>NC_042289.1:8741204-9041204 GCF_901000725.2 Takifugu rubripes
AAGGGAGAGAGTGTCATTTTTCATCTTGTTGGAAAATATAATCAGCTGCATATTTTATCTGTCAAGACAAAAGCCTTAAGAGCATCAGAGCGGCTTTTTGCGTCACTCATTAATGTCAAATTTATTCCGTGGCTCATTTTGTGCACTGGGAAGTTGCAAACAATATGCTGACTTCAGTTGTTGATCTTTTCATATAAAGGTCAGGTGGTTTTCTGGTTTCATTTCTCGTTCCGGCTTCTGTAGCCCAGTTTTGCCGGCGGTGCCCTGGGGAACGCTTGAACTCGTAAGCAAGAGTGAACTCAGTTGAGCGGCTTCACTCACACTGGCTTCATTGTCAGTTGTTAGATTAGGGCAGCACAAGTGAGGCATTCATGGGCCACAGCTCGAGTAGGAGTGACTCAGATTAAGTGGCTCGACAGAGTATAGCCTGTCAAAGCCTTGAGTCATGGTGGTGTTCCACTTGAGCCACTATGGTATGTTGGTCCTGATGTCGGTCCTTATGGAGGTTTTTCTGATATGATCAGTTTCTCTTCCACATCAAAAACACCTGTACCAGCTGTAATAGCAGATGTAATACATCGAAATGTTCTGCTGTAAAACTGACTTTTCTGTGCTGTGTGTTTCCAGGTCATGAATGCAGATACAATTGTGCTGCCTGTGGTGTTCAGGCACACTCAGCAGCAGTGAACTGCGATATCTGTGGGTGTCATTCAAACCATCCCTGCCCCCATTCAACACACACACGTGTGTGTGCGAGCGTGTGCGTGTGTGTGTGAGTTTCAGTCAACGGCGAAAACCACACGTTCGGTTTAGGCAGAGTCAAGTTAGCAGCGGTTGTGAACTACTACCAGATATTATTTAAATTCCGGAGCAAAAAAATAAAGCAAAGTATTAACTTCATTATCAGGCCATGCGTTATTTTGAGACGTTAATATTTTTGTTATTCGAATTTCGGCCCCATCCTTTAAATTCCATCGAACGATCTATCCCAGTTTGAGGAGAAAGACCATGTCGACTATACTCGGTGATAGCGTAGTCGCGGTGTTGTTTTATTTTGAAGTTGCTCCCGGAAGTGTACCCGTGCTACTCAGCCCTCTGACGGAAGAAGGCCCCGCGAGCAGATTGGCTGTTTAAAGTCCTCCGGCTAGAAACCACTCCCTGAAGCTGTCGACAGCGCACGTACCGATCCTTAGAGTATTCCGCAACTCTTTTAAACCACAGTTATTAATCTTAAACAACCGATCCAGTTTTCGAAATCCCCGTGTTTAGTTTATTGAAGGCCGGGGAACAGTTGAAACTTTTTGAAGATCGGACCCCAGGAGCTCAACATGGTGTTAAAGTCGGAAGACGGCGTAGGTGAGTGAGACAGCCGAGGAAAGCCATTTTAGTTGGCCTAATGCCGTTGAAATAAACTCCTCTGACTGCTGAGTTATGGTATATAAGTACGAAAAGTTTACAGGCTGAGAAACCTTTGCTTATCGGCGACATTTTCCCATTGAAACTTCCGAAGCCAAACAAGCGCGATCTGGCCTTGTTTACATAGCTTACCCTTATATTATATATATATTACACAATTACTGTGATCCCGTTGTTATTTTGACACTCAAATCTCAACGTCTTTTTTATTATGATGAACAAAACACACAATAGTTATATATATATATATATATACATATATATTGAGTACTTGTTTTTCACGTTTTCCAGGTCTGAATTGTTAAGTGTTGGTTTGTTAATTGGACACATTTGGACGTATAAAGCAACACGCTGTGTTGACTGGGACATTTGTCCTTTTGTGGTGGACATTTTACACCAGCTTTTATTCCGCACATCCCAGTGTCATTTTTCAGCCCTGCAGCAACAGGTGTCAGACCAGTCGCCCAGCCACAAGAAAAAATAAAACGCCTTCTTGATGTTAAAAGTTCATTTCTACCTCCCGTTATTAAGTTCTCCTTGACTCTCATTCTTTTAGTGCTTTTAACTGTATTTAAAACAGTTCTGTGTAGGATTCCATGAATAATTATCTTTGAATATAACAGTTTGCACCTCCTGCAGAAGCAAACATTGATTCAAAGCCTTTGTTGCTGAGAATGGTGCATTTATCTCGGCCACTTTTGCAGAATTAATTGGTACCTCTGACATGCTTCACCTTTATACATCCCTCAGAACCGCGAGCAGTCTCCGGCTTCTACGATCCCTTTCTACGCTACCTTTGTTCTCCTCATGGAGACGTGGAATGTCCCGTGGCTGGGCTGGCACACGGGGGCTACAAACACATGAGAGACGGGAAGATTCGATTCTCTTTGAGTCCATTTGTCTCTGCCACTTAAAGGCGGGTGGTCTGGGAAGTTAGAGTAGTCGTCGCTAATGGTTTTCTAATGAGTGGTGCTGAGAGCTCTAATGGGCCCCCCAGAACAATGTGCCCTGGCACTGAGGCCCTGTGGTTTGATAATCGCCATCAGCTCCCTGTAATCATATTTCTGCCCTCTTTCTGCATTAGTGGAGTTCCCATTATGGTTGTACTGTACACTGCTGAGTGGTTAAAAAAAAGACCCCAATTTACATTTGTGAAAGCGGAAAGAGAAAATGCAGGTTTTAGCCACCTGTTGCAGACGCTGTTGTTGAGCTAAGTAGTCATTTTTAAATCGAGAGGTGACAGTGCTGTCTGGCTCGTGACGGCGCTGGTGACGGTGCAGTGAAGGACGGAGTCATCTCGTGTGTTGCCATATTGTGTTTTTGGATTTGATTCTTGCCTTCACATGTTTGTCGTTGAGCTGGCCTGTGATAAGACTCGGCCTCCGCTCCACAAATGGCTCCAACAAAGCCAGAGTTTGAAAGTCTGTCTTGGGACGCTGGAGACTTCAGTGGCAGATGTTTCAGCCTTATTTCGTACAACTTGTCTCACTGTCTTCATGAATTACATTTGCCATTTACTCCCTACAAACGGTCCTCAACGAAACAGGAGCAAAGTCAAACAAGTAAATGATCTTGAACATCAGACTGGTCAGACTGGGAGCCCTCTTGTGCCCATAGTTGTCATAAGAGATGCCGGTTTCTATGTATGAAGAAAGCTGATTATTGCCTCTTCCTGCAGGATGGGCGGGGGCAGCCTCGGCTCTCCCCTCCTCCTCTGAACTATGTGAACAAACAGGAAACCACGAGTCTGACTGAAAGCGGCCTCCCACGTTTGGCGTGTGGGCTGACGTTTTTTCACCGCTTTACTGCAGAAAAACGACACATAAACCGAAAAATGAACAAACGGGGAGGAGAAAACAGAGGTTTCTCAGCATGGGGGTTCTTTTTTTTCTTGAACCCGATGCTGGGCGTGTCCTGTTGGAGGTATTGGTAATGGAGGATGTTGATAGCAGGACAATCGCGATAAGAATCAAGGTCGGCAGCATCAGAGGACAAAGGGGTGCATTGTGGGTAGAAACGGCGCTTCCGCTTTTGAGGAAAAACATCAAGAAGCCTCTAGATCAACAGCTAATGCCGAGAGGTGCCAGTGAAACTGGAATTCTTTTGGGAAGCGTCTCTTTTGTGTTCACAGCGATGCGTGCAGCAGCAGGATGTTGATGCGGCAGGCTTGTGCGTATGTTTGCTTTACACTGAAGCTGTGTGTACAGCGGCCAGCCAGCTATACGTTCTCCGGCTCCAGTTCCCAGCCAGCCACATCCTCTGGCCCATGCATTCCTTTACAGCAGACGCAGAGATAACGACGCCATTTGTCTGTTTTCCTGAACCTCTAAAGCCGCTTCAGTACCTAAAGTCTCGTGTGTCTGAGCTGCAAGACTGAACGTCATCACAAATATTGATTTTTATCTATATTTCTTTCCTTTGTGCCTTAGTCCTAATCTATTGACGTGCTCATGTTGATTTCATTTTTCCTACAAGGCACTGAGACGCCCCAGAGGGAACGTGCCCGCTCTTGACCTGACAGGAATCTGAGGAATTTTATTTTTTTTATATGGGATTCAGTCATATTATAAATGGAATTTCTAGAATGTTGAACCTTTTTTCTGATGAATCTAAGCTGCAGATTTGTGGTGTATATATTTCCATATATTTCATGTATAAATCTGGCACATTGCCAGTCCTTCAGGATTGTCCTTGCAGCCCGGTGAGACACGGTCGATGCTGGGACCAGACTGCAAAGGAGCGGAGCAGAGGGCTTCATTCTGACCCGGAGTCAGACGTGTGCTAAGAGCGCGGCTGTCGACTCCATCCTGCAGATGTTAGGGGAGCGCACACACGTGCAAGAACATCAGGCTGATGGGCGGGAATGCCGGGAATACTGCATGACGGATCCTAATCTCAGGATGGGGGTCACGGACGACACTATTGTTCTCAGCGTAGAAGTGATGAGGGTAGCGTGACCAATCCCATGATTTATTATGATATCATTCTGCCCAGATGTGTTCGTCCACATGTGGTGCTTTTTTAATAAATATTTCAAGCATTACCCTCACTGAAGGTCCTTTACTCTAAAAATTAGGCTAAAGCAAACGACCGGAATGAACGGCGTCCATGCACACGAGCAGCGCTGCACATCCCCACGCTCGCACCACTGTCTCACAGCCCGCTCACTCACACCTGCACACCGCTGTAATCACAGCCGCGGCTGTCACATAGGCAGACGCGCGCTCCTTGTTGACATGTGCACAAACGGCAGAGACAGGAGTGACCACTGGGGGGAGCCTTCATGCTAATGGCAGCAGCGGAGAGAGCGAGTCGTTAAAACGAAAGCGTGGAGGGAGCGAGGCAGCGAGCAGCGGCTCCCCTCCCTTCACCATCTGTGCTGGAGCGCTGCGAGCTGCTCCGTACAGCGCCGAGGAGTCGGCACTTCTGCTCCGGATAAGCGGAGGAGCGGGCTCCTTCCCGCCGTCAGCTCGCGCGATGTGGACGTCTGGCCATTCGCCAGGGCTGTTTCCCTAACTAACGAGGGGAGCAGAGGAACTTTCCGGTCAGAGGAGCGGCGCTAAACGGGCATTTGTTTCAAACAGGTTTGTGTCGCTTTGTTTCCTCTGCTTTGGGTCACTTCTTCCTTGACTTGATCCAGGCGGGCAACGCTAACGATGACATGAGTGAAGCCAGACAAATGTCACGCCAAGACTGAAGATAGATGGTGGTGATCTGACTTTCGGCCCCCACGGTGGGGGGGGGGGGGCTTCAGTGAGCTGCTCTGTCACTCTTCAGCCTGGATTGTTGTTGTGTGTTTACGGCTGTTGATCGGAGCTTGACTGATGGTTCGGTCCCGGTGCCGCAGGCGGAAGACCAGAGTCTATGTCTGACTTTGAGGTCGAGCTGCAGCGTATCTTGATGTGCATCTTGAAGCAGCAACTGGCCACACAAGTAAATCTCAGGATGCTGAGGCGGCCAGTCCTCAAAGAGGAAGAATGTCCTCACAAAGGGACGGCTGTGATCGTCCCACTACTCTTCCCACTGTCTGCTCTCCTGCCATTTACCGTCCCACGCCTCCTCAGCCCAACACAGGCTCCTTCTCCTCATTTATGTCCGGTTGCCTCACCACCTCCTACCACTGGACCAGGTCAGGTCGGGTTCTTTACTGGCTCATACTGGTGGTCTGTTTCAGACCGTTTGATGGTTCAGGGGTGAAATGCTCATTGTCCAAATTAAAGATGGAGGCATTCTTGCTTTGTTTTAAGCTTTCTATGAAGGTGTGTGTGTGTGTGTGGGGGGGGGGTGTGTGTGTTTTGGGGGTGTTTCAAATATATATGAAGCAGAGCTCCTTTGGGATTCAGTGCACTAATGAGATTCCATCTCAGAGATCAGAAGATGAGCCTGTGCATTTTAAATGATGGGATGTTGTTCCATTTAAAACATCTGGACTGAACTCGGAGCTCTGGTGCGTGTGTGTTTGTGTGTTTTTTCCACCGCTCGCTTCGGATCGTTCGTACGCGGTACATTTGGTGGCCAGTGCATTAAACCTCATCACGGAGGAGACGGCTTCTTCTATCTCGGGCTTCTCATCGATTCAAACGGAATGATTGGCGCCCACTGGGCCCCCAGGGGGTTGGTTTCTGCAAGCAAACTGTCCACATTACTGTAAATGAGCAACAGATGCTCCAGGACCTGTGCATGACGTGGCTCTCGCCACCAGAGTCACGTCTGAGAGGGAATACGCACCAATGCGGATCACTGCCCTCTCCATTGATTCCACGTCAATATTCTGGACCAGCAATGGAGATGACAGGACTTGAGCTTTCCTTGGTTCCCCTGCATCTCATGGGTTTATGACTCCGTGATTGAGCTGAATAAGGCTCGACATACAGCCACGCTTTCAATCACCGTGTCCCCAGAAAGGTGCTCGTTCAGGACCCGTCAGTGTAATCAGACCAGATTGGTTTGAAAAGTTTCATCCTCGTTTGTTTGGCTTCTGTGATTATTCCGGATGATTTAACCAAACTAAATTTGATTTCATCCATCTCTGACCTTCGCACCTCTAACCTTCTCCTGGACGCTATAATATACTCCCTTTTATAGACGGATGGTTTTATGCCGTGCATCCTGAGACGGTCTCAGCGAGAGGCTTATTTAGTTATTAATTTTAATTCAACCTGTCTTCTTTGAGAGGAGCTCCCCGAATTGGGTCAGACCTGCAGGGAGGGGGTGGCTGAGCGATCCTAGCACTCAGAATTCTAATTTCCTTATGTTCCAAGGAGAGTTCTTCAGTGATGTGTGCGGAGATGAGACGTCTCCTCCGTCGGTAATCAGGCTGTATTAGTGGGCCCCGCCGCTGTGGGAGCGCCAGCTATATTTGGTGTCTCCCTGGATGTTGACTCCCTGCTCCTCTCTGCTGACCCAGCCCTCTCCAAAAATTGCTGCACGCTCCTCGTGCACACGCAGAAGTTAAACAAACACTGGACCCTTTGATGTCAAATACGCCTCAGGGTTCAGATTTAGACGTGCGGCGAGTTAAACTGGTCCAAAGTTTCAGAGCTGAGCGGGCACAGAGATTATCATCAAAAGGAACCTATTTGGCCGGTTTGACGCAAATTTAGGTTAAAAGGTACTCAGCTGTGATGAGGCCTGGAGCCATGGCGTGACAAAGCCCAGATTATTCTGTCCCACATTTGGCAAAAGGTGCAGATGCATATTTCAACTCAGTCCACACAAAAAATCAATTCTAAGGTGGATCAAAAAAAAAAAACTGAAAAAATGCGCACGATGGTGATGTAACATTTCAGATCTGGAAGGTTCCACAGGCAGACCTTTAATGTCGGTGTGTGGGTGGGAAGCATGTGCAGGTACCTGGGCCCCGGCTGTCCCCTGTTACTCCATGATCTCCCTGAACCATCACTTTTTCTGAACTTTAAATGAGTAGTGTGTGGGCGGCTGGTGTTTCATTTTCAGGCTGCGCGTGAGTGCTGCCTCTGAAGCCGAATATAACCAGTCCAGATGAGGAGAGCGCCACATTGTGGGTATTGTATCACCGTACTGGGGTTTAATGAGGTCAAATGAAATTGGCACAGTTAACTCCACCTACTCACAAACAGGTGCTTTCCCCATTCTTCTCTATTTTGCATTAATCTGTCTAGGTCAGTGCCACTTCCTGTTTTCGAAACCGCCTCTTTTTGCCCGTCTCACCGTGACAGGGTTTTCTAAATGAGAGGGAAGCTCCCGAACAGAAGGCAAACATGCAGAATGTATCTGAAGTGGATGGGACTGCACCATAGGAGGCGGTGTGTTCTGGGAAATGACACCCACTTGGTGCAAACCTCATGGTTGGGGCTTTTCCCGTCCTTGATATGGTTGGATCACTTAAGGTGGAGTCAGGAGGTGGTGTTGGATGTCCTTTTTAATCAGTCGGATCATGTAGGTGATGCCGGCTGGTGTGTGTGATGAACCCTGTACTGATGCCCTTTTTCCTATAAGGTTCTTGAATGACAGACTCACAGAAATTAAGATCCTAAAGTTCTTCCTGGTTCCCGGTTTCAGGCACTTTCTAACCAGTGCCGTGTTAATGGTTAGCAAACATCAGCCCAGTCTGCCGCAGCCATTAACCTTTGAATCTGCTCCTGGATGGAAGGAGAAGCAGCTCCCGGCACAGTCAAGGTTCAGGGGTCTTAGAAATGTCTCTAGACTTGCGATAGAACTACCTTGCTGGTTCAGAGGCATCACTGCTAGTTTAGCGTTGCGGCTAATCTATCAATAAAGGTTCACCCATGCGCTCTTCTCCACTCTAATAACTCTGCCTTCACCCCTCTGTGTTGAAATAACTTCTGATCTCAGCTACATTTGGAAATTTAAATGTGTAACGGGAGAAAGATGAGAAATAGTTAAATGAAATATTAGCAGCTGCTGTTCTAATCCCTGGTTTTCCACAGTGCCGGACGACCTCACGCCAGAGGAACAGCAGGAACTGGAGAACATCCGCCGGCGAAAGCAGGAGCTACTGGAGGACATTCAGGTAAAAAGTCTTCTCTAGTTGTTTCGTGGAACACAACAGCTCCTTAATTTCAGTTTGGACATTATGTTGGCTTTGATGAGCTTCTTGGGGAGATCATTTAGGAGGAATGTGAGGCATTTCCTGCCCTGCGTCCTCCTCAGGATTTCTGTTTGGTTTTGAGTTGTGCAGATCTGCCCGTGAATGATTGATTCGCTTGTTTTTATTTGAAACGTGGCTGCGCAGTATGGAACACACAATGGCTGCTGAAAACTGATCAAGTAAAAACTGAGGCAGCCGCTTCCGTCGCTCTCAAAATCGCGAGCGAAATCCGGGATTCAAATCGGCCCTGCCAAATTTCCCTAAAGTGGTCGGTTTGAGTCCCGTCCAAGGCTCATGATAATGTTCCGGGCTGTTGCTTTGACCCGAGGGCACAGCTGATAATCAGAACTGGCTGTCTGGGTCAGTCCCTCACTGGTGGAGAGACGTCTGCCAGATTCCTCGGCCCCCGCTGGCCCCCGCCGGCCCCCCCTGGCCCCCACGGAGGCGTGATGTGACACTTTCTCGTTTACGAGCCTGGTCCACTAATGCCGCCCCTCCCCCTCCCCTCATTTTGACCCCACTCTATGGTCTGTTCCCTGACCACCCTCCCTCCCTCCCCCACGCCACAACCACTTGCTTCCCTGCATGAAGACAACTTTTGTTTGCGGACGCAAGCATCCGAGGAATGCAGCTTGGCCTGGGAAGCACAGATGTTCACTCTGGAATCACCCGGACAGACGCCACGCCAACACCCGTCTGAATGAAGAGGCCCGACGTGCGTGATCAAAAACGCTCAACGGGAAACTCGCACTGTGGTTGATTAAAGGCGGTGCTTTCTGATCTCCACACTTGTCGGTGAACAGGGAGGAGAGCTATTTAAAGTGTGTGTTTTTGACTTTGCATGTTGTTTGTGTGGGTCACACCCTGGCCTGCGTTATGAGACACAGATGATGACTCCATGCTACATGCTAACGCTCCACATCTCCGTCTTCTCCGCAGCGGCTGAAGGATGAGATAGCAGAAGTGAAAAGTGAAATCGAGAACCTGGGCTCCACAGAGGAGAGGTAAGCACCGGGGGGAGGGTGGGGGGGTGGTCTCCACCCTCCTCACCTATCACACACACGCGTAGCAAACAAAGCCTCCAGTTATTAATGTTTGATAGCCTCACGGGTCATCTCAGCACCATATACTCCCCAAATCGGCCGTGCTTTTAAGGCAGTTTAAATGTTTCATCAGCCCCCCCCCCCCACGATGGGGGCCTAATTGAATAATGCAGGGGGTGTATAGACCACAGCAGACAATGGCCACTCCCAGGGGAGCGAGCACTGTTTGGCCTACTCACCAGAACAACATTCCTGGCCTGTCCAGAATGCTCTCGGAGCACTTTCTCCTGGATCTAAACCTCATTCCAGTTTCCTGCCTGTACTTGTGATCAAAGATTCCTGAAAACCTTTATTAAGGCGGCGCTGTAGACTGTTTGACTAAGTGTTGGACTTCGACTGACTCACGGCAGCAGAATGCCGGTGTGATTAAGTCACTGGGAAGTAATGGTGACCTCTCACTGGGCGCAGTGGAGAGGTAACCATGGTGATGGCCGGCACGTTGACCCTAGAAAAACGCTTTGTGAGAAGTGAGACGTTCCCATATGCCTGATGGTAAACTAGTAAACAACACGCTGTCCAAGGGGCCGGAGAGAGGAGAGGCCGTCCTGTGCTAACAAATGGAAAATGTTATCAAACACAGTCATTTATTTCAATGTTGATGAATGAGGACAGTTCCAGCCCATGAAATGATGTGGTTTTCAATTCTGTCTCGTAATTCCAGGAAAAACATGCAGAGGAATAAACAAGTGGCCATGGGCCGGAAAAAATTCAACATGGACCCCAAAAAAGTAGGGAAAGATCCCCTGTGATTCCTTGTTTTTTTTCCAGATGAGCAATTTCTAACCCAGAGTCCCCTCTCTGTCCCCTCTCTGTCCCCTCCCTGTTCCCTCTCTGTCCCCTCTCTGTCCCCTCCCTGTTCCCTCTCTGTCCCCTCTCTGTCCCCTCTCTGTCCCCTCCCTGTCCCCTCTCTGTCCCCTCCCTGTTCCCTCCCTGTTCCCTCCCTGTCCCCTCTCTGTCCCCTCCCTGTTCCCTCCCTGTCCCCTCCCTGTCCCCTCCCTGTTCCCTCTCTGTCCCCTCTCTGTCCCCTCCCTGTCCCCTCCCTGTCCCCTCCCTGTTCCCTCTCTGTCCCCTCCCTGTCCCCTCCCTGTTCCCTCCCTGTTCCCTCTCTGTCCCCTCCCTGTCCCCTCTCTGTCCCCTCCCTGTCCCCTCTCTGTCCCCTCCCTGTCCCCTCCCTGTTCCCTCTCTGTCCCCTCCCTGTCCCCTCCCTGTTCCCTCCCTGTTCCCTCTCTGTCCCCTCCCTGTCCCCTCTCTGTCCCCTCCCTGTTCCCTCTCTGTCCCCTCTCTGTCCCCTCCCTGTCCCCTCCCTGTTCCCTCTCTGTCCCCTCCCTGTCCCCTCCCTGTCCCCTCCCTGTTCCCTCTCTGTCCCCTCTCTGTCCCCTCCCTGTCCCCTCCCTATTCCCTCTCTGTCCCCTCCCTGTCCCCTCCCTGTTCCCTCCCTGTTCCCTCTCTGTCCCCTCCCTGTCCCCTCTCTGTCCCCTCCCTGTCCCCTCTCTGTCCCCTCTCTGTCCCCTCCCTGTCCCCTCTCTGTCCCCTCCCTGTCCCCTCTCTGTCCCGTCTCTGTCGTAGGGGATCCAGTTCTTGATTGAGAACGACTTGCTGAAGAACACCAGTGACGACATCGCTCAGTTCCTCTACAAGGGCGAGGGCCTCAACAAAACGGCCATCGGGGATTACCTGGGAGAGAGGTCAGGATGGAGATGGGTGTTGTTCCGTCTGGCGTCCTCTATAGAATCACACCAACATCCACGCATGTGCGCCGGACGAGCATCAGATTACCGGAGCATATTTTCCATTTCGCGCTCCAGGACACACCCGTCCTTTCCCAAACTGGGTGTATTGCTCCCACGTTTAGACCATCTTCACAAGAAGTCACCCCTTGCTCAAGAGCGCACATCTGTTTTTGATGGTCTTACTCACCCACGAGGAACATGAGCGTGCATGTGCGTGAATCACTCTTCAGACTGCTGCTCATAGTGTCAACACAACATACAGGAAGTAGTAATATTGGCTGAGCTTGGCTGTCTGGAACTAAAACCAATTCATCTCAAGAGAGCTGTTTTAAGACTGTTATAAAGTAATTGTTTTATAGTTCAAATAGGCTGCTGGAGACCTGATTGGTCACTTATCCAGCCAGGGTGGTGACTAGATATGAGTCAGAGGCCCTTCCCATGATCCCACAGGGCATATTGTTTATCCTGAAGAGTAAGGTTAGGAATGATGTCATCGGGATTAAGTGAAAAATATGTGAAACTGTTTTTTTTTTAATATGTGCGTATCAAAAACGTGTTGGTGCTTGTGTGAGTCAGACCAGGAACGCTGTCACGTTTTCTCTCCTGCAGAGACGAGTTCAACCTCCAGGTCCTCCATGCTTTCGTGGAGCTGCATGAATTCACTGATCTCAACCTGGTTCAGGCCCTGAGGTAAGCTCCGCCTCCACGCCTTCTCGCCACATTTCTCGCCAATTTGCACCCTGATGTCCGGTCTCCGTCCCCCTCGCAGACAGTTTCTGTGGAGTTTCCGACTACCCGGAGAAGCCCAGAAGATCGACCGCATGATGGAGGCCTTTGCCCAGCGCTACTGTCAGTGCAACCCCGGTGTTTTCCAGTCAACAGGTTCGTGTTTCCACGCCAACACCACTCAGCTCCAGGTGCAATGAAAGATATTGACTAGGACGGCCATCGACCCTCCAAACGAAAGTGTTATTTAGACGACCACTATTCCGCTGCAGTTGACGTGTAAGGCGTCGTTATCTGGCTTAATGTGCACAGCAGACGAGCGGCCGACGAGCGCCGATGCAGATGGATGTGAATAATGTATGGAGCTCCGCAGCACCTCACGGGCCAGTTAATGTGCCTCTGTATCGGCCGCGTGCTGACTGCGCTGCCTTTTAGCAAACGCACGCACACGGAATCCACGTGCAGCGCGCCCCCCACACGCAGCCTTTCGCTTCCACCCACTCTGCTAGCTAACGATGTTCCGCTCCGTCCTCTCAGTTGGGCTATGGTCCCATAAGTGCAGCCCTTGGTTGCTGCTAATTTGCATCCCTATTTAAATACTCGCATCCAGCAGTGGCAAAAGCTCTCTTGTCTTTGGGGAAATTGCCACTTTTGTTTCTGTGTGTTTGTGCCACAGATACCTGTTACATCCTGTCCTTCGCCATCATCATGTTAAACACCAGCCTCCACAACCCAAATGTGAAGGACAAGCCCACGGTGGAGCGATTCATCTCCATGAACAGAGGAATCAACGATGGGGGCGACCTGCCTGAGGATCTACTTAGAGTCTGTAGCGTTCAACAACTTCTGCCTTTTCTTTTAAATGTTTCCTCTATGCTTACGGTTCGTCACTTTAACTCCAGAACCTGTACGAGAGCATCAAGAACGAGCCTTTCAAGATCCCCGAGGACGACGGCAACGACCTCACGCACACTTTCTTCAACCCGGACAGAGAGGGCTGGCTGCTCAAACTGGGTGAGTTCCTGTGCAAAAGGCTCCACAAGTGTTGAAATGCGTTAAAAACGTGCCCGTAAAGTGAACGCCGGCGTCTCCCCTGGGCTCTGCCCTGTAACCTGCGTGCCGGTGTGTGTGCGACTGTGCTCAGGATGGATGTACACATGTTGATAAATGTGTGTACCCGCTCCACCTGAGACGTCCAAAGATGTCTTCGCATGAATTATGGATGTGGCCTTAAGATCAGACCACCACTCGTAGAAGCCTGTGAATTATTAATGATGGGGCGTGTTCAAGTGCAGCTATATGCTAATAGTGTTTTTACAGCTAATACACGTTACGTATTTACACACAAACACTTGTATCACAACAGACCTTTTCCAGGATGTCAGCTGAACTTTTAATTCTCTGTTTTCTCTGAGATTTCTCCCTGAGATTTCTCCCTGATTCACAATGAATTTAATTCAAGCCAATCGCAGCCACCCAAAGCGAAAATCAGCGCTGTGAATCTTTACAACCAGCTGCACCAAAGAGAGTGTAGAACTACTGTCCTCAGCTACTCCAAATGATCAACGTTTTAAAAATAATCGGGGTGGAAGGCTCTATAATTTACTGGATGCAGAAATAAACTACAGAGGCTATTTTGTAATGTAATGTTTTGCAGGAGCGCTCCCCCTTGTGGACAACAGACATATTGCATCTGTTGGCCAGTCCAGAACTGAAAGCTGTGAAGCAGTACATTACAGCCTCTCTAATACCAGATTAACTGGACTGTGGTGAAATATTTCCTCATTATTTAATTTGATTTCATTTGTTTCTTTTCTTCCTCGTTTGTTTGTTTGTTCCCATGATTTTGGCTGTTGTCTTTCCCCAGGAGGTATGTACACCTGTTCTTCCCAAACGCTAGTCCATCTCTTCAGCTCTCAGGTGCTTTTGGTGGTGCGCCATGCTTTTGTTCTCTCCCTCATCTTAAACTTTGGCACAGGGGTTTTATCTGTTTTATTTGTTTATTTATTTGACCTCTCCTCTCTCCATCCACTCATTCGAACCTGTCTGTCTGTTCCATCTGTCGTTACGGTGGTGTGTCCGTGCTCTTTTATCTCTGTGGGTGGTTGACATCGGGTCACAGGGTTCATTTGCCACCCGTGGTTTGGGCTCAGGAGCTGATGCTTTGTGACCACTTTAACAAACAGTCTGGGCCTCTCTTCTCTGTATGCTGTGGTAGCCGCTCACTTTGATCTGTTTTTTTTTTTGGAAGCTGCAGTTTTCTTTTTTCAGGCGTGCAGCCGGCACCACAAAGGGAATTTTCGCTCGACCTTCCAAATTGATGGCGAGCGAGTTGATCTATTGGCTTTTTTTGTGTTGGTGTCCGGCTGCGGGGAAGGGGAACACTGCACCTTTTCTGTAATGCAGCTATGCTCTGTTCATACTTTAAATGGATCTGGAGGTGAGCCTGGGGTGGTGCTGGACTGGAGCGGACTGGACCACGACCAAAATCGGCATCTTTAATTTAGGTCTGGAGCAGAAAAGTACTCTTTTATTTGCGCATCAAAGCTGCAAACTATTTATTTTCTTTAAATCTGAGTTCTGACGCTCCGCCCGGCTGCTCGTCCAGTCCGGCACCGTCCACGCACCCAACATCTGCAACTGCCTCTCAGAAGCCGACGACACCGTGATGCCGATCGCGGCCCCTCAACTCAATTGGCTCTGTTGATTCTGCCATGGCGCCCGTGTCGTGTTCGTCTTGCTTTTTTCGTGCCAATATGCCGCCCAACGCCGGTGTAGCAGGAGGCTCTGCGCCCCCTCCGGGTCAGCGGCGTGTCAGACGCCTGCTGGACTGATGAAGATGATGATGTGTGTGTTCTGACGGGGGATCATATACAGTCCTGAAGCTGCTATATGATTAAACCAGTGTGTAAACATCTTTGTAGCCTTTTTTTCTCCTGGTAGATGAGTGTCAGCGTGCAGCTACTAACACCGGTGGTGGGATAGACGAGTCTAGACCAGGCTAGAGGCTTTGGGGCCACTTTGGGGGCTCCTGTCAATGACTATGAAGTGACCTAACAAAACCAACACAGGAAATTCAAGTCTGGGATATTGGAGCGTTGCCCCGGGCTTCCCCACCCCCTCAGTTTGTTGGCATCTCATCCTCCCAAAGAGAGAAAACCATCTGGTTGTGTGATCAGGTTCCCCCCTCAGAGGAAGTACGGGTGACAAACGGGGGTCAGGGATCAGTTGCATGTCAGCAAGTTAACAGCCCGCTGGGCATAAAAGAGTAGCCATCAGTCGCTCTCACTTCATCTGGTTGTAGGTTGAGTGACATTATTGAGTCTTTATCCCGTTAAATGTAAAGAATTCACGTCGAGTCAGTCAGGTACGTTTGCAGGACAGGTCAGACCTGCTCATGGAGGCTCTGCAGTGAGAGCAGCTCCTGCTGCGATGCCAGTTTATCCGCACAGAGCCGTCATCTGTCTGTCTGCCCGTACATCTGTCCGTCCGTCCGTCTGCCGCTGCTCGCTCTGGTTCCTCGGTGTTCGTTTCTCTCCGCCTCTCTGGCTGCGCTGCTCTGACGCTGGCTCCGTGCTCCGCAGGCGGACGGGTCAAAACCTGGAAGAGGAGGTGGTTCATCCTCACCGACAACTGCCTCTACTACTTCGAGTACACCACGGTGAGTACCGCTCGGGTCGTCACGGCAACCCAGCGACTCCTCCAGCACTCAGTCGTTGTTCTCGCATTTATCCAGGACAAAGAGCCCAGGGGGATCATCCCACTGGAGAACCTGAGCATCAAAGAGGTGGAGGATAAGAAACCTGTGAGTACAGCGCCGCCTGCTGGTGAGGGTGTGGACGATCGCGCCATGTGGCACTTTTTTTTAACCTCTGTCTAATCCACACCCGCAGAACTGCTTTGAGCTTTTCATCCCTGACAACAAGGACCAGGTGATAAAAGCATGCAAGACAGAAGCTGATGGACGGGTAGTGGAGGGCAACCACACCTTCTACCGCATCTCTGCCCCCACCGCTGAGGAGAAGGAGGAATGGATGAACAGCATCAAGTAAGTTTGTAACCCGGTTTGTGACGGCCGGGTTGATCCTCATCTCCAGTCTATGCATGTGACCGAGGAGCCCGAGCCTTCTCCCTCTCACACCTCCCTCTTTGTGCCCCCAGGGCGGCCATTAGCCGGGACCCCTTCTACGAGATGCTGGCCGCCAGGAAGAAGAAGGTGTCGTCCATGAAGAGACATTAGAACTTCTCAGGCTTCCAGACTTTGCACTTGACAGGGAAGGGGGTCCAGGGGAGGCTCTGCCCACGTTTGGGCTGAGGCGGACATTCACCCTGACCTCTCCGGGGAGGGTAGAGGTTCTCTAGGATGCATACGAGCTCAGTTTCATGGTTCTGTAGACAAACAGGAAGCAGAGTTATCCACAGTCTGGACCTCCTGTCTGACTTCCCTTCCTGTTTATGAGACTGAACCTGTTTAAATCAGCAAAAAAAAACCCTTTTTCATGCTTTCACAAATGACCCCACGTAAACGAGACGCCACGTTTCAACTCAGCAGGTCTGATCCAGTGTGGAACCCAGTTATTCTGAAAGAAACGCCCTTTTTTGATGTGCTTTAATATATTTGCATAATATTGTGTATATTTTCTACAGCTTCTACTGTCAGTTCCTCTGTTTTTGGTTGCGTGGTGACAATAACTGCAGGAGGCCCTTTGTGGCTACACGTTTGTCACTTTTTTTTTTTTCTAAATTTGAAAAACCTATTTGCCGCTCAGGAGATTGTTACAGTGTTCTGAAACCTTTGGCATCGACTCTCGCTTGGGTTCGCAGCGGGATGAGGTACGGGCCTCGTCTGCGGGGTCTCGGCCAGCCGCTCATTTCCTGCAGACTCTGGAGACGCAGGTTAGTTTCACCCCTGGCGCTTTTTTGTTTCCCATAAAAGAACTTCTCTGTATCCCAGTAGCGCAGGACACTTCTTATTACTGTATCGTGAAAAAGGTTATCTACTTTTAGTTGTTTTTTACTGCTGCACAGTGCCTGGTGCTCTATAGGTTCAATGTGATGCGAAAAGCTGCTGGTTAGCGATGGTAATTCACAGGAAAAAAAAGAATATTTCTCTGTCTTCTGCCTTTTAATGGTCTTTCCATGGGGTTATTTTACTATTTTTAACCTGCATGTGTCATTTCTATCTCCCAATTTGCTTCGTCTGCTGCTAATTCTTTATATATTGGGCCATTAAAGGGGCCGTAGATGCTTTAAAGCAGCAAAATATGACTGATTCAATAAGTCAGTGTCTGTAGACCAAAGAGACTCATGCAATTGGACATTAAATTTGACATTAAATCACCAAAACTGTCAAAAATCTTTAATTGCAAATCTGATTTAGGTTTCTGCTGTGATGGAGTACAGGTATTTTTATTTTTTATTTTTTAAAAGTCATTCATCATCGTGTTTTCATTTCCTCATGATCTGTGCCTGTTCTCTCCTGATCAGGAAATAAGGAAAAGATGCTTATCAATTAGAATTCTAGACAGTATTGATTTATTTATCAAGTTGTACATACCTAAATGTATAGTGGGTAATTTTTTTAATTAGTTGTGCCATTTTACCTGTAATGTCTGACTCGAGGTTTCTGTAGTTACCATTAAATCGAGCTGAATTAAAAGATTGATTTGTGTGCGTGTTAAGCGGGGTGTGTCCAGCAGGGGGCAGTGTGCGACAGGGGCGCCGCTCTTTTCTCGGCTCGTTCCTCTCATCGGATTTGCACTCTGGCCAAACCAAACACTTAATTAATTTGAGGTTTTAGGGACGCCGAGCTGCTCTGCGACGCTGAACGCCAGAACAACTTTCCAACTCGCAGACTTTCAGGGGCCCGATTCTCTGCGTCACTGCGGCCCCGTTCGAGAAGCGCATCGACCGTCGGGTTTATTTACAGCTGCATAAAACTCTGCCGAGCAGCCGGCTTTTAAAGCACCAACGCGGATGAGGAACGTTCAATATTTACAAGTGAATGTGTATAATATTAAATGAGGCCCAGGAACGCTAAGGACCCGCGGCTCCTGCTCCCAACCACTCCCTCGCTTTTAAACGCAGCTTCGACGAGCCGCCTGCACAAATCTGCCCCTTAAACCTGACCCCCGCCCCCAAATGGTGCAGAAGCTCCTAAGTTTACGCGTGTTTATTTGATAGAAGATACTTTTTTTGTTGTTGTTGCTAAATCGAATTACAGCTGAACGGAGGGTTGGGGTGAATCGGTGGTGCGATCTGGCCGCGACCTGCGCAGCTTTGCGGTGTGAAAGGATTCGTTCCAGATGTGCACCAGGGCGCAGTGAACGACCGCCCTATTAAATGGAATTTGATGGTGAAAACAAAGCCGGCAGATTACCCGGAATCATTTCTGCACAACTGCACTCCAACAATGTTTGTACTCCTGCTCAGGTATCCGTGCTTGGATCTCGGTGCAGGATCAGGGAGAGGTGAGTGGGGCCGCGTTACCACAGCAGGAGGAAATAAGGGGAAAATGCCCACACTCTAAGGGTGTAAGGCTGGACAAGGGGAGGAGGCTGCACGCCCCCAGAAGAAAGTAGATCCCCCAAACCAAAACTGCTGCTGGAGAGGGAAAGAGCTCAGAAATGTGATGTGGAGCTGCAGAATGTCCACCTGACCTCGCTGGCATGTGGAGTGCGTGCGGTGAGGTCACCTCTCCGCGGTCGCATGGGCGGAGAGGCGAAGGCCTGCAGTGGGCCGGGCAGCAGGATCCTCCTCCTAAGTGGAGACATGTGAAACCAGTCAGGCTCCAATTAGGCCCAGACTGTTTCCCAGAAGCGCTGGAGCCCCCCCCCCCACCCTTCCTCCTCCTCCTGCCTACTTGGGTGAAGGAGCACCCCACAGTGTCCGGACCTGACCTGAGCTGGTGCCAGAGGAGCCTTCACTCAGCGTGGCAGCCGAAGAATGCACACGCGAGGGAGGAGGGGCAGCAGGGGAACTGCTGGGTTTTCACGCATGCGGCGCCGCCTGTGGAGTTCCGGTAAAGGCCCGAGGTCTGCACGGACACATGGGAACCAAGTGTCGACGCTGGAACCCGTCCACCGCAGCGCTTTTAGGTGGATTCTGAGTTCAGGTGCGGCGGCGTCCGGAGCGCGCTCGGTTTCCTGGAAGACGGACGCTGCTCAAATCTCTCCAGAAAATCTCCCGGTCTGCAGCGGCAGACTGCATCAATCCTCGGGGCAGGACTTCTGAGAAAAGGAGTCCTCAAAACAACCACAACACAGTGTCCCGGCCCATCCCCCCCTCCGGCCCCCTCCGGCCCCCTCCACTATCCCTTCCAGGCGCCAGGCCACCCGTTTTTCTCCCAATTTCTCTGCAACAACGGCACCAAAATGCACCATAAAAGGGGTTGGATCAAATCCCAGCGGGCGCGTTTGGCCTCTGCGTTTGTAGGTCACGTTGCTTGATCCCCCCCCCCCCGCTCACCTCGGACTGCTGTCCTCAGAGAGTTCCCATCACTTGAGCGGTGACACACTAACCTAAGTGATAAAGGAAGTCCCAAAGTTATGCAGGCGATTCCAGGTGCAATCATCGGAGCGCATGTCATAACTTTACAGCTCTGCTGTAAAACTCGTGCCTATTAAAGACTTACCGGACGGACATTTGAGCAACTTCCTGGCAATCGGAGGTTGCAACTGTGAAAATGTAACTTCTTTTTCCTGCATTCAGCTCGGAGAGGGTTGAATGGGAACCGTCTGAGTGGCATATCAATTCGATTTACGGGAAAAAATGTCTTCGTTGGAGGGGTTGAACTCGTGCCTCCTGTGACCTGAACAGACGCGTGTTTGTCCCAGCAGTAAAATGCTATTGTGTTGGTTTTTTTTCTCACATTCATTGTGGGTGGCTCAGATTCTGGGAAAAACAGCCTTTTTTTCAGTTCAGTGTGAAACGAAGCATGTTCTCTCGTTTCCTGTGTGGTTGACGGGTGTTAGCGTGCACTTTAATACCAGCACATCCTGAACGCTGATCGCGTGCGCTTGTGCTAGCGGGTTTCTGGAAGGGGCCTGAATATTTACTTACATTTGGGACAGAGCGTACCCTCCGGCGGAGCTCAAAAGCCGGAAAAATGGGGAAGCGGGAGTTGTCATTTTGGAGCCGCTCCAGGAGAGTTTCCTGTCTGCTGGGAGCACCAGACTCCAAGGAAAACCACCTGGGATGCTAACAGAGACGTGTCCCAACGCTCGGTACCTGTTGAAGTGTCTAATCTGTCCCTTTAGCCCTATAAAAGCTGCATTTCCAGCGTTTGTTTCAGATAGGAACCTCTGGGCCTTTGTCCTGCTCCAGCCACCTTGGAGAAGAAACACATGAGGGCAATTGATACAAAGCTTCTCTTATTAATAATGAGTCATACAGTGAACAAGGAAAGATGTGCTTAAAATGAGAAAGAGAATTAAGGTTAATTCTTCCATTGTCAAGGCTGATGTGACACAAAATGACGTCCGCGGTTTCATAAGTAACCCCTGATTACAGTAAATGCTTCTTTGTTCCAGACCCACGGGCCATTGGTGTCACTCTGGTTCTGCTTTTCCAGGATCTGTTGACAGTTGTGACATTAAAAAAAATAAAAAAATATTTTTTTTGCTGGTTTCCAGAGAACTCTGTCCCAGAGTTTCCAGTGAAATTGCTTCTGCCCTTCGTCAGAAAATGACGTCCATCATTAAAATCCTTGTGAAATGATGACTGAGGACATGAGAGTGCCCCGTGCACTCCAGCCCAGAACACACCTGCACCAGAACACACCTGCACCAGAACACACCTGCACCAGTAACAAAGGGCACTTTTCAAGACTGGCAGTGGATTTAATCTGATGATGTGACCTCATGCTGTTTCCTGTGAAGACACTATGTGTAAAGCCAAAACACACACACACACACACGCACACGCACACGCACACGCGCACACGCACACGCACACGCACACACACACACACACACACACACACGCACACACACAGCTTTTGTTGTGAGACCTTTGCATAGACTTATTGATGGCTTAACTTAATCGCTATTACCTTTAGCACAGTCCTTCACAGCGAATTTTAATGATCAAAATGCAGGAACCTGCTTCCCTGATTGGATTTCTTAAGTCAGGACCCCACATATGCAGCAAAACAAGCAAACAAACACAGATCCACCGCTAATCATCCATCTTCTAGCTGCTTTTTCCCTTGCAGGGTTGCAGAACGCTCGCCTCTATTTCTACCTTACCTTTGAGCCTACGCTTTCTCTTTGAACTGTAACAAGGTGAAGCGAGCCTTCATCTGGTTTAACTGCAATGCAGGGTCCTGGTGACAGGACCCACGTACACGGACCCACGTGCACAGAGGGAGTCGTTTACTGATGGAGGTAATTGCAGGCCTCAAAGCCTTCCTCTGGACGTCTGATCCAGGCTGCGGCACCCTCAAGCATCTGTAATTGAGTCAGAACCTTCTCCACAGTGTGGGATCCTTTAAATAAAAGGCCAGAGATCTGTCTCTGGACTTACAGACCCCCCCCCCCCCCCCCCCCCCCCCCCCCCGAGTGTATCAGCGCTCTTATCTGAAGGGTGAAAACTCAACTGGTGTGTCAACAAAACATGCGCACACCCGCACATGTCAGACTTACCGGCACACCGGGGGATCATGTTGCTACAATTGTGACTATGAGGAAGTGTCTGCCTTGGCGAGCGAGCACGTGGGCGCGCTGGTGCACGGGTGCACGGGCTCCCTCCCGGGGAACACAGAGTGTTGTAATGGTGCAGAAGGCGTGCGTGTATAAATACGCATGAGCTCATTCAAACGAGTTCTCGGGTGACGGCGGCTACACAGATTTATTAGATTTCGCCCACTGACATCAAGCAGCTCTATTTCGGGGTTTGGTGGGAAGCGGCGGCCATTTGTGTCCCGGCTCCCGTCGTCTGCCGCGGTGGCCGGGCCAGATCGGCAGCCGGCGTCAGATCAATCCCATTATCCGCCGTGACGAAAACGAAATGTTTTGGGCTGCGCCCGATCGCGGCGGCTGGTTCTGATCAGTGTAACGCGGCAGATGTGGACTCTCCAGATGCAGCCCCGGTGGTGCCGACGACCTCACGCAGTGTGTCTCAGCCAGAACGTGCTGAGATCAAAGAGTGGCGGATTGAGGATCAGGGCGGCGACACGGAGGCCTGCAAACACGTGGCAGATGCAGGTTCTTGACTTGGGTCAGAACCAGCAGTTAGTTTATCTTAGCTAGGAACTGCTGACTGAGCTCAATGATGTGCAACAACTATCATTATTATTATCCTATTATTATTGTTGTTCTTCATATTATTATTTGCAATCCCTCAGAATGGAAACGTCTTTAATGGCTTAAAATATATTAAAAAAAAGGAATCAGCAACACCACATTAAAATGAGCTCAGCAGCATTTTGCATTAGTGATGAAATGATTAATAAACTCAGCTAATCTGATATTACCGCTCACAATGTGACCCGCAGGCTAACCTCGCACATTTCAACTCCACCTTTCCAGTAAACGACCTGAGTGCTTAGCGACCGCAGCTGAAAAGAAATGTCACTCCTGCTGGAAAATGTCCCCCCTTCCCCCCATCGGTGACATTCGCCTCTCTCTCGCGTGTCTCTGCGGTACAAAGGCCCTCGACCCGTCTCTGCTTTGACAGGCTGGAGTTGGATGTCACAACAGCCCCATTGTGTAAGGTGTGTGTGATTTGGAAAGGCCGGCATCGGCCTTGCGAGAGCTGCAACCTCTGTCTAAATAAAAGCGGCGGCCGAAGCTCGCAGCCGAGTGTCACACGGCAGAAACGTTGACTAATGTTGACGAAACATTTCCAGTTGCAACTTATCGCAGCGGCGCTAAACATTCCTTCGGCCTCACTGGATTCTGCCAGGAAAGTAAGCGGGGATGACACGAAAACAAGCGCTGGGAATTGACCGCGTTTATCTGGGCACTCTGAAATCCTTCCGCCCCTCCCCCCACACATATGGCCCTGGGCCCTAACCTTGCGGGAAGAATTGAAACTAGCCACTGACGGAGCTGTGTCAACTCCAACGCCCCCCCAGGGGAGCCATGGCAACATGCCGTCATCGTATCAGAACTCAAGCAATCTTTCTCGACAATGGTGGGGGCCATTTCTGCAGGGTGTTCATTGTGGCACCGTTAAATCTATAGTCAGAGGCGGAGAATCGCTTGATCAATCTGGCACTTATTTGTCACCTTATTCAGATTGAAACCGAATTGGAACCGCCGGGTTTAAAAAAGAACAAAGGGATCACATGTCACGATGTGGGCGTGGACGGAACACGTTTGAGAGCTCCAGGTTCTGCTTTTAGCTCTTCCCAGAAGACAGCTGTGACAGTGACGACGCTCTGGGCTATTATTAGCGCCGCGTGCTGTATGCTAACCGGCGCTCTAAACTGACGACTTTTGCGCCCTCCAGTACCAATCAGGTGCTAACCCTGGATTTTTTTTTCTTTTCCAAGAGCTTAAAGATCTCAATCAACACTTTTACACCTTATCTGCTGGTTCAATGAGGCGTTACACAAGCATTAGCAACAGATGAAGCCCCGCCAGCGTTGCACCACCACGCTAGCATGACTGCTTGGTAAATGATGATAATTATGCCTGTTTTTCTTTCAGCAGCGATGCTCAGCAGAGTTACACAATCATGGACAAAACGACCTTGTTCTGAATTCCAGTCAGCGTCTTGCAAGTTAAGAAAGAGGTTGCATCACGACCCAGGTTAGCAAACTGTCCAAGATTCCTGACACCTTTGAATTATGAAAAATGGCATTTAGTTATTTTTTTTAAAGAGAAGAAACAGCAGTATTGGCATCTGAGGGACTTTTTTGCACCAGATGGATTTTGCTTCGTCAGGATGAGTCTGTTAAACCAGTCCTGTATCACGATGAACATCGAAAACTCAAGTTTTAAAAATAATGTTGAACCCGACTGACAGGAAACCCACGAATGGACAAACAATCACAGGAAAACAACCCAACAAAAACTGGCCAAGCAATGACCAAAACAACTGATGACAAAACCACAGAGGAAACATGTATATGGGGTGGGGGTGGGGGTGGGGGGGTGGGGTGGGGGGGACTTGAGAGCCCAGGGTCATAATGAAAGCCACCTATTGCCACCATGCACAACACACATAAACCCAAACTGGCATTTCCACTTTTGTGGGGCTTGTGGCTCATTCTCATCTGCTGCGGTGAAACGCAGCACTTCCCATAATTCAAAGAATTAGTATCAGCGCGACGCTGACAGCGACACGGGTTCCAGGAAGTGATTAGCGCATGATGAGCGTTCACAGAGAAGCCACCAACGAGGAAGGTCTGGGGAGCGATGACATTGAACAAGGTAGAGATGTGGGAAGTGAAGAGACAGAAGTGCCAAACTTCCTGTCTCGGTAATGAAACACACTGAACTGGAATGACTGACGTTCTGGGAATGGCTGCAGTCACTCAAGTTCCATATTTCCTCTCCCAGAATATCCCGGTAAAAATTTTTTGGAAATTGTAAATGTAGACCCGCCTCCGTCTGCCGCGATCAGCCTATAACCAGGCAGCGCTCTCCAAATATTTGCTCAACATTTTCTGTCGCCACTTTCCACTTGAGGATTTTGCCATCTCCCCTCTGAAACAATAGTTTACGGGAACCATGAGCTGGCGTAAAGTTCTGACTCAGTATGGGAAAGAATAAACAGTCGTCATTTTCCCACCAAACAGCGGTTTGGACCGCCGGACAAACGGAGATGGCGATCCGCTTTGCGTTGGGAGTCAGACTACGTGACAGCGTGCGGGGGCTGGGATCAGCTCACCTCCTCTGTCCCCTGGTCGCTAGGATGCTACGCTGCGCTAAGGAGCTAGCTTGGCCTGCCAGAACCGTTTGAACAGCCATTTCCCCAAAGACGTTGTGAGCAAAACCATAATATGGGATTTCTTTCTCTCTCCACGCTCCAGCCAACACATGGCTCAGTTTCCCTTCCATTGACTCCCAGAGTGTGTGTGTGTGTGTGTGTGTGTGTGTGTGTGTGTGTTGGGGGTGTAGAATGTTAAAAACATGCCTCACGCTGATGACACAACAGACTTTCTGGAAACAACTCAAATGGTTGTGAGACTGTCCTCGCACCCCCCCCCCCCGATAGCCTGCTGGTAATCAGACATCACCTGACTCACCTCTGTGGACACAGCTGGCTCGTTGGTCTAACTCGTGTCCTCGGCGATACCGCTCAGAAGCAGCCTCGCTGGATCTGTTCCCGGCCGGCGACAATTAGGTTTGGGGGCAATTTGTGGCTGATTTATGTTTTTTTTTAACTGATAAACCGCCGCCTGTGAATGATTAAAAAGGTCTGAGGTGGCGCCGGGAGGGAATGTGAAGAGGAACAGTCACCTGAGTTTGATGGTGCTCATTGCTGAGTCAGCATGAGCACTCCATCAGTCACTGGGGTGTTGCTAAAACATAGGTCTTGGCACGGTTCTGAATTCACACTTCCTCTATTGACGGCCAGGGACCGGCGCCGTGAGTTGGAATTCAGAGGAATCTCTCTAATCTAAAAATTCCTTGCTGAAGAAACCCCGGAGAAAACTCTGGCAGAGTTCCCCCACACTGAAAAGTGGAAATGGGTGGGTGGTTCCATTCTGGGGGAGGGGGGACATGTGGGTTTTAACATCATGTTCAGTCGATGTGTTATTTAGGAGATAAAAACCTCTGGGGAGTGGACTCAACCCGACCCTTAAATATATGCTGCTTTTAAATGAGTGTGAAGTTCTTCCAAATATGGCGGTCTTGAGGAACTGCTATTAAGTGTGAATTTCTCAGAAACACACACTCCCTCGCAGACACACACATTACCTCACGCTAAAGCAGAATTACAAACAAGGAAAATCACCCGATAGCAGTCATGTGTGAGGCTTTAAAAAGGTGTCCGAATGTCAAGAAGAGCTGAGCTAACAAAGGTAGTTCTTGCTTGGAAGTCCTCCCTAACTTCGTTTTGGAAGAGCGGCGGGGGGAGGGGCCCTTCTCATAGCAGGAATCTTTGAGAGAGAGAGAAAAAAAAAGATAAATACATGCTTCCTGTCAATCTGCCAGGAGAGAGAGGCTTTACTGGAAAGGAGAGGGGGCGGAGCCTGCTGCTCTTTTATGTAAGCCCTCCTCCTCCGCTCAGCCACATTCAAAAGACACGGCTGTGCACAAGACTGCACACACACGCTCTCACACACACAGCGAACGCCGCCTCGCAAAGTTTTAGTGTGGGCCAACCGTTAACTTTGGATTTTATCTGCTGTTTTTCCTTGAAGAGAACCTACAGAAACACTTTTAAGGTAAGCAAGGCTGCTTTTTGTTTTGGAAGGGTGGGGGTTGGATGGGTTTTTAGAGTAGGTGAACTGGGTCTGCCAGGGTGAAGCTGCTAAATTGCCCAAACAGGGCTGAGGTGTCCTTACTGGAACTGACCCCGGCGCCGAGCCCCGGGGGCAAATGGCCCGCACAAGTTTCCCAGAAAGAAAGAGAATGTGAGCAGTTGAAAGAAGGGCCTTTCCAGCATTGCTGCAGGAATCTGCCTCTTTTTTCTCTGTCTTAACATGATTTATACAACAAATAATGAGCTCTGGCAGATGTTTAAGGGTATGACGAGCGCAGTTTCCACATCTGGAAAATGAGTCTCACAGCGGTAAAACATCACGCCTGCCTACCGCAGCAGCCTTTTAACGCGAGGTCTCTTTTCCCTCCCCCCACAGGTGTTTCATTTCCAGCTGACTGACCTCCTCCAGAACCCTCTGACCCTCTTTTTGACCTCACCTTCTTCGTTCCTCCGTGTGGTGCTCCCCAAGGCTGCCTCGATAGCGGGCACAGCGCCATGGTAACTCACAGCAAGTTTAGCAACGCCATGAGCAGCAGCCTTTTTGACTCCAACATGCGGCTGCCTCACCACTACAAGACTTTTAACTCCAAGTCGCAGTACCAGATGGTCCTGGCCACGCTCCACAAGCTGCAGGAGAGCGGCTTCTACTGGGGCGCCATCACCGGGAAGGATGCCAATGTCATGCTGGCGGCCGAGGACGCCGGCACCTTCCTCATCCGGGACAGCTCGGACAACCGGCACCTGTTCGCCCTCAGCATTAAAACGGCGTCGGGAACCAAGAACCTTCGCATCCAGTGCGACTCCAGCTCTTTCTACCTGCAAACGGACCCAAAGAACATTCAGACTGTTCCTCACTTTGACTGTGTTCTCAAGCTAGTCCACTATTACATGTCTCAGAGCAAAGGGAGCACGCTCTACTACATCTACTCTGGAGCTGAGAAGGTCCCTCTGGAGCTCATCAAACCTCTGTCCTGCAGCTTGTCTACCCTGCAGCACCTGTGCAGGAAAACAGTCAACGGACTTGTGGACGTTTCTTCTCGGAGAGACCAGCTGCCCCACCACATTAAGGAGTTCCTCCAGGACTACGACGCTCCTATCTAGAGGGACCAGACCGATGCTCTTGAAGGGGCAAAGAGTCTGGACGGTGCTCAGAAGAAACCTGAGAGGTTTCAGCGCGGGACGAGACCTCCCGCGTCTGCCACAGAGGATGCACGGTCAGAACCACAGGAGACAAGCGAGGGAGCCCGTGAAAGGGAACGGTTCTGAGCCGAGACGCTGACCACCTTTGACAGAAAGAACCCCCCTCCCCCACTCCCCGCGGAGGGCAGTCGGGTGAATACCTCTTACCGATGACGTCTCACTTCCAGAGGGCTGCGGTCAGCTGTCTGCGGTCTGATGACACGCCGTTTCCCTCTGCTGCTAACCGAGGCTGCGGAGCTCGCACACACCAGCCCACATGCAAGATACCGTTGGACCCCCGTGGCCTTAACTAGCACCAACCACGGTGGAGAAAATGGGCTGAGATGTTCTAGAAACGGTTCTTTGGAGAACGGGACTGAAACCCTAACTGGCCTTAATGAAGTTGGGATTAACTAGTCTGAAGTGACTGTATTCAATCACGGCCTCTTGCCCTAATAAGGAGAGTCCGAATGTGTCTTAATTTCATGACTTTACATGAGTACTTTTTGTTTTGTTTTGGTTGTTGTGATATCTTTCATAAAGATGGTGCCGTGGTCCTCTGAGCTTGAATGGACTGAAACAACTTTGCACTTATTTATATTTGTATCACCATTTTGTTAATTTATAAAAATAAAAAAAAGCACTATTTTTCTACAAGCCAAGAGTTGCGTTTGATTCGGTTTTAGTTTTGTGGTATCGTCACTGTTAACTTTGTGCACATCCCAGACGTGATAAGGGATCTCCGACGGCATCTAAAGAGCTTTTGGTTTCTCAGTTCCACAGAAGAGAACAAATTGTCCTCGTGTACAATACAAGAGAAGCGGTTCAGACTTCTAAGGAAGCGCAGGAGTCCAGATCCTCCTGTGACTCACTGGCTGCTCTGTGGGCGTAGACGTGCTCCAACCTGCTCTTACTCAGAAACCTCCTCTGTCCTAATTCAGCGCAAAAAGGAAGCAAAGCCGACAGCAACAGGTCCGATTGCAGCTCACAGCTCGTGTTTCGGCTTCGCTTTAAAGCGTTGAATTTCGACAGAACTGAATCGCAGGGTGTTACGGAGAGACCGTTTCTGTCCCTCCACCTCTGCGAGGCCAACGACCCGCAGCGGGGGCCCGGGGCAGCGGCTCCTTTAGAGGAAGAGTCTGCCGGGGCGCCGCTTACATGAAACCCAGGCGAGGAGGAAATGTACCAGATAATTTAGTACGGTTCTGATAAAAGGCGTCTTCTTCCTTTAATTACATCATCTTTTTTTTAATTTGACATTTATATTGGTGTTACAGTGTTTGTTGTACAAACATGTCGTAATTGCACTTGACTGGGGTTGTAAAGTACTTCCCGGGTATTTCTCAGAACTGGGAAATGAGCTTTACCCCGAGGTGGTTGTGCATGAGAACATTCGTTTTTAGATTTCAGAAGAACGTCAGAAACACTCGGCATAACCACAGCTGGATGTACGTACCAGCGAGTGGGTGGGGTAAAAATAGCCGAGGACCCATTTAAAGATGCATTTGCTGCTGGAAGCGTAAAAAAAAAAAAAAAAACAGTCTAAAATTAGTGTTTGCAGCTGTATGCTGTAGGTGCAAACACATGAGAACATGAACGCAGCCGTTGATGCAGTTCAGGGCAATATTTTCGTGTAGAGCGGGGACGGAAATGACGCTTTCGGTGAGGTTAGGCTGTGTGGTTAAATGTCCCATTTTATGTTTTCGCAGTGAAACCATGGTGACACCTGTCAGATAACATTGTTTGGCCTATTTGGGTTAAATCCGCACCGTTTTGGAGGAATAATCTTTTTTTTCCCCCTGCTACAGCTAACCCCAAACCAAACACACCGCTGTAGGGCGCGCTAGGCCCGAGGCCTTCTCTGTGCCATGTTCCATGGAAACGTGTTGTCTGGTTGGTGTGACTCATGAGATTATGTTGATATTTCGGCAAAGGTCTTCAGGCTTTACTGGGAATTACCAGGACGGCTGTTCTGTGAACCAAGACAAAACCATTTACAGGGAAGAGTTGCACAATTTTAGCTCAAATTCTTTGCGCTCGGTGAACCTCAGTGATCTTATTAGCAACGCCTTGAATGTTGTCTCTGATCAACACTTGCGCAAAATATGTGTATTGCGTTTATTACCACTGCGAGGACACTGGGTCGTGCACACTCAAAGCTGCGCCTGCTATTTTAGGCCTGACTGAGGGCATCTTATGCAAGAATGTGCGGACATGAGTGAAAACGTTACTGATGGCGTCCCCCCCCTCTCCCGGCGTGTGAGCTGAGATCAGCGTGTTGGTGGGGAAGCAGCGAGAGGCTTCACCCCCACTCAGCAATGTGTTTACAGTTCCACAACTGCTGGTTGTCATGGCTCCACTCTCAACCAGCACCAGATGCAACAGAACCAAGCGTGCAGCGATGACTCACTGGGGCCTGCAAGTCCTGCTGTTAATCTTCCTGTTGCTCTTCCTGGTGCTCCTCCAGGCCTCCAGATTTACCGTTACTAATTCTGCACAGCCGTGATGAGGAAAAACCACATTCTTCTGCTTTTAACCAGGTTCCTTTAGAAAGAACTCAACTTTTAAAAAGCGGAAAAGCACATTTTCAGAGGATTATTGTCTTCTGCGGGTGCCACGTTTCAGATTCCTGTGTGAATTTAACGCCCTCTCACACAACATTTGGAGCTATCGGGGTTCTTTTAGGAGGCTCGGAACTCACCGCGGGTGATGAGATTTGACTCGTTGCAGTTTTACAATGAACTGGAAATTATATATTTTTAAAAAAAAATCATCTTGTTTGGTTTTGCTTCAATTGAACAGGAGTTTCCCGAAACCAGATTTCAGTCAGGGGTGCCGTCGCGAAGAACAGCAAATGTAAACAAAGTCAGCTGAGGAGAAATCCCGAACACTCCTCCTCCACTGCCGGGAAACACCCTGAGTCACAGCCGCAAACAGAAAAGAAACAAAGAAGAAGAAGAAGAAAAAACAGCGTTGTGTGTTGCAATAGCGGGCGTGGCCACGGCGGCGTGACGTACGTGACGCTCGGGTACAGTCTTCCTTAGTTACAGCGAGGGCACAAGCACACCCATACAAGGCAGGCTGCTGCGAGCTGCAGGGAAAAAGACCGTCAGATCACAGAACACCGGGTTCCCATGGTCACTGACTCACTTCCTGCTCAACTCATCTGGGTAGAAAACACTTTTGCTGATCCAACCAAGCACAACAGAGGGGATCAGATACCTCCCTGTCCCGGCTCTCTCTCATAAAACAGCTTTTCCAACAAACACAAACCTGAACCTGTAGCCTTTCACCAGGGCTCCCGTCTGTTGTTACGGCAACAGCGGTGTTGCGTTGCTCGTGCCTTGTGTAGGAACAGGGTGTCACCTCGATGACGCTGGTGTCAGCGGTATGCGCGGCGTGCTTGCGCCAACATGCTTCCCAGGCCTTTGCGCAACGCGGGCCATGTGTGGTCGCCGTGGCAACATCATAACGCTGTGCAAACTCAGTAGGATGCCTGGAAGTCCCTCTGAGAGTGCGCTCAGAAGTTTAGCAGTTGGTCCTCGTCAGCTATTTCTGGTCCTGACAGAGAAGAGGTGGAGTTTTCCTCCTTTCAGCCTTCGGATTGTGTGGCTCATGCCGTGTTTCCAGGTCTGGAAATCTCTGACTCCACCAACCCCGGCAGCTGTTTCCTCCGGCTGACGTCACGTTCACGTTCCGTGACCAGGTTTACTTGTGGTCAACAACAGACACAGCAAACAGTCTGGCGCCCTATTAGGTGATGGAAATAAAAATTAAGAGCCTGAAAGGATTCCGGACGGAAGTCCAAGTTGTGGCGGGCAGCCGTGAATGAGTCTTGAAAACAACATCACAGCTTCAGGAATCTGCATGGAAACATGCTCGTGTTCTCTTCTTTTGCACTTTTTCTGCTCATCCAGCGTGACGCAAGGAAATTACCGGTAATCAAACTCTGGGTTCGAAAGGCCCAAAGTTTTCAGATCCTGTTTAGCTCACAGAGCAGCAGCAAGATGAAAACAAGCTGTGTGTGTGTGTGTGTGTGTGTGTGTGTGTGTGTGTGTGTTCTTGTACACAATGCATAGCGAGGACCAGAGAACACATAACGTGAAGACATTTATGAAAGGCTCAAAAGGCTGTTAAGACTTTAAGGTTCACGTCAGAACTGGGTTCTGGGTAAAGTTAGAGGCATTTAGTGCTGCTCAGGGTTAGTGGCAGGTGACTGTATTATATCAGGGAAAGTCCTCACTAAGATAGAAATGCTATAATGTGCATGTTTCCTGTTCCAGGAAAAACCAAAATAAAAAGCCACAGAAATACCTGCCAGCCGATAAAAATAAACTCAGGAACGCAACTTGAATGCAGCGGCCTAAAGTGAGTAAAATCAGAGCTATCAGCTGCAACTTTTGGGAATTTGTATGGAAAAGCTCACCTGCGGAGCTCCACTGGAGCTTGTAAAAGACGAAGCGGTGCAGGAGAACATCAAGGAAAATGCTCCCTGAAGACTCCAGAGTTCTGGAGAAGCACACACACGCACGCACACGCACGCACGCACGCACGCACGTAGAGAAGCTAAAGCCCGTAGCTCGTTTAGACCGTATAATTTAAATTTGCTGAGGAGTGAAATGCATGTGTAGCTTTACATTTCTTCCATAATTGAGTTTTATTGTTTGAGAGTGTAACTGACACTTACGAGGCAGGTTTAATGAAAAATCAGCCACCAGCTGTGTAAATGTTGCGGCATTTGCTCCGGGTTCAGTTCAAGAGGCTCTGACAGCATGAAGATGCTCATTAAGCCTTACAAGGATCTGGCTACGCCACTGTCATTCAGAAGGTTTTCTTGGTTGGGGTAAAGAACAGCCTGAGACTCCGAGGAGCCGGAGCCTCGTGGACCTCACACCTGTACATTTTCGCCCAGCGACCGAAACATTTGAGTTTACAGGGATTTCTGGGAAACTCTTAAAGCACTCCAGTGTCAGCTTCCTGGAATTTGGGCCTGTTTTGTTGAAACGCTGATGTGCCGACAGCGATTAGGGCTAAGAGCATTTAGAGTACACATAGCATAACTAATTACCACCAGACTGTTAATTTCAGCCGCTAAGCAAAAAGAAAATGACAAAACGAGGTTAGCTGGTTAGCTCAGAAGTTGGTGATAGACGTTTACATTCCCACTCCTTTGATTACGTTGGAAAACAAGGAGAACGTGGGGAAAATCCTCATCATGAGCAATAAAGCCGATTGCGTTTGGTATGTAGTAATAACTTCTTAATAAACAGGCAATCAAGAATATATTGCTGTATTTTCCCAGTAAGGCAAACACTGCATTTAACTGTCGGGATGATAAACTGGTTCTGTAAACACGACGTCAGTGTGGTGAGTTCAGGCGTCATTTGAGGACAGGATACACACAGGCCGGCTCATTTTCCCAAATATGACTCACAACTCCAATACATATACATATGTGGCGGGACTACAAAGTTAACCCTTTTTAAAAAAGCGTCTGTTATTTATAGCACAGCATTATTTACAGTCACGTCCCAGTTTAGGAGACCGTAAAGCTGCTGGTGTGCGTTGGGTTGACTGGAAGCACACTTCTCTGTTTCTTAGGCAACTGCAACGTGTTTACCAGGGTGACGCCGTTGGGGTTGCGTTCAAGTACCACCTGTGCATGCACACTAAATTACAAAAGACATACTAAGTCACGTAAAGAAGCAACATTAATCTGACATGTAATATCATAAATAAATAAAGAGCAGAACGTTCTCTGTTCCTGTAGGAACAGTCATAAAGTGTTCCAGTAAACACACATATCCTCGTATATCTATCACTGTGGGGACCGTTGTGACATAATATATTACCGCTCCTTACTCTAACGCTAAGATGCCAACTAACCCCATAACCCTAACGTCGTTACATGGGGAAGTTGGTTACTTCCAAAGCATCTGAAACCCGTTTGCCACACGAGGAAGGGCTGCGTGTGCGACGCCCGCCGCACATGTGGGAATATGAAGATGTTCCACAGGGCGAGCAGGTCTGACCTTTGATGCAAAAGCCAAAAAACCCCCACCAAAAAGCATGTGAGGGCGTCTGTAGGCAGTGTTGAATCTTAACGACGGGGACAGGGCAGAAGAGGGATGGTTTCGCTTTCAGTGGATTAGGTGACGGATCACAGAGCCTCGCTGGAAAGGGCCAATTTCCACGAATCGGTTCTGTTCTGGCAAACCGCGAGCATTCTTGTCAGAGCAACAAAACCTAAAAAATTCTGGTTATTAACATACAATAACAACAGCACTCTCATAATATATCACTCGGAGACATTTTAATGGTTTTTGGAAAAAAGGCTGCACTGTATCACAGCGGCGGCGGCGCCGGTGGAGTGGAGGAGATAGCACACGCTACAAAGAGAGGCAAAAACTTGGTGACGTCAGCCTGAACACACATCTGCTCTGAGAGCAGCACGACACACTGTCAATAAGTGAAAATGAGTAAAGATAGCCCAGGAGGCGGCGGAAGGGGCGTCGCTGTCTTAGCAACAGTTCAAGGAATTGGTTGTAGTTCTCTGAGAAGTGTGATTCACGCTGTGGCGTGTCAGGAAACCCTCTCAGATCTGGGCGCCCATGTGTGAGACTCCACAGAACGCAACCTCATTTCCTGCAACATGCAGCTTCTCTAAAAAAACTCCTTAATAAATGAAACAAAGCGTGTCATTGTTGCTAGCAAATCATCGAAAGCGCTCCGGTCCTCACTTACCGTAACACAGTTGGCAGCTCGTAAGGCTGCTTGTGCTCTAGTTACGATTAAAGTGATCTAAGTGACTGTTGCTCAACCTGGAGCGATTCCCTTGAAGTCTTATCAGTAACTACAGCCGAAATCTGAATCACTTGTTTGGAATTCACGTGAGTAAGCTGTCCACTCATGCTTCATGACTCTACAGCAACAAAGTAGAACTGCCTGGAGTGCCCTGTTATTTAACATCTTCTGAGGCCAGAACCACTGCAAGCCATGCAGAACCTGCAGTAGCTGCTGGCGTATAAGCGAGAAAGCAGAATTTGTGCTTCAGGTAATCCCAAAGCTCTGGGTGGAGAGACGTCACTGTGGGATTACTGCATTTTCACGACCATAAGGTGCACTATATTAAAGTCTCAGTTATGGGTGCTATTTCTGTATTTAAAACATACATAAGGCGCACCGTATTATTAGGCGCATGCTGAAACATACAGCAAAAAATGACAACGGAAGTAAAACAGACACATTTAGTGAACAAAATATTCATTCTTCCGCCACAAAACCATCAAAGTTTTCATCTTCTGTATCTAAATTAAACATTCCGAATTCCTCTTCTTAATCATCTGAATCGGACTCACCAACCGGTTCAGCGTTGATTTTGTGAAAGCTCTTACAATACACGAAGATGGTATCATAGCCCATGCGTCTACAATCCACCCGCATATGGTGGCATAACTTGCCCGCCGCTGCCTCATAGATATGGCTGGGCGCCGTTATCTTGTCGCGACAGTAGGTGCGGAAGATGGCCGCCCTCACCTGGTTAGAGTTAGGGTTAGGGAAGATGGCCGCCCTCTCCTGGTAATCCGCTGGCAGCCGCTGCGCAACAGTTGTCTTCGCGCGTATGGAGAGATGCCGCCGCCTCATAAAGCGAAAACACCAAGATTGCTCGATTGCCATTTTCAGCTGCATATTCGATGGCCTGTAGTTTAAAGTAAGCCTCATATGCGTCTCGCTTGACCGGCGCCATTTTAGGGGGTCCTTACGCGTAGGTGTGCCGCTAATCGATTGGCGGAGCGTTTACCGTAGGGCACCCACCAAAGGCGCACAGCAGATTTTGGAACTCAGAAGGCGCTCCATATTATAAGGCGCACTGTCGATTTTGAGAAAATCTCAGTGTTTTAGGTGCCTCTTATCGTCGTGAAAATACGGTAAATCAAGGAGAGGTTTCCAGATGCAGATGGCCGAGAAACTCTTGCTACGTGCGTTTAGCTAACCCCCAGAGATACCTTACCTACGTGGTAATCTGTGATCTATTTACTACTTGGGTCTCTGGCGAGCCAAAGTGTTTGTGGGAAGAGACGTGCGTTGAATGTTCAGAAATGTTTACGGTTGCTCTTTCCCTTCGAGCTAACCTATTAGCAGACATGTCCAACACTACCTGAACGGTGGTGGTGCTAGCCCCTCTTTCTTTATTTAGTACCTAGGTACCTCATTGTTGGGTTTCCAGATTCCCCAATCTGAGGTCTGAGTGTTGGCGCAATGGCGCAACACTGCAGAAACAAGACCTGGACTCCGCACCGTCGTCTTCTTCCTAACAGAGTCGACACCGAGGTGCCGAAGCTCCGCCAACGTGTGTGATTTGAGATGACAGCAGTGGCTTGAACCGCTTTATCGCTTTCAGGGTCACCGGGAGGGTACACAAAGGGCGAATGCAGGGATGGGTCATCGCAGGGCCCTATGTGAGCATTTGTGCATTCGGTACCTTGCTCAAGGGTACCTAGGCAGTGCTCTGAAGGTGTTCTGGCACCTTCTCCTACTACTAGAACACCTATGTTTTGTCTGCACCGGGGCTTGAACTGCGGACCCTCAGCCCAGGTCCTAACTGACTGGCCTCCCCGGGGAGTCGGACGCCATCACACCTCTGCGATCTGAGCGGTGGCACAAAAGATAACGTCTTCCAGTAATTAAAATAATTCAAGTTTGTGTGTAATTCCGGTCATTTGTACTTCTTTTAATGACTTTTAAACTTTAATTTGTGTCCAGATGTTCAGGGAGGAGGAAGTTCAAGTTATAAGAATCATTTATAGGAAGTCGGTGACTTAAAAATAGACTTTTCTTTGATCCTTTCTCTTAACTGGCGTCAAACAGCAAACCTCCCCTAGGTTTCTCACCCTTACGTGACAGACCCTTTATACCCCCCACCCCACCCCCGCAGCCATGGGAAGTGGTGCAGATGAGACCACAGCGTTTCAGCCAACAACTAACCTGCATTGCCCCATGATCAGTTTACTATAAATGCAATGATTTCGCCACATAAATTCACAGTTTTAGTCAGAGGAAACAGCAACTGCACCCAGATCAGATGACTGTGTGAGGTTGCTGCTGGGTGGGATTACTGGCGCTTCCTGTAAAATTTATGAAACTACATCGTGACGCACGAAAAAGCTCTTTTTTTTGTCAAACATTGATAAACTTGATAAAGTCACTTGATAAAGTATCCTGATTTTATCTAGCTAGCGCGGCCTGAAACAACATCTCACTAAAAGCAGAGAGAAATAAAGAGTAAGGTGCCGCAAAGATGCACGCCACTGACCACATCAGGTAACCTGAACGCACGTTGCTTCCCATAAATAACATTCATGCACTGTCACAGTTCCTGTAATAGAAAGAGTTTGATGGCTACAGGTGTACAGAACACCTTATTACTGTCTCCTGGAAAGTTACAGCCCCTTTGCCCCCCCTTGCCCTTATGGACTCCCCCGTCACCATCACGGACTCCTTCCGCTTTCTGGGCACCACCATCACCCGGGACCTTAAGTGGGAGCCAACCATCAGCTCCCTCATCAAGAAGGCCCAGCAAAGGATGTTCTTCCTACGGAAGCTGAGGAAGCTCAATCTGCCTCCCAGGATGTTGGCGCAGTTTTATACGGCCATCATCGAGTCCATCCTCACCTCCTCCATCACCGTGTGGTTTGCTGGTGCCACCGTCAGGGACAGACTGAGGCTGCAGCGCGTCGTGCGCGCTGCCGAGAAGGTGATCGGCTGCAGGCTCCCATCCATCCAGGACCTGTATATCTCCAGGACCCGGAGGTGTGCAGGTCGGATCACGGCCGACCCTTCCCACCCTGGTCACGGACTGTTTTCCCCTCTCCCCTCAGGCAGGAGACTACGGTCCATTCGGACCAGAACCTCCCGCTACACTAACAGCTTCTTCCCCTCTGCCATCAGGCTGCTGAACACCAAGTGACTTATCACTTAAGCACCATGTACAGCAGCCAGCCGGACTCATAAACAATACACTACTCCTCATGGACCTGCACTATTTCTCACCACTCACTATTTATGTAAATACTGTATATAAGTCTTATTTTATTTTATTTATCTTATTCTAGTGTGGTGTTGATGTCTAATGTTATGTTAAATGTCGCAGCGGCACACCACGACAAATTCCTAGTTTGTGTAATACTGTGTATTACATGTACAATGGCAATAAACCTTCTTCTGATTCTTCTGATTCTTCTGATTCTGAAGACGACTTCAGCTGTTTTGACTGTTCCGCCTTGGTAGCCAAACGAACCACCATATTTAGAAACCATTCAAATGATCACTGATTCCAGTAACTCCTGTTGAAACAGGGAAATGACTTTTTCCCGAAGACCTTGGGTGTGCCTTCTGTGTCTCGAATCTTCGCTAGCATGCCGCTAGCAGCGATTTTATAAAGAAAGCATCGCATCGTCCACATAAAGGCTAGTTGTTCAGGGTCAGCGAATCTCGTCTGATTCACACGGCTTCGGCTTTATTTGCAGAACAATCCTCCCGGCATGTAGGCTACTAAGGAACTATCAATAAACGCTCCGAAAAGATTTCACTAGAAAATGGGAGAAATTAAAAAAAAAAAAAAACTCTGCCTTGCTGCAGTGCTAACAGCCAAAAGGCCGCTTACGGTTCTCATGTTTTTTCCCCTCTCTATCTCCAGTGAACTCTTTGTTCTTGAGAAGACTACTCTTATCAGTTTCCTACGAAACTCATTTGCTTGGTGCGGTATTATGTCACCATGCATGCGAGACGCGCAGCTGATAGCAGGGGAGAAGCTTTCAGGGAGTGACGCAAGTCCACTAACTGTGCGGTGCTCTCCACCGCCGAGGCCTGTCGGGGTGCCGGAAAGATGCCGATAAAAATGGAATGTTGCCCAGGTAAAAAGCAAACCGCCCTCCCATGACCCGCTGAGCTCTAAATGGCTGTGCAAACAGCCCCCCCCCCAGCTCATACTGAATTACTCTGACCAGTGCCAAAGTCCAGCTCTGACCAGCCACTCAGGCATTTCCAGTTAAATAAGCTCCGATAAGAATCGTATGTACACACGTCCACGATCACAAACGCACACACAATAGTACAGCTGACCAAAATTACTTTCTGGTGGTCTGAGAAACGATTTCATTCATTTCCGTTGTTACTGTGGAAAACACAAGGTGAAGGCTGGTGACAAATGCTCAATCCTAACATATACAAACAAATAATAATATTCCTCAAATACTTAATATGTATTTTATCGTCTGTCATGAAACAAGGCGGAGCCGCAGTCCAGCACCGATGGAGGGGGACCTGCATCTACATGATCGAAACGTCATACTCCTGCAGGGTGAAGGTGTAAATCCCGCCATGAATTTATGGGAAGGAATATTGAAAACATCACTAAGTTTCTGACCATCAGGTCGAATCAAAATACATTCATATTAAACCAGACATTAACAGACAGGTACATGTCACCTCAGTCGGTGCTTACCGTAACAGACATGTTCGTTTCCTTTTCCAGGTAAATGTGTGACCACGGATTCTCTTGAGTCAATTTTTCCTCCGTTGTGTAAAACTGAAGCTTCTCCCCCTCCCCTGGTTTCTCTCTCTTTCTCTCCCACACACACACACACACACAGACACACACACACACAAACTCTTTTATGATCCCATGATATATTTCACACATAAATCTGGTTAAAGTGAGAAGCACGCTTTGATGATCACGTTACAGTCTGACTGTAACAAGCCAGAGGCCCCGCTCCTGCAGAGCTCTAGAGGGTGCAGGCTGTAAGTTTGAGACTGTGTGTGTGTGTGTGTGTGTGTGTGTGTGTGTGTGTGTGTGTGTGTCCAGTGGAGGATTTCATTATTACACACACAGATACTACCTCAGATTTCTCTCTCAGCTCCCACTTTTTTTTATTTTTTGCATGTTGTTACACACACCAAACTCCCCTGAAGGCACCGAATGTAGCGCCGTTTCCTCCTGAGAAAATGGCCTTGGTGGCGGCGGTGAATTATGCGAGTGTGTGGGATTGTATCTGCGGGAATGCAGAATATGTTGCCTTCTTATGATGCCGAGGTCTTTCATATAAAACAGGCGCTGTTGTAGCCTAAAGCTAGCCACACAGAACAAAAGGAACATCCAATCTTTAATGTGCATTTTTCTTAAATGAAATGCTCTCCACAGTATTAATTTGTCTGTAATGTAATTATAACGACTGTTTGGAAGCTGTAGCTAATGGAACTAAAGTAGGGTAATTAATTAGCGCGTATTGAATGGTAAGAAGTTTGCCTTCTTCCACAACGCCGGTGTGAAAAAGTCCAGTATTGCCGCCATGGTGGTGCCTCATCCACTGACCTCATCACGTCGCATCATGGAATTTCTCCATTGATGCAAAGCAAACGACTCACTGAAGTGTTTCCTCTTTCCCGGCACACAAGACAAAGCGCCTGCGGTTTGAGCGGCGAGTTTACAAAAACAACAAAAAAGTCCACTTAATCATTAAAGTCGGAACAAACAGGAGTCCTGCAAGTTGCACAAACTTGGTTCATTTGTGCTGGAAAGGAAACATCTCCAGCTTTCAGGCCAGGAGGCTGCCAGGTTTTAGTCTGGCCCGCAAAGACGTTCTTGTGTTTCTTATCTGCACCACAAACCCCCATCGGTGACTTCCTGATTTTAACGTCAACAAAGGTAATTTTCACCGTTTTGGATCGGACTCCTGAGGCGACAGTCGGGAAAAAGGGTCTCCTCCTGATTGGCTCTGATTGTTGTTGCCTCTGATTCCTTCTGTTGCGCCCCAGTGGCGAGATTATGAATTTAGAACAGAGGAGCAGAAAGAAAAGCTCAGAGGTCGGGAGGGACGCCGACGAAGACCTCACCGTACTTTTATCCATCCCGGCTTCACTTGAACCCCAACTGCTCGGGGTCACCCTGGCCTATGCCGGCCTGGTTTGTGGACGAGGTCGACGGAGCAGGCGCGGCGCACATGGCAACCATTCCCACGCCAGCGTTTGCTTTGGCAACAAACGATACTGGAATGAGATCGATTGGCAGTGGATCAAGCCGAGCAGATGTTAGCTGCATAAATGGAAAGCTCGATTCTGTCCTTGGCAACACTGCGCGACTGTTTACTGCACGCTCTTTTACAGTAAGACGTCGCTCATCCCTCCCCCCCTTATACACACGCACGGCACACACATGCCTGAAAAACACACCATAATTCAGACCTTTGTTCTCTTCAGAGGACAGAGTGTTCTTTTGAGATGTACACACGCAACGTCATGGCCACAGCGGTCCAATCAGCTTACGCACAGGTTTTCTGAGCAAAAGCCAGGTGGTAAGAATTTGAGGATGTGTCCGACCGTTTGAAGTGTTCATGGAAGTGGGTGATTAAAACGTTGGGATCAGCGTTGGGTCTGCAGAAATGTTACAGGAAACAGCGGGCAATTGAGAAGAATCGGAGGAATTGGTGCCAGGGCCTTTTCTGGAAACACGGGAGCTTCTGGGTGACCATGCATGTGTCACCTTTTGTGTGCCAGGCAGGATGAATCTGATTGCCGTGCACGTCCATTCGGAGTGGCGAGGTGATATGAAGTCAGCAGATTTACTGTAATCTTACTGTAAACTTTGGCCACATCAGCGTTTCCACCCAGTAAAAAAAAAGTGGAGACAGTGTGGAAAATAGCGACCCCTGCTGGCCACAGGGAGACCTGCGCTGATCAATCCAATTGTTCATTGTGCCAGTCCTTCGGGCCCTGACGCTGGACGGTAAATCCTCCTGGTTGGTTTGGAAGCCGAGGCGACAGCTTTATTCTCTCCATCTCTGAGAGAACGCTCCAAACGCAGGGTGACGTGTGCTTTTCTAGGTGTGTTCCCGTCCATATAAAACGGCCCCGCCATTACTACAAACCTTTGTTGTTTCTATACTTTTCCAGGCTTGAGAGCTTTTCTTCTACAGTTATTATAATCCTTTATACCTGAGGCTTCAGGCATTGGTCCCTCCAGTAAAAAGTGATTATTAAACCCTATTTACTCCCTCTGTGCTTCGCATTACTATTCATCTGCTTCATCAAAGCCTCCTCTGCTCTTACTAAAGGAAGCTGCAAAGTGGAGATAAGAATACGCTGGTCAGGACAATAGCGCGCTGTTCACCGATGTTGAGGCGGCAAGACGCAGGCTGACAATGGTGAAGAAGATTCAATGGAGTTTGCAAGATGCCTTTACTCTATTTTTCCAACCTCACCGGTTACAGCAGGCAGAGATGCGCTGCTTCTTCTCTTCCTCTCCTCAGAACTCTGATTTATTCCTCCTCTTCATTGGTTTTTCTTCCATTTCTTCACCCTTTAGAGCTCCAAAAGGATGGTTTTGAGGCTCTGACCTGCATCCTCTTTGGTTAGAAGTGCAGTTATTTATTGTTTTGGCCTCTCGTTATTGCTAAAGTAATTGTTTTAAAACTCATGCAAAATCAAATCCATCAATTTTGGAGCGTCAGCACTTGAAAGTGTGGTTGCCTGCAGGACATTACTCAAGTCTCTCTGAACATAAAGGGACTCACGAGCCTGTTATGTTCTCCATTTTTGCTTTACTGTTCAACGATTTTAATTCCAGCCAGCTGGTGAAATATGAAATCTGCGGCTCCGCCACAAATACAAGACCCCACTATTTGAAATATTTATTGCTTCAATATTTTACTGCATGGGCAGTGCGGAGCGGCCCCTGCAAGCCTCCAATTTTCTCCCCTCAGCGTGTTGAGGTGCCAAATTTATGTGTTTGCCCTCCGACTGCAACCAAACTGTCGATAATGTCGGCAAATCCAACTAACGCCAATACAATCCCCAATCGGGCCTCTTCTCGCCAGCGAGTTGCATAATTAACTCCTCCACGTGTTGCCCAGGTAGAGAAAACACGTCCTCTCCATGGTCCTCCAGGGATCGAGGCCCTCTTCGGGTTTATGAGGCCACTCAATCCTGACACGGCGGCGGCGAACGCCAGCTGACCGCCGAGCCGCCGCCACAAAGGCGAGCGATGAAGAGGAGAGCGCTCCTTTGAATTAATCTGATTATCTTTTCCGTAGAAGAGTATAATCCAGACTGGGAGACGTCCGTATCTATTGAAGCAAGCTTTCTGCTGACTCTGATGAACCATTTTCTGCTTTTGAACGCAGCTTTACCCTGTTAATGGCAGATCAGGTGAAATTGAGTCATTTCAAGGCTGGAATCTGCAGTGATCCACTCCTTTCAAATGTTTCTCTCTTTAATAAATTTCTCATGTGTTTCAGTTCATCGACACGTCCCCCCCAGGCCTCCATCCTGCCGTCAGTAACACAGAGTTATTTATAATGCTGAGCACGGTGCATGCTGGTCTTTGTTGCAGGAGAATGGACACATTTTTTTCCTTCCTATATTAAAGAAGTGAGTAGATTCGGACGTACACCTCCTCTGATGGTGGCAAATGTCTTCAAGGGAAATAGCTCTGCATTTTTCTTGCGTCGAACGTGAGCGACAGCATCTCAGAGGGATTAATATCAGTCATTTGGGTTGCCATGGACACGTCAAATCAATGTTGATTTGCTCACTTTCAAAGAAACAACATTTGAAGGACGGAAAGGGAGTAATTCTGGGGGTGGGGGGCGGGGGGAGGAGGTGTTTTTTTTTTAATAACCGTGAGCGGAGAGATTCTTCGGGGGTGAAGATTACTGCAGTTTGTCAGAGCCGAGGACATAAACCAAAGAGTAATGGTGTAGCACCGACTTCTGCCACGCCGGATTGACTTATTAGGCTCCATACAAGTTTAATGTGGTTCGGGATGGTACAGTAGACAGAGGAAGGTTCCAACATGGCAGTTTTTCCTGCCCTCCCAAACATCAGAGGCAGGGTTATTGGGCAGAGTTCTGCTGATTGGACACAAAGTCTCCCGCTTTGGATTTTGATTCACTGGACACATTAAGGCCTTGATATCTCTGCTCTGAGCACGTGTCACCATTAAGCAACACATTTAGTGCAGAGCCACAGTTATTTTTTTTTCAACTTTCACCCTCTAAATCTGCCTTATGATGTCATTAAGTGCAGCAGTTATGAAAACACCCCATCAATCCTTTTGTCAGCAGTTTGCCTTTGAAACCCAAATAGTTTCAGCTTGGAAAGGCCCCCCTGTGTCTGGAAAATGCGCTCAGAATGGCCCAATCAGCCACGATTCTGCAGCTCGGAGCCTAAGAGACAATTCCCTGCACAGCTGAGAGATATGGCGACCTCTAGTGGAGAGAATAACTAACATAACTCCTTCCAGAGCGTTGGAGAAACAAGGATCTTAAAAGTGTTCTTTAAAGTAGAATTTTAAAAAAATCAATGCCTTATTAGGAAACCAACACTAATTGGCACGTTTGAATCTACTTATTGAGTTTCTGATGATAGATTTATAAAAACCCACAAATGGGATCGTGTTGACACCTCGTGAAAAAGCCTGAGTGGCCAAGACTGTCAGTGCTAGATGAACACCCTGCCTGGGGCTGCCTCTCAACTCCACCTTTGGCTCATTTGCATAATTATATAACATGTAAGTGCAAGTCGTTACGATGCCTCTTTTAGCATCAATACCGTAGCTCCGCTAATTTTCTGAATAACCACATTTACCGACAGCACCAATTTGCAAGCGAATCAGAACAGAGCCTGAACAAAAGATCCGGGCTCTGTGCACGCGAGGAGGGGGAACCGTTTTCTGTTGGGCTTCATTTGTATTCAGTCAAACTCCGAAACGCATGTGGCTGCATGTACTGCTGATGAAAAGATGTTTTTTGTGGCTCCTTTTTGTACCCCCCCCCCCCCCCCCCCCCCCCAACAGCGAGACCGAGGGTTTAATCATGACTGTATTACAAATGTGAACCCGTTGTGAAATGACGAAATGACTTTTACAACATTTCAAAGTGCTCTTTTTTACTTTCACTGAGACATCAATTACAGAAATGGACGGCGCAGACAGAATGTCACGACACACAACTTCGAGCAACACACGTATTTGTGCCCCGCCGCTGCAAAGCCAATTAAATGCAATTATTATGGAGCACGTGCTCGACAAGAGACTTGTACCATAATGTGACGGCGAGCTAAAGCCTCAGCAGCTGCAGGATCAGCAACGTTTTCGCTTGAATGGAACCTCTGGAGAGCCCCCCCCAGCCTCAACTACGGCACATAAACAACTGTTTAACATTCAAGAGCAGCCCTTCTGTTAGGTTCAAACGACCGGAAACATGAGAAAAACAAATGAGGCAAAGGCAACAGTTTTGAATTTTACTTGCAAGGAGAACGGAGAGATGTGCTCGATTACAGATCTCCAACACGTTCTGACGTACAACTTCCGCCATCCTTCTTTTATTGAAATTAGGAGGTTCCAAGTTACACAGAATTCAAATGTGTCTAAGGGAGGGGGAAACACAAGATAGCAGGTCCCATACAAAGCAAAAGACTGTAAATCATAATGGCGAGATTATACGTAGGTCTTCACTGATTTGATTAGCTTAGCTTGCACACAGCACATTCTTCCATATCAGACAGATTAAAAGAACACCTCCTGGGCCATTGTCAGGCCCTAACCCTAACCCACCTCCTGGGTCAGGCCCTAACCCTAACCCACCTCCTGGGTCAGGCCCTAACCCTAACCCACCTCCTGGGTCAGGCCCTAACCCTAACCCACCTCCTGGGTCAGGCCCTAACCCTAACCCACCTCCTGGGTCAGGCCCTAACCCTAACCCACCTCCTGGGTCAGGCCCTAACCCTAACCCACCTCCTGGGTCAGGCCCTGCAGCTCTGTCTCCAGTCAATGTCACTTCCCCACAGCAGCTGCATTTCTGTCGCCCTTGACCAGAGAAGTTCGAGTTCATCAAGCATCATGAACATTAAGCATTAACAAATAATAAGAAACATTAAGTAATGAGAGACAATATAACAAGAATAAAGAATATAACAAGGTAAAAGCAAATAAGAGATAACTGTAATATAATGGATCTAACACCTTCTGACAGCAGAGCCGAGCGAGCAGATTAGCAAATTCAGCTGGTTTCATACTGCGAGATGGTCAAGTTATACTTGAGGGAAAAAAACACAAAAGCTGCTTTCTATTCATTACAAATGCATCCAAACAGAAGCCTAATTGTGGTGCTGGGGGGGGGGGGGTATTTGCTAATGTCTGTCCAGAAAAGGGGTAAATCCCAGCATGCTTTGCTGTTTTCTGCAGGTTGCTCATCTCAAACAGGTGCAACTCTGCATTCAACAGTTGGCACTTTAAGGTAAAATATTTGGACCACCCACTTCAGTGGCAGACCACACCCACTGGTCACGCCCCTCCTCCATCTTCTGGCGCAAGAGTCACATTCAAAGCGGGCCGAGCCAAACAGAATTATCGTTGATGCCATGCAACAAAATGTCTGAATCAGTCCTGTATCGGTTTTCTTTGGACGGTTCACGTGTCTTTGTGTTTGCACGGACATGTTCACAACATCACCACAAAGAACGATGGAGAAAACAACACTGCACGGTGTCACATCTACGGTTCTGACACACACGAGCCTACAGCATGGCCATCCCAGAATCATAGCAATGCTTCATCTGCGTGATTCTGGCGGCTAACATTAGCAGCAGGCTGCTGGTCACCTCCAGGCTGTAGGACAGCCAGGCTATGGCGAAGGACCAGCCGAACGACACATCCACAGTGGTGAGATTCTCCAGGGACACGACCTGCTTGAAGTCCTCCATGGCCTGGTTGCAGTACTGGATGTAGACCAGGAGTCCAGTCAGGGTGAAGAGACCTGAGGGCCCAAAAGCATCAGTTTACATGAAAAACTGGTCAATTACCACTAAAGTGGGCTGGAAAAAAATGAATAACATTTAAACATCAGCCACCACAATTCATGTTGACCTTTACTGCAAATTACAGCTGTGTTGTCTGCATATAAAAAGAGTCCTTTATGGTTGAATGTGCAGTAACTCCAACGATAAATCTCAGAAATGACAGAGATGTGCTTTTTTTCAGAGTTTAATAACCTTAGAGTAGTGGCGGCTTTGCGTTCAATAATTTAGCAGGAAGACATTTAAATAAAGCCAATATGCTGGTAATGACACGGTTATCTCAAACCCGAAAATAAGCTCAGCTTCAGTACAGAGGTTTGATGTCCTCTTTGGGCTACTGTAGAAACATTAGCGGAGGGGGACCCGGATCTAATATCCAATATCCATAAATATCCAACTGCTAAGTGAGTAAAAACATAGTATATTATGATGATCATGGCAATAAAAGGACGTTTATGAATAAATATTCTGTTTCTGAAAACAGATGTAAACACACGCACACGCACACACACACACACGCACACACACACACACACACGCGCACACACACACACACACACACACACACACACACACACACTCCCTTATCGTGCATTTGAGTGACGATCCCTGACTTTTAAATGTGCACCACATTGTTACTGTCAGCTTTCTAACTGACAGCCTTTAAAACGGAAATAGCCTTTTTCCTTGGTTAATTTTCTCCGAATGGCCAGTAGAAGCCCAGACTGGAAGAGAGCTTTCAGATATCAGTTCATTGTTTGCTGTTCTCCTCTGGCTTCACACCTGAGCTGGAGCTTTGACTCTTTTTTTCCTGGAATTTCATTTCCGGTATTGTGACAAAATCTTCTTTCCACTCATGCTCCTCTCATAAGGTTTGAAGTGTCGCTGTAAAATCATGTGAGCCAAATACCCCCTCGATGACATGAATTGGTGCTAATGATGAAATAATTAGCATGGAATACTTGTGAAAGTGATAATTGGGCTCCCAGATTCATTAGACCTGCAGAACGGATTTATATTTAGAGCTATCATGGCAGAAAACATCTCTCCAGCCGGCAATTACAATCAACCTTTTTAGCGCTTTTGCACAAAATATGAGGCTGATCTGGAGTCTGTGTGAGGGTGAAGTTTGAGTCACCTGTGCTGTTTGTCACTAGACTCAGATCAACCACGCAAACAACAGGAGTTCCTTGCAAGGGCATCTTCTCCCATCTTATCAAACTTGACAAACAGGATACATCTGGGTGCTGAGTCCGGTTGTAAGCAGCTTCAGCACTTTTGCAACACATCCACACCTGCCTCTTTCCTGTCAGCATCCCTCAAACACTTAAAATCTACACATCACAGCATCTAAACGATAATAGTAATAACAACAATTCTTCTCACATCTGAAAGGAGGAATTTTACCTTTTAAATGGCAAAATGAGACACTGCTGTTAATTCAGGGGGGAAATCAGAGACAAGTACTGCAGCAATTGCATGCCACGTCACTTTGATCAGCAATCAGTCCACACGCCCCGATCAATACGCCAGGTTTGCTATGGGTGTGTAAAAATCAAGATTGACCTCATTGGAAACGTGTTGGAGCAGCTCTGACAAACACTTACAGTGGAGAAATGTGCATTCTTTCACAACATTCCAGCTCTTTTGCTTCTACGAAACTCCTGGAAACCTGCATAAACTGACTGAAATATTCAGGCTGCAGCTCCTAGCAACCACAGCATTAGCTGCTGAGGTTCTGTGTGCTCAGGATGGAGTAATATGGGAATCTTGGGAAAACGCAGGGAAGAGGAAAATGTTGACTCTTTCCTCTACCTTGAGTGTGCAACCCAAAAAAGCTGGATTTGACTAGTTAGTCATCATGACGCAGGTGCAACACACCACACAGACTGAGCTGCCTTGTTCCCAGGGAGAAGCAGGTGCTCTGGCGTTTATCTATCCTAATGGTCAGGGAGGTGGCAGAATTGCCTCTTGAAAGCGGGAGTGTGTGAATGCACCATTTATGGCACCAAGAAACGCTTCGTCTTTATTCTTTAAAATAAGAATTCGCTCGCTCCCTCCTTCAACCATCAATGGGACAATCAAGGCGTGCATGTTGTGTGCACCCACCTGATGCTGTGAAAATAACCGCTTGACTCTAAACTGGGTATTTTTGCTTATTTTCAGGCACAACAACACCTGATGTTGACACCAGCCATGATGTGAGGACATCTCGGCCTACTTGCTGCTGCCGCCTTCCCACGGTGATCACACAACCCAGCAAAAGCTCCCCAGAACCAACACCAACAGGACACCCTTCTGGACTTACTGCAGAAGAGGATGTAGGAGGCAGACCCCACCAGCATTCTGGGGATGCGGACCAGCGAACTGACAAAGCCGAAGATCCAGCCGAACACCAGCAGGACCAGGCTGAGCGGCAGCATGATGACCACCACCTTGTGCAAACCTGGAAACAGACGGTGAGCTTCAGAGTTTGAGCTTCAACCGGTTCAGACAGACCTTCGGCGCTCACCGAGAAGGTGCTGCTCTGGCTCCGACAGGCTGGACATGTTCGCCTTGAAGGAAGGGATGACCGAGCTCCGGTTGGCCCCTGAAAATGTCGAATAGGAAAAGGTCGAGCATGACAGGACAAGGCAGAGGAAGAGCCCAACACATGTGACATTTGCCTCCAAATATGTTGCGCCGAGCGGACAGGCATGAACTTTGGCTGTCGGCAGCAACAAATTGGACGTGCTGGGATCCTCAATCTGTGCAGCCATGAAACAGATTACTGCAGCTACGTGCGGGAGAGAACCGTGTCTCCTGCTCGGTCACCTGCGATGCTGCGGTCTGCGCTCGGTTACAAATTCCAATAGTAGTTCTTATGGGCGTGAAGCATTAGGACCAAATCAAAGGATCTCTTTATTGCCCATTTCGTCTGCGAACACACGACAATGTGCACCTGGAGTTTTTCCGAAGAGTTTTTGAGTTCCATCAAGGGACGAATTAAAGGTAAATTGCCGACCCGCATGAAAGGCGTGCACATGCAGACCCCCAGTGTTGGGAGTGTTTTTCTCCTGCGATATTTTCTGCTACATGAGAGCCTGATTGCTCAAACTAGTACACGATTGATCCCATGTTTACCTTCAGAATGATTCTAAATCAATGACAATGATAATAATAATAAAAATCCAATCCTTTTTACGCGCAATTGTGCTACAGATTATTACCTGGCGCAAAAGTTACGGAACATATGACTTGATATCTCAGTAGTAAAAACTTAAAGAGCACTTCAGTTATATCAGTGCCTTACCTTCAATGATCCGCCACAGTCCGGAGTGTGAACTCAAGTCGTCCGGACCCGTGTGGTTGTTCACGTTGATGATGTACCAGAAATCGGAGCCGATAGCCACGGCCAGGAGGCTGAAACTGAGCAAACCAGTGAACCCAGCAGACAGGATCGCCACTCCATACCTCATCCTGAAACATGTGCCAGCTGACACCTTCTGGGATTCGGCCAAATTCCTTAATCCGTGATTTGCGTCGAATCTCCACAATGCGCGATGCGTAAAATCTCTCCAGCCGCATTCATCACTGTCAAATCCTTTGTTTGTCAAGCTGCAAAAATCTGAATTTTGCCACAAGGACGGAGTAAAAGCGCCCAGACTTCAGCTGCTCTGGGTGATTTAAAGAAAAAAGGAAGAGCGGAGGAGAGTGTTTCTCGCACCAGTTTCTGACGCGCAGTGGCGCTCCTGGAGCTGGAGTTAAGAAAGCAAACTAGGACGCCACGCTTCCGCTGCCTAATTTCAAAATAAATTCTCGAGCACACGCCGGGACTCATCTACAGCGTCTGTGTTGCCAAACTTACATCCGGTCTGGGTTGGCGGGTGTAACACCGGCTTGACAACATCAACGCACCCGAAGCTTTTCCACTTCCAGTGGCTGATGTGACTGATCCAGCTATACTCCACCATTATGTGACTCATATAACCACCTTTTAGATCCGAGGTATATCTGTGTGTGTGTGTGCATATGTGTGTGTGTGTGTGTGTGTGTGTGTGTGTGTGCGTGTGTGTGTGTGTGTGTGTGTGTGTGAGAGAGGGATAAAGAGAGAGAGGGATAAAGAGAGAGAGGGATAAAGAGAGAGTAAATGGAAGCTGTACAGAAAAAAATACTGGGGAAAAACCACAAGTAATGCCTTAAATTCACTTACAAACAAGTGAAAAGATTTGATCAATATAGTTGCAAGCTTGTTGTTGTTCATATTTAGGTCACTTGCTTTAATCTCAGTCTTCCTGGGTGCACAGATCTCTCCATTCTGAGAACGCCAAATTAAAAAACTGGCACATTTGTGTCACAAATCACAGCTGAGGGAGTGGAGGTGGGTCATTATTGGCCGTTACACCTGCCATGGTAAAGGACATTATGTTTCCTTCAGGGCAAGGTGAGTAGGAGTGATTCAGAAAGAAACGTGGATGGAAAAACACACCATTTACACCTGTAACACTTGAGTGAACAGCTAAATCCTCTTCAGAGAGACCTGATGTCCACCTGCCTATCTGAGGAAATGAATCAGCACTGATGGAGGAAGAAACCATCCAAACCAGTTTGCTTCCACTCTGAGGGGCTCACACTGCTTTGAGCGAAGCTTCTGCTTTGAAGTGAGCTCCCAAATGTGGCGCAATCTGTCACTGCTGATAACAAAAACGCACGTCGCAATGACAAATGGTCGGGGGACAATTGCAGACTCATCTGTCTTCATCAGATTAGAACTGTGTTGGAAGTGTGGGAGACAAACCCATTTAGGAGCAGATCTCCTGAAGAGATCACCCTGAACGGTCCGTCTGTTGAGGCCTCAGCTGCCTCAGACCCTGTTGTCATGTCAACATGGTGCTGGAGGAAGAGCAGCAAACGTGGACGGCGGACGGCGTAGGAGAAAGATCAAAGCTTGACGAGTTTCAACTGGAATCTGTGACAGTTTTATAATCTGGACCCACATCTGGATTGAACCACCAGATGTTGCCGTAGCCACACTCACGCAGCCGACGGCGAAGTTTTCTTTCGCCTAAATGGCGAGCCAGCGGGAGCCTGGGAGAGCCGCCGTTATTCCTCGTCTGGTGAGGAACCTTGAAAAGGAGAAATGGGAGGATTGCAGCGCATGTAGTGAGTCAGCGAAGAGCAGGCTGGAGCATAAGTTAGTGCTCGCATTTTTATTCAGTCTTCAGCAAGTCTTCATAAAAAGAAAGAAAACTGAAATCCGTTTTAATCATTTGCACGACTTTAATGTTTCAGATGTTCCCCTAAAAACGATAAAGCTTTAATTTAGAGTCGCTCAGGGATCGTCTGAGGTCCAGTGTGAAAGATTTAGCGCTGCCTAGTGGTGCGAAATCAGCCATCTAGAGCGAATTTAGATTGGCTGACGAGCATCAAAATCTAGTTATTTAATGCTGCTCAACCATAAAGAACCTTGACATCCATGAGGTCCTTCCAGGAGAAAAAAAATCATCAGCTTTGTAGAGCTCTAAATGAGTCGCTCACCTCTGGCAGGACCCGCGTCCAGGGGACCCCAGAGGTCGCTCCATCACTTTTGCACATTGGTTCTCCCTGGAAGACCGCCCAGAGCCTGTCAGGTGTGTGTGTGTGTGTGTGTGTGGGGGTGGGGGGGGGGGGGGGGGGGGGGGGTGAGTGAAAAGCAATTTTCGCTTCCTGACACAAATTCCTACCTGAACCGAGGCTGTGAAGGGCCAGACCACCACTGCGGGCTGCAGCCACAGGGGGCTAAAGGCTGCGCAGCTGAGCTGGAAACAACAAATAGAAGAAGATGTAGATAAAGAAGCAGAATGGGTCTCTCTGTGTTTCGTACATGTAATATTTTGGATTAATGGGGCATTAAAAGAAACGAGTTTTCTCCTTTCTGTTAAAACACTTAAGCGATCAGCCCGCATCCAATTTCCTCTTAACTCAAACAGAATTTCCACTGCTGATCGTGGCTTGAATTAGAGGAGAACGCCTCCCCGACACAGACGAGGATGGTTTGACTAACAGCATCTACAGACTCCATTATTGGACCTCCTGACGCACAAAGTTGCTTTGATGGGGTGGAGTTGGCTTTCATCTGAGGTTGGATTAAACAGCAAAGGTCACGACATGCGTGTGTGCATGAGCCCTGGCTCACGCACGTACACACGCACGCACGTCGCATTTACCAAACGGCAGAATTACGGCTTGTCAGGTTTATCGTGACTTTATTATTATGTGTGATTATTGTGTTTTTCTCCCACAGATGATGTTTAACGAAATATTTTCTCTTTTCAGCAGAAGAAATGAAAATGCTGGACTGAAGCTGCTTAATGCGAGTGAGTCATGATAAAATGATAATGATCCAGAAGAATCCACCCAGCTGTTTCCTCCCTCCCAGCAGCGATTGTCTCTCTCCGATTTCCGCCCGTCATTTGTGGTCGTTCCGAGGATCCTGAAGCGCTCCCAGAATGAACCCACATATCCCCTGTAGCAGCTCAACAATGCTCCACTGGCTTTAATGGTTTCTTTTCCTGCTAAATTGCTTCGCTCCCTCGTGGATCAGAAGTGGATTTTGGCCTGATTCAAGGCCACGCGGTGAGTAATGGTTCCACCGATGGCTGTCGGTTCCATTCCCACCAAGTCAGGTTGTCACATATAACTGATGTGTTATTTGCATAAAACAACCCGAATCCTTTAAAGTTCTCAGTAAAACCAAGACATAACAAAGGTCCAGTGTGTAGAAGACTCCAAAGCAGAAATCAAATCTAGCACCAGAAGGCTGGTGAGAATAAGGGTGGAGGTGGAGGAGGTGTCAGGGCAAAAGACCTGCTTGTGTCCATATGTGACAGCATGGATCAATGCACCATAGGTGTTGCAGGAATTGGGTCAACGCACACACACATCTGACCATCTGAGGTTCATATTTCCAGACCTCTGACATCCTCGTCTGTGCTCAAACCCTAGCAGTTTCATTAGCTTTAACGTGTCTCTAGATGTCAGGCTCTCGTGCTCGGGCTACGTGGGCGGGGGTGGGTTTTTTAATCACCCATCAAGAGTTTTAAGTGTCTGAGGTCAAATATGTATTTTAAAGAACGTTTCCTGACAATGAAATGTGACGGGGAAGGATTGCAGCTACAACCTACCCTGGCAACTCAGCTGTTCGTTTGCAGCCAATTTAGGGTTTGGACTTTATTTCACCTCCTCCCCCCCTTACACCCACACACCACTAAGCGTGATCCGAATGGGACTGTTGTCAAATTCTGTCCAAACAAAACGCTGAAGTATTATTTTAAAGCACTACTCCAGCCCCAAACCAGCAGTCGCATTAATTGCATGCAGCAACAACAAGGCGCTAACCTTTGACCTCATATTGTGGCTGCATAACTTCTGATTTGTGGTTCAGGCCCAAACCGAGAGAACAAAACAAACACTTGTCAGAAAAAGGCTTAGTGTGTGGGGAGGAAGCTATTCAATTTAATTTATTGTTCGCAATTTTTCTTTCTCCCACATCGGCGCTCTCAGTGGACAATTAAAACGTTTATCAAAGGAAGAGTTTGTTTGTTTTGACTCCACTTTTGTGTAATTATCTCGGTGAGAGACCAAACAATTGATCTAAAATTAAATGAGAGAATTCAGAATTAATCCATTTTGCTGTATCAACAGCTGATGCCAGTTTGTGTTGCTGGTTTTAGTGTCACATCAGACTAAAAGTTTGACAGAAGGGTGACAGTGCTGCCGGTGAAGCCCCACACTGCCCTCTAGTGGAGAAGACGAGACTCACCCGTAGCTTTCTCTTTGCTCCAGTCATGCCATCTGCCTGTTTTGTGGACAGCGCGACTCGCGATAATATTGGTTTGGTGACGCTGGATTGAATTGGAAGGAGATGATCTATTGTCTCTCAGGTTGGAGACTTTCTGGAACAGATGGCGTTACGTGTTGCAAAATGAAGCGCCAACCGCCAGTGTGCGCGGAACATATGGCTAAACTGTTGCATTCGTCATGCACATCCCACCTTCTCAAACACACCAGAGGGTGCACATAGAAGATAAACCCTGATAAACTAACTAGATGTCAGGAGAATAGAGCTCAGGCCATGCAATATTTGTCTTAAAGTCGAGCTTTTAATTGTGTTTAACAGGTCAAAAAGTCAGAGAACAGAGACAGGAAACATCTATATACATTAAATACAGGGTATGACAGGGTAAACCTACATCAGTCATACAGCTTGTTATAATCTACTGATTGGACGTGTCACAAAATAATCAGTTATAAAACGCACTAACTGCGGACTCCTGCAACCATCCTGCATTAAAACTGACAAAAGACTACAGGATCAAAATGAAAACTCGTTTAGCTTTGTTCTCTGTCTGGGGCGACAGGATCTGGACGGATTTGTGTCCATGGACGTTCCAGGACCGGCAAATCTTTAATAAAAAGTTAAGGAGTTCATTGGAAGGGCTTTTCTACGCTTCTCTACAGGCTTTTGGATATTTGGTATCTGATGGCATCAGATGATTGACAGTAAAGAGCGTGTCATGACATTTTGTTGACGTAGCTGCACGCAGACGACGATTGGATATTGCTGTTATTATATAAGAGGGGAGTTTGGTTTAAGGCCCCGAGGCAGAAGCACAGACGAGCACCTTCTGTGTTCAGACCTGCTACATTAAAAACAATGGAGGGTCCATCAAACTCTCAAATAATTCTGTATCATGTCCCTGATGTTGCACATCACGTAATTATACTGCCCCTCCCTGGGCTGCCACCTTATCGTGGTGGAGGGGTTTGCGTGTCCCAATGATCCTAGGAGCTCCGTTGTCTGGGGCTATATGCCCCTGGTAGGGCCACCCATGGCAAACAGGTCCTAGGTGAGGGACCAGACAAAGCGCAGCCCAGGACCCCCTAATGATGCTGAACAACTTTGGTGCCAAGTTTCCCTTGCCCGGATGCGGGTCACCGGGGCCCCCTCCTGGAGCCAGGCCTGGGGGTGGGGCACGTTGGCGAGCGCCTGGTGGCCGGACCTCTGCCCATGGAGTCCGGCCGGGCGCAGCCCGAAGAGGCAACATGGGACCCCCTTCCCGTGGGCTCACCACCTGCAGGAGGGGCCAAGGGGGTCGGGTGCATTGTGTTTTGGGTAGCAGCCGGAGGCAGGGACCTTGGCGGTCTGATTCCCGGCTGCACAAACTGGCTCTAGGGACATGGAATGTCACCTCTCTGGTGGGAAAGGAGCCTGAGTTGGTGCGCGAGGTTGAGAAGTTCCGACTAGATATAGTTGGCCTCACCTCGACGCACGGCAAGGGCTCTGGAACCAGTCTTCTTGAGAGGGGTTGGACTCTCTACCACTCTGGAGTTGCCGATGGTGAGAGGCGACGAGCAGGGGTGGCAATTCTGGTTGCTCCCCAGCTCAGTGCCTGTGTATTGGAGTTTACCCCGGTGGATGAGAGGGTAGCCTCCCTTCGCCTTCGGGTGGGGGGACGGATCCTGACTGTTGTTTGTGCCTATGGTCCAAACAGCAGTTCAGCGTATCCACCCTTTTTGGAGTCCTTAGAGGGAGTGCTGGAGAGTGCCCCTTCTGGGGGCTCCCTCATCCTCCTGGGTGACTTCAATGCTCACGTTGGCAATGACAGTGTGACCTGGAGAGGTGTGATTGGGAAGAACGGCCCCCCTGATCTGAACCCGAGTGGTGTTTTGTTATTGGACTTCTGTGCTCGTCTCAGATTGTCCATAACGAACACCTTGTTCAGACATAAAGGCGTCCACATGTGCACTTGGCACCAGGACGCCTTAGGCCGCAGATCGATGATCGACTTTGTGGTTGTGTCATCGGATTTGCGGCCGCATGTTCTGGACACTCGGGTGAAGAGAGGGGCGGAGCTGTCAACTGATCACCACCTGGTGGTGAGTTGGCTCCGATGGTGGGGAAGGATGCCGGACAGACCTGGCAGGCCCAAACGTGTTGTGAGGGTCTGCTGGGAACGCCTGGCAGAGTCCCCTGTCAGAAGTCCGAGTGGACCGTGTTCCGTGCCTCCATTGTTGAGGCAGCTGACCGGTGCTGTGGCCGCAAGGTGGTTGGTGCCTGTCGTGGCGGCAATGCCCGAACCCGCTGGTGGACACCAGCGGTGAGGGATGCCGTCAAGCTGAAGAAGGAGTCGTATCGGGCCTTACTGGCCTGTGGGACTCCTGAGGCAGCAGATGGGTACCGGCGTGCCAAGCGGAGTGCAGCTACGGCGGTTGCCGAGGCAAAGACTCGGGCATGGGAAGAGTTCGGTGAGGCCATGGAGAACGACTTTCGGACGGCCTCGAAAAGGTTCTGGACCACCATCCGGCGTCTGAGGAGGGGGAAGCAGTGCACTGTCAACGCTGTGTATAGTGGTGATGGTGTGCTGCTGACCTCAACTCGGGATGTTGTGGATCGGTGGAAGGAATACTTCGAGGACCTCCTCAATCCCACCAACACGCCTTCCAGTGAGGAAGTAGGGCCTGGGGACCTGGAGATGGGCTCTCGTATCTCCGGGGCTGAAGTTGCCGAGGTAGTTAAAAAACTCCTCGGTGGCAAGGCCCCGGGGGTGGATGAGATCTGCCCAGAGTCCCTTAAGGCTCTGGATGTTGTAGGGCTGTCGTGGTTGACTCGACTCTGCAACATCGCGTGGACATCGGGGGCAGTGCCGCTGGATTGGCAGACCGGGGTGGTAGTCCCTCTTTTTAAGAAGGGGGACCGGAGGGTGTGTTCCAACTATAGGGGGATCACACTCCTCAGCCTCCCTGGTAAGGTCTATTCAGGGGTACTGGAGAGGAGGGTCCGCCGGATAGTCGAACCTCGGATTCAGGAGGAGCAATGTGGTTTTCGTCCTGGCCGTGGAACAGTGGACCAGCTCTACACCCTCCGCAGGGTCTTCGAGGGTGCATGGGAGTTTGCCCAACCAGTCCACATGTGTTTTGTGGACTTGGAGAAGGCATTCGACCTTGTCCCTCGGGGGGTCCTGTGGGGGGTCCTCCGAGAGTATGGGGTGTCGGGCCCGCTGATACGGGCTGTCCGCTCCCTGTACGATCGGTGCCAGAGTTTGGTCCGAATTGCTGGCAGTAAGTCGAACTCGTTTCCGGTGAGGGTTGGCCTCCGCCAGGGTTGCCCTTTGTCACCGATTCTGTTCATAATTTTTATGGACAGAATTTCTAGGTGCAGTCATGGTGTTGAGGGGATCCGGTTTGGTGACCTCAGGATCGCGTCTCTGCTTTTTGCGGATGATGTGGTCCTGTTGGCTTCATCGGCCCGTGACCTCCAACTATCACTGGATCGGTTCGCCGCCGCATGTGAAGCGGCTGGGATGAGAATCAGCACCTCCAAATCCGAGGCCATGGTTCTCCACCGGAAAAAGGTGGAGTGCCTTCTCCGGGTAAAGGAGGAGATCCTGCCCCAAGTGGAGGAGTTTAAGTACCTCGGGGTCTTGTTCACGAGTGAGGGAAGAATGGAGCGGGAGATCGACAGGCGGATCGGTGCGGCGTCCACAGTAATGCGGACTCTGCACCGGTCCGTTGTGGTGAAGAGAGAGCTGAGCCGAAAGGCGAAGCTCTCGATTTACCGGTCGATCTTCGTTCCTACCCTCACCTATGGTCATGAGCTTTGGGTAATGACCGAAAGAACAAGATCACGGGTACAAGCGGCTGAAATGAGCTTCCTCCGTAGGGTGGCTGGGCTCTCCCTTAGAGATAGAGTGAGAAGCTCTGCCATCCGGGAGGAGCTCGGAGTAGAGTCGCTGCTCCTCCGCGTTGAGAGGAGCCAGATGGGGTGGCTTGGGCATCTAGTCAGGATGCCCCCTGGACGCCTCCCTGGTGAGGTGTTCAGGGCATGTCCCTCCGGTAGGAGACCCCCGGGGAGACCCAGGACACGTTGGAGAGACTATGTCTCTCGGCTGGCCTGGGAACGCCTGGGGATCCCTCCGGATGAGCTGGAGGAGGTAGCTGGGGAGAGGGAAGTCTGGGCTTCTCTCCTTAGGCTGCTGCCCCCGCGACCCGACCCGGATAAGCGGTAGAGAATGGATGGATGGATGGATGGATGGATGGATGGATGGTAATTATACTGGATTAATCAGATCCTCTTTAGAGGATTCGTCAGTAGCGCCAGTGGAGCGCAAGATGGTGTGACTCCAGAATCCAGGTGAAGGAGGCTGTTCCCACCAGCCGTTCCTGCCTTTTAAGACAATGGTGCGCTAGCTCGGTTCCCCACCATTCATGTAGAATGTCACTTAAAAGTTGTAAACAATCACAATAAGGTTGTTGTCAGGGGCAAAATGGTTCAAGGTCATTCAGGTCAAGCCAGATATTTAAAATTTTGCCAATTCTGTGTCTGATGCATCCTGGATGCTAAATATTGCGTAAGATTCCAGAAAATATTCAAATATAGCAAACACAATGAATAATAATTTTCCTGCCGTTTATGACATTGTATGGTTTTTTATGAATAAGCCAAAAAGCTCTGTGTCAAAGGCAATACATCTTCTTTGTGAATGGCTTCGCTGAAGGTCCAGTGTGTCTGATTTGGCGCCATCTGGCGGTAAAAGTGTGTTTTCCATGAATAAAATGCCAGTCGTAGCTGCAGGGTAACAAAACAGATGTTTCTGATCGAGACTTGCACACACTGGACCAGTGAGCGACTGACGGCGCGACTGACTCAAGCTACACTGAACAAAGTTAGACCGAAGGAATCGGGACAGTCCGACGTGATATGGTAGTATGGTAGTATTCTATTATGGTAGAATTACATGCAGAATGCGTTGTTTTTGGGTTGGCATTGTCATTTTGAAAACACAAAACATTTCACATTTATGAAAAACAATGCTCACACACATTTTCTTAAAATGTCTTCCAATTAGAAAAAAGAACAACAGCAACACCTAAAAAAAAGTAACTAAAAAAACAAACAGGTGGGAAGATGTTACCACGTGAGTCCACTTTGTCAGAGGTGACAGCGAGACGGTCCCGACTGGTCAATAGGCCGGTCAATACTCCCACAGAGAAGACACGTCGATCGTTGTGCCGTCGGCCATCAGCGTCCCGCCCTGGTCTCCCCGCAGGTACTTGCCGTTGGCGCCCTTGATGGCGACTCGTCCGTGTTCCACAAACTCAAGGAAAAAGTCCTCTGGCTTTTCTCCGTCCGAACAGACCAGGCCGCTACCAGAGACATACCAGAACCTCCCACTTGCACCTGCAGCGGGATGCATTTGTTGACAGTTAGCACCTTTAAAGTGAGACTGTACCGAACTGTGCGGACAAAACTGACTCTTTATGTTGTAGGCGCCGTCGCTGAAGATCAGCGAGAAGATGTCGTAGACCGAGCGATTGGCGTCCAGAGTGTTGGAGTTCTTGTGGTGGCAGACGAAGCCGTTCTCTCCGCTCAGAATCAGCATGGGCCGGTTAATGAGCTTCATCAGGAACAGTTCGTCATCACCTGCAGGAGAGCGCTAACGTTAGGCTGCTGCGCCGATGGACGCGGAGCGATACGTGTTATTCGTTCCCTCGGGGCACCTACCGACTGCGTCGCTGACGGCTGAAAGCTGACCGTTCTTTTTTGTACACAAGTACTTCCCGTTGCTGGCTTTGAGGGCCACCCTCTGACCCCGCCACTCGATCTCAAACTTTGTGTTGACCTCCCTGAGGAGAAAAACACGTTATTGATGTTTGTCTGATAATAGTGGAGAGAAATGCTGATCTCTCCTGTTGGTTCTACGCTCCAAAAACTCTTTAGTGAAACTACCCGCAATAGCCTCAACTACCCTCCAATTTGGACTCTTTAGGATTGTCCAAATATTTCAATGAACATTTGTTGGCTCCACTGAACCCAGACAACTGGCTCATTTCCAGAGCAACCAGAGAAATCTCTGAAATGAGCCAGTTGTCTGGGTTCGGGGGGTCCTGTATCTTCTCTCACGTACACATATTTTCAAAGATTCTCAAATTCAAACCCAGAACCTTCCTGCTCTCCGACCAATATTGGATCTGCCTGCACAAGCGACAGATGAAACGCTGCCGTGGAGAGATCAGACCATCCGTATGTCAGCAGTGATTTTCATTGGGTGCACTGCATCATGGGTAATCTGTGACTTTACCATTCACACACACACACACACACACACACACACACACACACACACACACACACACACACACTCACACTTCTGTGGCAGTGGACTGGATCTCGCCGTGAGTCACCAGAGTCCAGTAGGAGCCGCCGTTGGTTCTGAACATGGACTTCTTGGTCTCCTTGTCGATCTCCATCTGAAACGTCTCCATGTCCGTTTCCACGTCCTGATTGGCTGAGATGCTGACGCCTGGCGGGGAGAGGAAGGAAAGACACGTCTCCTTAGTCACCAGTCCAAAACATGTTCCTGTTCCTTCTGCCTAGAAACCGGTGTGGCTCCTGCGCTGGTGATGCACGACGTTAACCTGTGTCTGCTGGGGAAGCATCAGGTGGTTCAGAATACACAGACGCAGTTAAGTTAACTGTGTCTGCCGGCCTTCAAATTAGAAGCCACAGAAATATCCTCCAACCTTTCTCTTAAGCCTGTTACAACCCTAATCCTCCGCAGTCACCCCTCCACCCTTCCTTCGCCTGCTGTAATTCCCTGAGTGGTGAAATGCAAATCTGCGCTGCACGGCCCACTAAGCAGCTTTCAGTGCTTTGTTTGCTTAAAAGAAGGGAAATAAACGTTTATGCCAGAGTGGGACGAGGCCTTTTTATCGGAGGGTTTTACCTGGGAACCCGTGGCAAAAGTCATGTCTGGTTCAGTGTGCTGGGAGAACTGGGAACAGATCGTTCTAATAAGGCTGGTTGGTGCTGGTATAAGGAGGGGGAGTGGCTTAATGTCCATTGATGGTTGCTGACACTCGTGGGTCGCAGATTTGACCCAGAGTCATTTGTACTCCGCTTAATCTTCTATGGATGCACAGTGGAAATGACAAAGCCCATTACCACCGTTACCACCTTTACCACCTTTAGCACCTTTAGCACCTTTACCACCGTTACTACCATTGCCACCTCTAACACCGTTGCCACCTTTACCTCCGTTGCCACCTTTACCACCGTTACCACCGTTGCCACCTTTACCACTGTTACCACCGTTACCACCTTTACCACCGTTGCCACCTTTACCACCGTTACCACTGTTGCCACCGTTGCCACCTTTACCACTGTTACCACCGTTACCACCTTTACCACTGTTGCCACCTTTACCACCATTGCCACCTTTACCACCTTTACCACCGTTACCGCCTTTACCACCATTCCCACCGTTACCACCTTTATCACCGTTACCACCGTTACCGCCTTTACCACCGTTACCACCATTGCCACCATTACCACCTTTACCACCTTTACCACCGTTACCGCCTTTACCACCGTTACCACCATTGCCACCATTACCACCTTTGCCACCTTTACCACCGTTACCGCCTTTACCACCGTTACCACCATTGCCACCATTACCACCTTTACCACCTTTACCACCTTTACCACCTTTACCACCGTTACTGCCTTTACCACCGTTGCCACCTTTACCACCGTTACCACCTTTATCACCGTTACCACCATTGCCACCATTACCACCATTACCACCTTTACCACCTTTACCACCTTTACCACCGTTACTGCCTTTACCACCGTTGCCACTGTTACCACCTTTACCACCGTTACCGCCTTTACCACCGTTGCCACTGTTACCACCGTTGCCACCGTTACCATCTTTACAGATGTGCCCACCATGCAGCCTTGGGCAGATCTGAGGATCAAAGCTCCATCCCAGCAGAGCGTTCCTGGACTAGCCTCACCCCACCTCTCGGGCTGCAGCAGAGCCGTGCGTGTCGCATGGCGACAGTCAAAGTGGTGGAAATCACCGTCATTTTGTAAAGAGTGAGGCGATAACACTCAGGTTGTAATGAGGCTTCCCCCGAGTGCGGCGGCTGCCTTTCAGACAGCAGCTTACCGCTTGTGTAACCGCCACTTTAACCGGGTCTTCTGCAAGATGAGCCAACCGCACTTTTTGCATCCTATTTGGGGAGTTTCTTACAGCCATGAACATTATTACATTTTGCTCGTCAGTTCTGTGCTGTTTACCTTGCTTGACTGAAACAAATCTTTTGTTGACGGCTTGAAAGACCACTTGTGGGTGACTCTCCTCCAGGTCAAACAGCTCGTCTTTCCCGGGCTTGGAGCACCGGCCGGACCTCAGCGTCCCCGTTGGCCCTATCGGGGTCAGGTATTTGCCATCGCAGTCCTTGAAGGCCAGCTTGCCGGACTTCAGCTCCAGCGTGAAACTGGTGGTGTTGGTGTTCTCCTTCACCAGTTTGCCGTCATTGCTGAGGAATCGGCTGTCACAGGTCTTCAGGCTGTACTTGCCGTCCTGGTAAACCAGGGTGACCAGGGAGTCCACCCCCCAGGGGATGTTGCTGTCCACGGATATCTCTCCCTCCGAAGCAGACAGGTGGGCGTAGCGCTTCCGGGCCACGCTGAGCAGGCTGGCCTGCGGGTGTAGCGCCAGGTGGACGGCCCACAGCTCCTGCTCGCCGATCATCTGGGCAAAGCAGGACAGGTAGTCGGCAGAGCCGCCAAAGTAGCGCAGGTACGGCTCTGACTGCAGGGCCCAGCGCCCATCGGACTGGGGAACGATCAGGAAGCGACACTCGTGGTCGGGTTTCTCTGCCCCGCATGTGATCTTGCCGTCTTTATCAGAGGCCAGGTAGCGGCCCAGGTGGCTGCGCAGGAACACCACCTGGGCGTCCTGCTCGTCGTGCTCCAGGGTCCAGATCTGCTTCTTCTTCATGCTGATGCCCGAGGCGTTCACCTTGAAGCCGAACGCCTCGGCGGTGAGGTACCGGCTCTCGTAGTTAATGAGGCCGAACTGCAGCTTCAGGGCCCGGTTCACTCCGTTGGTGGGCATGCTGGGACGGGCCACAGGAAAAGGTCGCTGATCACGAGAGAGGAGGAGGAGAAGCAGGCATGAGAGTGGACAGCGGGAGTGAAAAGCTGGGTTTCTCCGCTCCGCTGCCTCTCTGAGAGCAGAAACGGACTACAGGGGCCTCCCTCGACACTGTGTTCTGTCACTTTCTCTCCCCCCTGAAGGCTCCGCGGCCACTTGTTCTCCCTCCCTTAATGAGTTGGGATTAAAATGAGCCGGACACAACACTTCAATCCAACAAGCCGCTGACGTCACACCCCGACGCACCAACCCTAAGACTCCCCTCCTCCCCCAGCCCTGCCCTTCCTGACACTCAGCCCTGACTCTCTCTCTCTCTCTCTCTCTTTTCCAAGTTTTTTTTTTTTTTACTCTTTTCCCATTTTCTCCCCTTTTCTTTCTCCTCAACTGGAGGTGACCCAAGCTCCAGTAAATCAGTTCCCGGGTTACTTCTGTCATATTTAGATCCACCTGAGGCCACGCCATCGAACCGGAGGATTATCCTACCCTGATCTGCTGGCCGGCCACAGCCTCTTTGGGAGGTGTCAAGGGTAAAGGTGCTTTGCTTCGACCCCCTGCTGATTCCACTCTCTTTTTGGCATCTTTGCAAACAGATCCTGTCCCCCATCTGGTCTCCCATGATTCCTTTTTTGTCAAATGCACCTTTCTTCTGCAGGGCTTGGTTTAAAGATCAACACTGGATCCACAAAGAGCCCCTTTCATGCTTCAATAAAACAGGGGTTTGTGTGCAGGCTGCTGATCTTACTAGCATAAATCCTGAAGTACAATAGTTTCTTTATATCAGCGTGCAGGGCAAGAGTCTACAGAGACATTTAAATTCGGGGGCCCCATTTGAATAAGGCACATTTGACTGGATGAGCAGCGCTCATTTGGTTTCACTCCATTTCCAGAACTGCTGATTCTTACTGGCACCGACTTCAGTCCAACTTTTATTAGATTTTAAATGGTAAACGTGCGACTTCCTGAGTTTTCAGGCACTGATCCACCGACACAGAAACATGACTGTCCTGCAGAGATGTTGGTGCTGAATTCAGATTCAGATTCAGATTCAGATTCAGATTCAGATTCAGGTCCTCTATTGTCCCACACGGGGAAATTTACAGTGCAACAACAGCAGAGCACGCAGAGAAAAATAAGATAAAATCGAATAGAATAGAATTTGGAATATACAAAGAGGATGTATATTTACAATAATCCAGGTAAATGGTTACTTGGCTAAAGTGATCCAATTCCAGGTTTTACACCTGCAGAACATAGAAAGATGTGTAACAAGCGCAAACCAACAAAAAAGGACCCCAAAGGTCATTTCTAAACACAGCTTATTTGGGCCCGGAGCAGTTTGTGGTTGACTGCCCCTGGTGGCCATTATTGTAGGTACATGTTAGCTTACTAGCAGAACAAAATGTGCAGTTGCTGCAATTGACCGAACATTCTGCAATCAAATTAGCTTTTTCGGTGCGAAAGAAGTAACATGTAAAAAAAAGATTTTTTATAAAAGGTTTCACAGGTTTGGTACGTTTCCTTTTTCACTTGAGGGTCATAGGTCAAAATATATTACGGACTGATAGAATGTAAGCCATTTGACTGCTTTATTGTTAACAAAAACCAAACAACCCAACATTTGAAAAGTTCGTTTTTTACGTGTGTTTTCACCGTCTGCTCACTTGGTGGCAGTAACATCCCGGTAATTAAAACAATAAACGGATGTATAATTACCGTCTACGTCAACACTGCGTGTTTTGGTGGATGTGGATCATGAACAGTCACAGATCGGTTCGTTCGGGACGTCTTAACCCGAAGAGGTCAGAGGTCAACATATCAGGATGGTTTTCCAGGACTCAGCAACAACTCAGGAGATTTGTGGCGCCTCATACTGCCCAATTCAGCTAAAAACACACATTAGATGTCTTAAAACGCCATAAAACGTTCAAATCCCCCTCTTTATGGTAAAAAAGGCAACGCTCAGAGAGCGTATACAGCTGTGATACCACTTATGGCCGATAGATGGCAGCGTTTACAATAAATTGCTCCGATTTTTCTCTCACCGCATCCGACGTTTTGCTGGTCATCAATGTCAACGTTCTCAACGTCTCAGAAACAATCAGCTGAATTTATTGTAAGCAGATTTAAACGCGCAGCACTGTCAGCGATGACGTAGTCAAACACCTGTGATGCAGCGTGGTGACAGGTAAACAGGGGTTGATGGGTCCTTTTAAAGTGATGGACAGATGTTCCTTTGTTCCTGCTGTAGTTTTAAAGAACAGCCAGAACCAAAACACTTATTAAGCAAGGTCCCTGAACTTTTGGACCGTTGTGACCAGGAGAAGGGATGTTTTGAAGACCCTTGAATCCTGGTTCGGCACCGTTGTGCAGCTTCGACCTTCCCGTCCAGTCTTCCATTCACCATCAACATGTATGTCAAATGTTCCTAACCAAAGCACAGACTCTGGGTCTGATTCTGGTTCTGGGTCTGGTTCCTGGGTGCTATAGTGTTTGGCCACAGAGTTTATCTTGAACAAGTTCCAGAGGCTCCTGTTGTGGTTTCCTGCAGTTTCCCTTTGCCTCCTTTTTCTCGGGATGAGAAGGTTTTTACTTTTGACAGCGATGTGTTGATTGATTTATTTCCTCGTATCTATTTATTTTCTCTTTTTGATGCGAAGGGATTGACAGAAACACAACCTTGTCGATTTATTCTCGTCTTTGTCTCTTTTTTTCCCTCTGTTTCCGTCCTCATTTTTCTCCCCGTTCCTTTTATTCCCTGATGCTCCTGGACAAAAGCAGGTAGGAATGTTCGGGGGTGGGGGGGAGACCTAGCTGTCGATTTGTAAAACAGAATGAATGAAAGAGGAAAAAATGAATGGAAATCTGGCGACTTGGAAATAAATCTGATATGCATGCGCAGGCATGCACGCACTCGAGCACTCACACACAGATGGTGAGCAGAGGTCTCCCTCTGGGGCGTGAGCGTGGATTAATGTGGCGAATGTGATCATTTCTTTTAGAACTGTCTGGGACCTTTTCCCTTTTTTGGTTTGGGGGGGGGGGTGTTAAACCATTTTTCAGCTCCCCATCTGCTAACACCTTTAGCCCACATCTATTAGCATGCCATGTGCCCCCTAGTTCCGCTCAAAGAGCCAGACACTTTCCTGTTTATTTAATGCCCTTTCAGCAAAAAGTCAAGGCTGATAAATTTATGGCAGCTGTGTCTTCAGCCCTCAGAAACCGACTCGGGCCAATTCAGCGCCGGCACCTTTTATCGCAGCGTTCCTGTGACGCTGCGTCCTTGAAATGATGAGAGTTTGTAAAATCAGAACTGTATAACTAGCAAAGAGTTAATGTCCCGTTTATGGGCACGGGTCTTCCTGCGCTCCAGGTGCCCCCTCTTCCCCCCTGCTGCCCCCTCTAAAACCAGCAGAGGAAAACTGTCGGCGGGACTGGCCGTAAAGGTAGAGTCACCGCCTTGGCTGGGATTCTCCTTCCTCAGCAGGTTGGTCCTCACTGACCCCATTAATCCGGGTGTTCATTCATCCAGCGGACCCTCCTCCCACAGCCCACTTCTCCCAGGCCTGGAAACCACGCTGGGGCCATACGAATTAGCCCTGGTTTTGGCCCCGGTTACAATATTGCAGCACAATAATTTATTGACAGACACCCGAAAGTCTCGTAGCCGTTCCCAGAGAAAAGTGACCTTCAGGCTGCTGGTTATCAGCATGCAGCTCTCATTACAGTGCAGACAGGGTGAGCTTTAAGGGACAAGGGCGCGCGTGTAAATGTCATCTTTTGCCCCCTGGCTTTGACAGCAAAGCTCGTACGAAGCCTCAATTTCTGCCACTCTGACAAATGCGCTCCTTCATAATTAGAGCGGGATCATGGGAATTGCTCTGACAGGCAGGTACGGGTGTAGGTGCGGGCCTGGCAGTGTAGTTTGCGCTCCATCCTGGATCCTTTGTTTGCCTGTTTTCGCACGTGTTGGCACGTGCGCGCTAATTTGCACGCTAACAGATGCCCTTGTGGCAATGTGGTCTGAGGTCTTTCAACGACGCATGTGCTGCATTGATGCTCCCTCGGTGAGACCCGGGCTCCTCTCAGAGGGTCAAGGGTGTTTTTTTTTGTAGCTCCTGGCTGAGATGGAACTGAATATCAGTAACTATTATCTGGTTTTGAGCACATTCAGAAGCCGTTCTCATCAGCTCGGCCCACCCTCACATGCATGAAGCCCTTTGATGAACTCGCAATGAATTATTAATCATATCATCGAGCTTACCTGATATTTGATCCCCTGCCCTCTTTCTGACGGAGCCCAGGCCTGAAACAAAAATCATCAATTGGCCCTGACCAGTGGCTCTGATCCACCCCCCTCCCCCAACCTGCCACTAGTATAGTTGAGACGCTCCAACCTGTCCAGACAGTGTCAAACATCAGAGCTCGTCGCTGTAGCCGAATTCAAATTTCCACGCTTTAAACCAACTACGATCGCAATATCAATAACGGTAGGTCAGCATCGGCGCCGTTGGCGGGTGAATACGGCGCGACATACAGCAGTGGGAACCGAGGCGACAGCGTGTGTGGGAGGAGAGGAGAGAGGAAGCCTTTGTGATGTAGTGTGAACTCAGCCAGGCTGTAGTATATCCAACGTCTGTGTCCATAAGCCCTGAGCACTCGCTGTGTGTGTTCGTCCCCACAGAGAGACGTGATTTGTTGCTCCTACACACACACATACACATACACACACATGCGCACACACTCAGATTGTCCAACAAATCGAGCACATTTGCTAACTGGAGACATTTTCAGTCATTTCCTCCCTTTTCCTCCGTCTGTGTGCGCATAGTTTAGAGCAGGAAGTGGCTGGCATCCTCTGACTTGGCACTGCAGACGCTGACTTGGCAGCTGCCGGTAGCCCAACATCATTCACGGCCCCAGTGACTGCTTCAGCGTAATTCATGTTCTTCGGGGAGACATTCTTACAGGAATAAAGAGCATTTTTGTTGATTATTCCGTCTGTTTTTGATTAGGTCCTGGCTAGCCACTGTGCTAGCTATCGCTCGTAGATGGTTTAGCGTGACCTGAGCTGGAGATTCACGCTGGGGTTAGTTGAGCTTCTCCGCTGTTGGAGCAATTATTGCAGCATTCAAATGCCTGCGGGCCATTTCCCCCCTCCCCTTAACGACATGGACTCCACCCGCGATAAACCCAAACGGGCTGCCGCCAAATCGGGACCGGTGTGACAGGAAGCAGCATTCCAGGCAACGGTGCCGGGGCGGGACCAGGAGGCTGTCAGAGGAGCAGCCCGGTGATTAGACAGGCAAGGGAGGAGGGAGGGGACGCGCAGGACGACGCGCCGGTCCCGTCCACAAATGTTTGATCCGTCTCTTGACTGTTTAGCCCGAGGTCGGTCCCGTGGACGCTGCGAAGGAGAGCACACAGACATTTCCACGGCGCAAACACAATTAGCGACCCCTGACCTTTCAGACGGGCTCAGCGTCGTCCGAGTGGTGCTAGCGTCTGGCGCCGCGGCGGGGCCGTCGGCCCTGTTTGTTCTCGGCTGCATTGCGTTTCCTGGAGGCCGCGCCCCACCTGTCAATCAGCGCCGCGATAACACGAGTATGCGTGTTTATGTGTTCATGCGTGGAAGTTACGAGCTACGAGCGGTGGCACGCGTGTTTTCTTAGAGGCTCGCATGCTTGTTCGGTGGAGTGTAACAATATTCCCGTAGCATGTGCAGCCGTATATTCTTATGCCGGATACCCGATCCCATTACATTATCTGGCGACCATGAAAGGGTTAAGAGCCGTCTGCCTCTGCAGCCATTAAACCCTCTCCAGTAAACCAACACGCTGCTGGCGGCAGCTGCCCTGATCACTTATTAAAACTTCCAGAATGTGCCATGTGTGCAAAATGGTGCCTGTAAGAGGATCCCGACTCCGCAATAATGGCTATCTTGAATCTCGGGATTCTGAATCTGCCCAATGGGAACGAGCAGGGACGTACAGCGGCGGGCCCGGTTCCATAAGCAACGAAAGCAACTGGAGTTATTAAAGCTCAAGGATGAAGGTTGGAGGTTTTTCATCTGTGGGAACACTGTAATCTGGGAGATCCGCAGCTGGTTCCTGGCTTCCTGGCTCTAGAAGATCTATTGACAGCTGAAGTGATGGGTTCCACCGCAGCTCAGTGGCTTCATTCATTCAGACGGAGACAGCGGTGCCCATCGAGACTCCCCTCGATTCCCGGCATCGGGCTGGACGACAGCTGAACTTTTCCGAGGTGACCGGCGGGGAAAAACGTGGAGAATCGCCCAGCACTCGTTAGCTCGGAGAGGAGCGGAGCTCTTTCTCCACGGAGACACGAGCAGAGCAGCAGCGCGTCTTCTGGTGAACTCTCAGTGGGGCCGGTGGATTTTGGTCGATTTCCATTTCATTTTCTCTTCTTTTTTCCTGAAATCCCCCCCCCCCCCCCCCCCCCCCCCCCCCACTGTTCCACCGCAGGCCCGTGAGGCCCAATTCACCGTCCCCTCCGCTCACTTTCTCTTCTGTGATGGCAGCAGGGATGAAACTCAGCAGAAGCTGAGGATTATGCTGGTGTATGGAACACGGGCCCTTCCAGCCTCGGGATGCTGGTTTCATTCTGCCGATCTTGCAGCAAGTCGCTCACCCGTTCCGTGGTCCTCGCCTTTCTGCCGCACTTTTCCTTTTGCAGATTTTTTGCATTCGGCCCCTCGTCTCTTTACTAAAAAGCGCACGTGACCACCCCGTTGTTTCCTCGCGTCACAAGGTACATTCGGTCCTTTGTGTTTGTTGCAAATTTAGCGCAGCGGCCCCGGCGGATTTATGTGAAGGAAATGAGAAATGTCTCCCAAATTTCTGATCAAAGCCCGGCTTAGTCGCCCAGGGGCTTCAGCTCACGTTGATAAGATGTCCAGGCGTCAGTCATGGAGCTTATGATGGTGTTGTATCTAAGCAGATTGGATATTTATAAAGTGTTGGATGGATCGAGGAAGAGGAGGAGAGCAGCGCCACGAAGGACATCAATGTGTTTAAGACCAGCGGTGCGGTCCTGGCAGCTGGGACGAACGCTTTTATATCCTGCAGTGACTGGCATTTTCTCACTCACACACACACACACACAAACACACACACACACACACGCACACACACACACACACACGCACACACACACACACACACACACACTTGTATCTTTGTGAGGACTTAAAGCTAATTCTATCTTCCACCTTAGAACCAGTTTCCAGTTCTTTGAAGATGTAAGGACCAGTTCAAATGTCCTCAAATACCAAAAATGTCCTCATTTTTGCTAGAAGAATGAATAAATTGGTACTCAATATGTAGCAAGCTCAACAACTCTCTCTCTCTCTCACACACACACACACACACACACCTACACACACACATGAAAACATGACCTCATGCTCCCTCACTGAGTCTGTATGTCTCTTGTTACAGTCACGTGTGTGTGTGTGTGTCAGGCCACTACATCTGCTGATTAAATATCAGTGAAGCACAATATTGATCAAACTGATATTGCAGTTGTTTTTCTGATGTGGTGTGTGTGGCGGCACCTTGCTCACATTAATTTCATGCTGTTTCCAGGTGTGTGATCACACACTCATCCCTAGCTGTCAGCTCCATTCCACGTGGGTGAGGTGCAACATATACACCGCTGTCAGTGACGAGGCTACAGAAACACACGCTCCACGATAAATATCCCACCAGTATCGAGCGTCTCCTGATCATCCCGGCATTTTGACGAATGGGCCGTCTCCCATCCCTGTTACCCCTGCAGGACCAGGGGGCTCCCGGTGGCCTTCCTTTACCGTTTCCCGTCTGCTGACTCAGCAGCAGCTGTGCACGAGCGCGGGAAGGGAACATGCAAGGATTCTCTGTTGAGACACGGTCTGACCCTCAGGCAGTCAGACAATAGGCAGTTTTTTCCACGTGGCGCTCTGACGGTTAATGACCCCCCCCCCCCCATGATGTCATGTACTAGCAGGATATATGAGATACTGACAGACCTTGTTCCAAGTGTTAAAATAGACCAAAATTATCCAAATAAGTACATGTCTACCAGATCATTGTAGATCATTTGTACAGCGCTGAATTGCTTCCCTGTATGCTGAGACTTAATCAACAGCCAAATTTGTCTCTGACAGTCGCCCTGGCGCACTCCACGCCCGCAGACAATGGACTCCCGAAAGCCGCTCGTCATGATTGCAGCAGCGGCGGGCTGTCAGAGAGTGGCGAGTGGCAGCGCCATAATGGAGCAGCTGTTCGGAGCGCGGTGCGCCAGGATGCCGGAGCTCAGTAAATAAAGAAGAAGAGCTGCGCAAACAGAGATGAGACGGCGGGAGCCGCTTCCACGCTGCTGCACGAGGGGGTAAACACCCCCAGAGTGCCTCAAAGAGGGGTTGTCAATACAGGAAAGCATGCGGCAAACCTGAAAATACCTTTTTTGCAGGGGAAAGAATAAAACATGCCTTGTGTTCTCAAATACGAAACGACAATTATGGAATCTCCTGACCTCAGTTAGAGGCGATTAAATAAGGGCGGGGGACCAAACTAGAGGCGGGGCCCAGGGGCCTTCCTGCTCCCAGGAAGAGCCAGAAAACCTCAACTGCAAAAACAAATGTAACTGACTCGATTGGAGAATCGCATAACACGCTAATGTGATTATTCCCGTGGAAAGTGCAGATGCAACAGGCAACCGAAGGAAAGGTCTGCAGGAGCGACGTCAACGCGCCAGATTCTGCTGCTGAGACGTGCGTTTATTTCATGAGCGCCGCGCGAGCGGGGCGGCGATATTGCATCAGAATTTGTGAAGAACATATGCAGCGAGCAGCAGCTGTAATCCCGTGTAATACAGCGGGAAGCTCTCGTAGCGCAGCTGATACAGAATCTTTACAAGTCACTAATAACGAGCAACAGAGCAACGGATTATGAGGCGGGCACGGCTGGATCTGGGCCGTGGCGAGCACCCGCAGTAACACACTGTGCTGGTACGTGCAACACCGAGGTGCATCTATCACCAACATATTTAGGTCATTGCGGCACTCAGAGGGATCCATGTTCCACTCAGCAGCAAGTTCAGGCCGCTCAGACAGATATTTACACATAAAACAACATCTCCCATGATTCGTCTCTCCTGATTCCTCCGCTTGCGTTTGCTGAGAGACCCCTAGTGGCCAAAACTAGATTCACTTTAACTAACATTGTTTATTTCTACGATTTTCTTTTTAAATGGATCTAATTATCACGAGTAGATATAAAATAAAGGGAATAAATCACTTACCAAAAAGGAAAATGATGATCTGGCAGCATGAGGCAGTAACGTGGTGGAGGCCAAAGGGTTCACAGACGACATCCAATAGGGGTAATTGGGCAGGTGAGGAAAACACATGGGTGGGGGGACAGGTGGAGTGAACCACTGACAAGTACGGGAAGGGGGGGCGGTTAAAAACATTAAACACAACTACAAACAAAGAAAAAACAATCCTGATACAGCTAATATTTTTGGAATGTTGTCAGGATATTGTCCTGAAGTAAACGCAGTAAAACACTGCCCCGCCCAGCTGTTGAAGGTTGTTATCACTCATCTCAGATTCCTTCTGAGAGCTTCAGGCCGTATACCTCTGCGGGGGGGGGGGGCACTTTCAGGAACCTTGTTTTTCTCCACCGCTTGGTTCTTCTGACTCACACAGCACATCTGTGATCACATGGCCAACGTTGATGGATGCACTGTTACCAACACCAGCATCAGATATCAGCCCGATCCTGGCGCCCAGCGATGATGCGTGGCGAACAGAGCCGAGACAACAGTGGCAATGTGCAAATCCATCTGGACCACAGCTAAAAAGGCCTTTAATGTGCTTTAATTAAAGGCAGACAGAATCCGGGCGATCTTATTTGATCTATTCACACACACACACACACACACACACACACACACACACACACACGGTCCCCTATCGAGCCCCTTCACAGTCAGAGGCCAGACAGGGTCAAGCGGAGGGTGGGACATTTATGAGGTGTAGATATTTGTACAGAAAGCAGTCCTTCTGTCCACACTGAGCGACACCGTCTGGGTCCTGAACAAAACTGGCTCTGAGGAGTAACGGCCGCCTGTTGAGTGAGAGGTAAATAATAATAATTCTGAAACCAGCATATTTATGAGGTGCCCTGGCTAGATTCAGTGCCCTTATATTTTCTGCACACCATCGTTGGCTGAATTTACAGTTTAAAATCCGAACCCTGATGGGTTTAATCTCAACAGCTCCAGCAGGAATGACTAATGAACCTTTCCCAAATATTAGCATCCCCGCGCCCTCGCCGGTACAGGAGGGGCCGCGGCTCAGAGGCGGGGCAGCGGCCATAGCCAACGCTATAGGTTGTGGTGGTAAACAGAGCTGTTTGTTCGCTGGGCTGCTGTCTGAGATGACTGATGTGTCCATTAGCCCCCGTCGGGGCATTAGGGGGAGGAGCAGCGGCTCTCAGGCACCGTGCATGACAAAAACAAAGAACCCCTGGGCTTACAGAGAAAGGTCGCTGACCCGTATTGTGTCTCCTTCAAGCCCGGCCAGAGGTTGTTTCACTGATTCAGGTTAGCCAGATTTACAGTTTTGTCGAGGGCGAGCAGCGCGTCGATGATGTAGACGCGACGCCTCGGGCGCCGCGTGGAGAGGAGCTTTCTAACACTGCTGGAATTAAACGGACCTCTGCACATGTTCTACTTTTCTTTACATCCGTCGTTAAGTTAAAGCCTGCGTAGTTCAGCCGCACATATTAAAAAAGATTTAGTGGAAGAAAAAAAAGATGTGGGCAGATATGTGCTCAACGGTGCTTTAACAGAGGAATTCAAGCAGCCTCGGAATTCTAAGGGTCACATTAGAACAGGGAGAAGTAGTAAATGATCCCCAGTAATTTTTCTCCCAACAGCAAATTTATGTATTGGCCTTCCTGGTAATTAAAGAATGAAAAATGAATTAAAGGTCCACTGCAGTCATTGACATAGTGCTGGATATTCATATAAATATGGAAGAGGGTCCCCCTCCGCGGTGCTGGAAAACTGCTGCACCATGTTTCTACAGGAGCTCAGAAAGGACAAAAAGACACAAAACAACAGCAGTAATCTGACGAGGATCATTATCCCAACAGTAAAGCTGTGAACATAAGTTTGTTCCCTGTCAGCCACCGTAAGTCCTCCAACACCATTAAAAATGCAGGAATTCAAAACATTCTCACGCTCCCTCACGCACACTTTCAGCTCTAAAAATGTGTTATTATAAATTTACAGGAATAAAAGACTGAACTCACAGATGTTTGCGGATGAGAAGAATCCAGTGTTGCTTTATTATAATTATCCTTTTTTTTTGTTTGTTTCTTTTCACTAGGCGGCCGCTACAGGACCAGTTTTATTTAAGAAATGCAAATGTGGCATCACACCAAGAAAAACAATGTCACATTCTCATAAAGCGCTCTTGGCATGAACAAACAGCAACAATGACAATAAATAAACCGTTGGCAAACAAAATAAAACTTTGTGAACAAAGAATACTCGGGATCGCCTATCAGACATGACGAAAACAAAGTACTTGGCACAAATTAAATAAACTGAAGTCGTTTTCGGATTGAGGAAACCTACGCTAAGTCCATTGCTTTGTGAATCTGATTGTCCTTCACAGTTAGCATCGAGTTAAACTAGCTCCAATTACTTGTCAGTACTCTACACCTTCGTTTGCCGGTACCTTCGCCCTGCCCTCTTGTTCGCACAGCACAGAACCGCAGGTGCGTTTGTGAGAAATCATTGTCACAATGCAAATCCCATATACAACAATATGCACGTGGCGGCGGACAGTTATTCCAGTAATATCTGACTTGAATCCAGTACAGGCGCTCGACCTTTATTAAATTTAAATAAAGGAAATAAAAAATATAAAAGACACTTTGGTATTTTGTAGTCATAATGTGCTAAGCTACGCTATTCGTCAATGAGTGCACACGGAGGATGCTTTTCATCAAGAGACCCAGTCTTGTTTGGAGCTGATTTGTGTGGACATGATTATAGTGATGCCAGGACACTTCATCACACACAAATACTGTGTCAAAGTACTCGGATCTGACCTTGACTCGTTTTGACCCTTGCAGTCCGGCGGGACGTGCCTGACGATGACCAACAGAAAAGTACATAAATTAATGAGAAAAAAAAAAAGGCGTCTTCAACAGAAGTGTATGAAAAAGCTAAGTAACACAACATCTTTACAAAAAAAGCCACTTGACCTATTTTTAAACAGGATGACCCCTCTCTCTTAGAAAGCGAGCCTTGACCTGCTTGGGATGATTATTTTATAAATTTGATTTTCTGTCTTTGTGCTCTGTCTGTCTCCGTCCGTTTCAGCAGGGCATAAGCAGTGCAACACTAACATCTCCCATCTTCCGAAAAAGCAAAGGGAAGGAAGAAAAAATGAACGTCATGTTTTTCTACATCCATATAAAAATAAATCAGTTGCAAACATGGAAAGATACATCTCATATATACAATAAATTCCTATATAAAATAGCTTTTATGTACATATAGACAACAGACGACGATACGATAAAGGAACTGTACAATATACACCTGAACAGTTAAGACAGGCAAGAGGTACTGAAGTGTATGGCTTAATTAGGAAAAAGAAAATCAAAATATTTACACCTATTTTACATCCTTTATATGTTTAGAACTTCCCTGGACTGTGAGGTTGAAGGAGAGACCCTGGCCTCACTTTCTTGTCTATTCCCTTAGGTAAGGCTACCTTGAATTGGTCCACAGAGACTATTCAGCCTTATTGTACTTTGTACAGTCAAATGCACTCGCAGCTCTCGTTTAGTGACGCGTGAGTGGAGTCTGAAAACCAGTTATGGAACTGTCAATCACATTGATTTGTTTGGGGTATAAAAAAAACAGAGGACATGCCATTCGCTGAATTCGCCCTGGAAGAACTTTGACTTCCACCAAGAGCATCCACCGACAGACTCCAGTGTGCAACCGAAGTCGGCCCAGCTGTGGTGAGTCCGTGGGAACACCGACGATCTTCCAAGGCTGGATTTGTCTCTTCTCCAAAGGTGTCCTTCAGTAGTGACCTCACGAAGGTTCAGCACACGATGGAAACCCCTTCAGCGGTGACCAGCTGGCCAGAGGTAGGATCATACGTCCCTGCCAGGTAGTAGAGGTCTGGGGGGGCACCGCCCGGCTTTTGATTGCGGGTCAGACACTCGTACTCCTCCCGGCTTACCACCTGGCACTTATGAGAGATTGTCTGGACGTCATTCTCATCCTCGTGGCACGACTGGTACAGGGCATGCTGAGAATGGAAAAGAGACCTGAATGTAAGTAAGAGTGTAGGTGACCAGGGACCAGGAGCCCCTACAGGCAGTTTAGTCAATCACGCCTTCATAATATTCCAACACGCATCGGGGCTCACCTTGCCATCCTGATGCCTCTTGCCCAGTTTGGTTTCTTCCGGGTGGTAGAACCACTTGACTTTAACTACCATGCTGGAGGTCCAGGATTCCCAGAAGTTCTCAATTCGTCCTATGTATGGGAGATTTGGTCGTCCCGCTGAGAGGAAGACGGCGCAGTCCCCAACCCTCACCGTGTCTCTTCCTCGCACGATTGCCTTGTAGAACAGTTTCCTGGCTTTGCCCTTCAGACCTCGTCTCTGTTGAAAACCGGATGATATTAGCTGTTCTAACGTCTACTGATTTAGAGCTCCAGTGAAGAGCTGAGGGTAAAATCTGGAAAGATTATTGTCCTCACCTGTGTTGGGTTTCCAGACCACCGCCACATTTCTCGCCCTGCAAAAAATGGAGACGTCTTGGGCCTCGGAACGAACGAAGTGTCTTTTGGAAGCATCCTTGGCTTCTTCATGAAATCCTTAGAGGATTTAGAAGTGGAGTTGCTGCAATCCTTTCTCTTCAAGGATTTGCTATTTGAGACCTGGTCAAGAGGTCCTCCTTTGCTGTTGGGCACAGCCACAGCTTTGGCCACAAAGGACTGCTGGTGTGACCTTGAAGAACTAGAAGGTTCAGGGGGTTGAAGGAGTCCCCGGTGAGAAGACAGGCAGCTCTGAAGCATCAGTGTAGAGCTGACCTCATCCTCGGAGCTGTAGGAAGAATCGTTGTCAGAGGAACAGACGCTGGAACTGGAAATAGAACCTGAGGAGGAGGAACTCGAAGAACCTGAAGAGGAGGAGGAGACAGAGAAACGAGAGAGAAAGCGGCCAGCTGTCCCTAGTACTCCTGAGGAGGCAGCCAGCGTGGTTCGCCTCCTCTCCTCCTCTTCCTCATCGGAGTAGGAGCTGTGACACTCCCTGTGGTAGGTGAAGCCCATGTTGCCGAAGTTGCCCATACGTAAAGAATGAGAGGGTTTCCTCTGAGGCGTGGTTCCTTTCACCAGAAGTTCCACCCTGGAGGCACCACCCTTTTTGTTGTCTTTGACTAAGAGTACGGGATGAGAATAAGCGTCTGTCCTTGGGACACCGCTCATACCGGCGGCTCCGCCTCGCAACAGAAGAGCCTTGCTGTTCTTCGTCTTGGGTGAAGTCACTCCTTCGTGATCTAACTTGACCAGAAATTCTGGTCCAGTCTTCCTGACCTTTGGCAGAATAGCTTCATCTTGCTTGCGCTTCTGGCCGTACAGCTCACTCCTGGGGCCCAAGGACAAACCCGAACCTGGGGCCGTGGACTGCGTGCAGAAGGAGGAGTAACCGTTGGCGATGCTGCTGAAGGAGTCCACCTCAAAGGAGCTGCTGCTGAAAAGGCCTTTAGCCGGGGTGGAGGTCGATGGCTGATGCTGAGACAGAGGGAACAGATCCTCCTCTTTCCCTCTAAAGGCCTTTTTGGGTGCCCCGTTCAGCTGAAACAGGTTGTCAGAGGTCCTTTTCTTGGTGTTGGCCAAAAGAGGCCAACACAGGAAGGGTGAGGGACTCACACTGCCCTTGTCAGCCTGATGCTGTTGCTTTTGTTTTTTACCAGATCCCTTCGGTCTCCCTGGAATAAAGAAAATCGATTTTAGTTCCGGTTCACTTTATCTCAAACCGATTCAACAAATTTGATTGGACCTCAGGTTTTTGAACTTTGAACATCAGTTAGAAATTGCAAGAAAAGCAGCTTTAACGGGCACTTTCAAGTCTCACCTGGTCTCCTTTTCTGAACTGTTTGGCTGTTGTTTTGAGTATTGAGTACATTGAGCCGGTCACACGGTCTGTTGCTGATGGGGGCCTGCTCCAGGGTCGAACTTCTCTTGTCTGCTGTGGAGGTCAGTGGGGCTGGAGTTGACTCTCCACCTATTTCCACAACCAAGAATAGTTAGGACTGACTTACCAGTGGACAAATTAGTATTAATGGAGAAAGTTTTTAAAGGAATACAGGCGCCACTCACAGTGAATCTGGTATCCCGGAGGCAGGAGGCGGATATTGTGGAGAGAAATTTTCCCTCTGTCTCCATCATCGAACTCTACCATCACACCTCCTGGCTTCCCTTCATCAGAAGAGCCACCTAAATTAGAATGATAATATTTTTAAAAAAATGGAGCCTTAATACCAAAGTGAACGCCTATTAATTGTGTCCGGATTGTAAGTTTTAATCTTTTCACTGCTGCCCAAGTTTCACCACAGACGCGGTGACACGTGCTGAACGTCATATGTCACCAAAGTCACTTCCTTGCTTGTGACTGTGGAGATGATGCAGCCATGTGTGACACCGACATCTCACATTAACCAGCCAAAGTTGCTGTCGCGGGCTGCGAGACAGTTCTAACTGTGAGTTCCAGGCTCCAAACTCATTTTGCCGCTCTGTGTTTTCATTAAAAAACATCCAGAGAAAGAGAATCGGAGCTACCCGGCAGTCGCGATCACTCCGAATAATACTGTGATGGAACTGAAGACCTGCAGCGTTTGAAAGAAGCTCACCTCTGCGGACGTAGCCCGGGTACAAGCAGCGTGAGCGCTCGCTCCAGTAGGCACACACCCTGGTTCCTTCGGTGAGCACGCTCTCCGATTCGGGACGTACATCCAGGACCTGCAGGCCAGACCGAAATCTAATTAAGATTCATTACAGGCTACACTCACACACTTAGACGGGCGCTATAAGAGCGGCGGAGCATTGTGCACGGTCAGCCTCTGTGCCACGTTTCCAAGCGGCACTTATCTCATGCCAACGTGCCAGTCAGGCCTGAAAAGAGCGGAAGCCATGATGCAGTAAATCCTGACTTGCTGAGTAATACTAAAGAGGGCTTGAATAGAGGGTTTGTGATTGCAGGTTGCCAGATCCTCCCTTCAACAATGCAGGCAGCCCCAGCATCCGCTGCTCACTGGGGGCTCTTTCAGGTTGCTTTCATTTACTGTTGCCATGGCGAGGGACCCTTTGACTGATGAGGTGTGGATGTGTGTCTGCGTGTGTGCGCACGGGGGGGGAGGGAAATAGAGCGCGGTGAAAATCGGGGGTATTGGTTGCGGGTAAATGACTTTTGGACTAAGTTTGGACAAGAAAGTTGATGCATGGCATAATTAGAGGCAGCTGCGGTTCCAATTTAGAGGTGTCGGTGTTAGAGAATTAGACAATCGCACCGAGACACCGGCTTTATCGGGGCACCGACATCGGTCGGAAGGAAAAGGTGGTCCATAAAGAAAAGGAATGAATCATGGGTAATGTGTTTCCTGGAGAGGTCACAACAGAAAACTGTGTCTGATTCCCTCAATTCAAGTGCGTTTGGTCATCCTTGACACTGAAATATTTTCAAACTTTTGCCCTGTCTGGATTTGAATGCAGTTATTTAAATCCTTGTGACTTGAGGTGGAAGATCCAGCGTGGGCGCTAGCATTTGCTTTATATTAAGGGTCGTCGTGTCCGATGGCATCGAGGTGTTCAAAAACAACATACAACACGCTGTGTTTGGCGATAATGGAAACTTTTCCACAGGTGGAGGAGATGTGGGTTTGACAACATTGCTTTAACTGACCCAGCTGTTATTGGTTCATATAGACCAGCATCCCCCACAGTGGAAAAAATAAATGGGACAAAGGTCACTTATTAGGGTGACTACACCAGGGGGTAAGTGTTAGCTAAATACAAATGAACTGGAGCCACGAGCGTGACAGGTTTTCTACGCTGAATGATGGCGTGCTCAGACGTGGGTGTCTTAGACGAACCAGAGCTGGAGGTTAAAATGATCTGAAGCCAGGATTATGAATCGCCCTCAGAACTGACTGATAATGCTTTAAAGTATTTTGTTAAGACCTCAAAACTCTTCGGTCTGAACCCTTTCAAAACACTTAAGTTCAACTCTCCATTTTAACATTTCACCTTCGCCAAGGAGGTTGTGTGACGTCCCCGTTTGACTATTAGCAAAACAACTGAAAACGTTAGGAGCGGATTTTAATGGGATTTTTAGAAAATGTTGATAAATGGACAAGAAATAATGGATAAATTTGGGTGTTCCAGGTTCCGGAGGGACTTTACCCTTGATCAAAGCCAAGGAAGCCTATAACAAGTTTGTGTAACCTGTTTACTACGGCCTATATATTTATATTGGTATATATGCTGTGGTTGTAAATCACAATATGTGTCAGTGACCTGATTGCCAGAGGTCTGTGCTCTTTAGGTGCTTTTTTCTCATAAAGCAGTAGCAGCTGACGATACCAGTGCATCCAGGTGTTTGCAGGATTATCCCGCCCACACACCCAGATGGGTTCAACGGACATTTGTGGAGTCTCGCAGACATAAATCTAAGGATCCTGACTCCCATATGCTCATATTTACTGAAGAGGCTTAGGCCACTGTGACAGACAGGGGGTGGACCGGGGAGGAGAGAGCCAAGGGACTGGCAGAGTTACAGAAAAGGCGAGGAAGGCAATTAGGAAGAATAGAAGAGTTAAGAGAAAACAAAGAACGCTTCTGTGGAGCAGGACAAACTTACAGCTTCCTGTAGCAGCTGCTCCAGTGAGTAGATTCTTGGGCGGTTTCCTCTTTCGCCATCGATAACAATGCTAAAGCTAAGGAAACACAGGAGAGAGGGGAGAGACAAAGGAGATGAGGGCGTTTTCAGATGCTGGTGTTATGCACGGCGAGCTGCCAGGATCACGCTACTCCCACTCTGCTGCTGTTACAGCATCGTTCCGCTGCCTGGGCCAGAGGAACCATATTGATACGAGCCTAAGGATGGGGCCGCGTGCTGGTAACACGCAAACACACACGGCGAGATAAAAAAAATCATCTGGTCCCGGAAATAACTTGGTGCCGACTGTTACGGCAGCTACCCCGTGGAAGTCTCAATGGTTAACCGAGTCTGAGCCGGAACTCATAACGAGCACGTGAACACACGTCTGTTTAGTCCAAAAATCGGCTGTGAAGTGCAACAACCTGAATTGTTGCTTTGGTTTGTCTGCAGCGCCTCCAAATCCTATTTGATCTGAGAAATTCCCAACAGTTTGATCAGTTTAGTGACGCCGCTCTGTCGTCCGGACACTAATAAACACTTTGAATGTGAACTCGTGTGTCTGCAATGAACCCTGCAGCCGCTCCCTCCGCAGAAAATCCATCAAGCTGTCGCAGATAATTACATCCAGTCTGCCCGCTTCAATTTCAACCCTAATAATCTGGTTTAGATCTGGGCTTTCACTTTCTGGTCTGGACAGCAGTTGTCAGAATTCTAGTGGACTGGGCAGGATGGGAGAGGGAGCCGATCCAAATCGCACCAGACACGTGCTTCACCTACAATTTGTGTGGAGAATCTGGACACTTTTCAAAATAAAATGCCGGCACAGCTCGGCTTTGACGACCTGTCCCAAGCGCCTCTCCTCCTCCAGCGCAGAGAACATTCAGTCTGCTTACATGTCTGGAAGGTCCAGAGAGTGGACCCTCGCAGCATAAAGAAGCTCATCCTCCTTGGAGACCAGGACCTTCAGTCCATCAGTTAGGAGATCTTTGGTCAGCACACAGTTAGGAACTGCACAAGGAAAAGAAAAAGATTACAAATGATGGAATCATCTTCCTTTTTTTTTTTTTTTCTCTCCACAGGACACACGGCGGCGCCTCTCACGTTGGGGGACTTTCTTCTCGTATGATTTGCTGCTGTCGTCTTCTTCCTCTGAGAAGCTGCTACCATCCATCTGAAAGCCCTCGTCGGCCGCAAAGCTCTCCAGAAGCCGGCTCACTGCTCGTCCCTTCGACTGGAAAATGGAACAGAAGGAATAAATGGATGCAGGCGCGTCCTGTATATAAAAGTAGGTCCGGAGATTGAAAGTGTGATAGAAGGTGGGAGAAACAACCGCGGGAGACTGTGCGAGGCCTGTACCGTCTCCTATTAGCAGCCATTTTATGCTAACACTTTCAGAGTGTGCGCACCACCCTCCTCCCTGCATCTTGTCTACCGTCCTCTCCTCCCCTGAGCTGGCACAGCGGGAGGTTGGGACATGGGAAACGTGCTAAGCACTTTTAATAGTTCTACAGTTACAGTCCTCGGGGTGAGAAATCTGGGACGGCGGAGACGAAAGGAACGGGCGTGATGTGGAGCTGGGTGCCCAGAGACTTTGGTACCTGGTGTTCCTTGCTCCTCCGTCCGGCGCCGCCCTCCTCGCTCTGCGAAGACGCGAGTGACCAGCACGTTCTCCTCTGTGCAGGGACGGAGACGGAGGGGAAGAGCAGCGAGATGTGGCATTATTACCCGTGAACGTGCACGCTAGGTGAATGCAAAATGTGCGCTCCTAAATGAAGCTATGAATTATTAATCTGAGAAAACATGCTTCCCATTTCCGAGCACATTAAGTTCAAGATTTAATTCCGCACGCGCTAATTAAAGCCTATTAATTAAGTTCAAAAATGAATATCTGTGTACAGACTCTTAATAAAGCTGTCAGACTGCTACTGTACAGATGAACTGGAGGCGCTGACTGGAATTCTAAAGTTTGGACTCACCTTATTGATCACTCCTCTCAACATGGTGCTCTTGCGGGTCGCCCTCTTTAACCTCTCGCTGGTGGTTGGAAACGTGGCGAGTCCCATGCTCCTCCGGTAGCGGCTGCCTCTGGTCCCGATGCTGCCCCAGTGAGGCTCCTTTGACCTGGGAACACACGGCCGTCGGACCCCTTCGGGTCGCTGCTCTTCGCTGTGGTTTTTGGCTGCGGTGGCCAGGCCCGGCCTGCAGGGGGGCTTCTTCCTCACTTTGACCTCCCCCTCGGCTCCAGACAGACTCTGGGAGCCTGTGCCGTTCAATTAGAGAAACAGATTTAGACCAGACTAAGAACCCAGGAGGCAAAACATTAAACAGATGCTTCCCATGAAGATTTGGGGCAACGCTGTTGACGGTGAATCCGTTTCCAAGGACGGTCTTACCGTAAAGCTCCTGTCTCTGTTTTTTGTTTCTGGCTTTCTGATTGGCCTCCAGCTTCACAACAGAAGAGGGGCTCGGACCCGTCACAGAGGAGCTCGTGATGTCCCTGGGGGGCTGTGCTCTGTAGTCTTGGCCTTCGTCAGTGTCATAACTGCCGTCCTCCTCTTCGTCTTCTACCGGATAAAGACACGTTTCTATTATGAGATGGGTTTCGTAACCTTGTTGGGCTGATCGACTCTATCACTTCCACCTTCTCACCACACCTCATTAGCATTTAAATAGTTAAACCCTCCATGCTAATTACAGATGTGGGTTTGCCACGTGCGCTGCAGCGCTCGTGAGGGTGCTTTACGACTGCGTTTGTGAGTGTTTGGTGGTACAAGTTTGCTGGCTAAACATCTATTCAAAATTATAGTGGCTAAGACGGCAAACCAAAAGCATCTTAACCCCCAGTTTACGCTCATGTTAGAAAAGTTCTGCTGGTTCCTATGAGCATTTGGTGTAAAAGTGGTCAAAGTTTGCATATTTTGGGCCTGTTTTATTGCTTCACCTTGATCAGAGGAGTCACTCTCTGCGGGGGAGCTTTCCCCCTCCTCCATGGCCTCTGGTCTCTGGCCACGGAGAACTCTTGCTCTGGGCTGGCCCAGGCGGGAAGAGGAACCCTGTTGTTGAGCAACGGATCCCTTTTGATGCCCACGGCGCACCAGCCCTGTCCAGTTGTCATGGGAACCGCTGTCCCCGCTGGCTGCTTTTGAAGAAAATTAGTGAAACTGATCAAAGCTAAAACCAGAAAATGTGCGAAAATGTTTGTTGACTTAGCGGTCTGTGTTGGTTAAATGAAAATATCATGAGACAGTGGGTAGAGCGGTCTACCTGTGTCGCTCTGGCCCCCAGACTCCCGCCTGGACTCGGCTCTGCTTGTGCCCTGGCTCCGGTGTCTATGCTTGGGGTTGGAGCTGCAGGGCGAAACCTCCTTGTCCCTGGAGCCTGTCCCTGAGAGATTCTTTTTACCCTGGGCTTTCTGTTTGAGCTGAGTCACATCGCTGGCCAGCTTGGAGCTGAGCATGCTGTGAAGGCTGCTTTTTCTGCAGCCCTGTGCTTTTATCTGCTGCAACAGAGGGAGATGAAAGAGGAAGAGAAAGCCAGTTACACTCCCGGTCACAGCAGCCACAAAAGCATCAGAACGTCAGAGGAAGAGGGCTCTCATTTGCTCTCACAGAGAAGATAAAGGGAAAGTTGAAGGCCCACTGCAAAATATATTAACATGGAGAGCGGCGGATTTGACTCCTGAGGGGAGCACCTAATTAGAAATAGCGCGCAACAAAGGAATATATCAGGAAACAAAGAGTCTCCTCTTTCTTCTCCTGTTCCAAGGTGGTGGACGAGGGGACCCTAACCTGCGTGTTGCTGAGTCGCCAACCTCGACTGGACAGCCTCTTCTTCCTTCTGTGGCCGTCTCCGCCTCCTCCCAGGTCCTCGGGCGACGGTGAAAACCCGGCCCCTATCGACCTGCCAGTCAAAACAAGAGAGAGGCGTTCGTTAGGGAAGAATTAGCTAGGAAGGAAAATAAATGGGTGAGAAGTCACGAGTGAAGACAGAGCAGAGTCACCTCTCACCGGGACCTAATAACTCTCCTTTCCCTGTTGAATGAACAGAATGGCAGGAAAGGACACGGCAGAGCCAGCGTAGGGGGCTGAACGCTTGAAAACTGCGGTCTAATGAGAAACCTGGGATGGTTTGAGGGCGGCGTGGCGATACACTTCTTCCACGCTTTATCTAAGGAAGGCTTTCGCAGCCTCTGAAGAACGGCGCAGCTTCGAGGGACACGCTGAATGGCTGGAAGGCATCGCCTTTTCAGGCTCCCGCTATTGTTCTGAGCGAGGATCCAAGCTCCGCGGTCGCACTCGCACTTCTCCGCTGCGCGCTGTTTCCTCTACACTGAGCAGCATCACAAGCCAGCTACCCCAAATGCCCTTGAACGTGCCCCTGGAAGCCAGCCCAAAGACCACACATAAGCCGGGCTCTGCTCAAACAAAAGATTAACTTGGCGCACTCCGAGCGTGTCAGAAATCAGGCACATTTACAGATGACAGGGTGTAAACTTTAATCATTTCATCTTGCTCTTCCATCCGCAGTCGTAATAAAGCACACACCTGACTAATAATGTGCGTTTAGTCAGCACAGAGAGCGCATTGTGTGCAACTTCTGCGCGAATCCCCATAATCAGCCTGTCAGAACGCATCTGCGGCCAAACGGGAAAAAGCAAGAGCGACTTTCAGGGAGTGGGACTGTCTGCCCCATGACTGACAGGAGAGGTGGCGACACTGCGTAAGTTTGTCCCTGTGAGGTAAAACCTGCCACCGCTCGCCTTCCAACGCTGACAAATACAGCACGACAGAGGCTCTCCCCCTCTGCAACGGCCGAGCCGGGTCCGACCGTGCGCTGGCTAATTAAACAGAATTGATTAGCAGCGTTTGCTGGGGAGCGGCGTTTTTCTCCCCGGCCTTTCCCTCCCTCATCAAAGCTGGACCCCAGTGATGCACCCGCAGGAGTCGCTGAGGCGCGCACATAAGCAAACAACGGCTGCGATAACGCTCGTAAGCACATGCTTACATCCACATTTAACTGCACAGATGCATAGAATACACAAGCAGGGAGACATGAAATTGTTGCTCAGCAGACACGCACACACACACACGCACGCACGCTTGTGGCTGCAGCAGAATCCGCCGGGGACATGGATGATCCAGCTGGGCTGTTAGCCACGGCTCCCCATTTAGCGTGCTTGAGCCTGGGCGTGAGTGGCAGGTAAATACATGACTTTACATGACGCTGAATGTAACACAACGCAGGGCTGTTTTTAACAAGCCCGACCCAAATGTTGACCATATTTATATACAGGCCAGGCTTTTCAATGTATACAAACCTGGCAATTTCTGCAGTGCTATTCACATGCATCTACAGAAACCAAGAAACGAGGACCGATGTTGATGCCTGCAGGAAACCCAGCCACCCCCACCATCATTGTGTTGGCCCCGGCCCGCCTGCTATGCGTTTTCGCTGCAGGGCTCTGGGCCGTTACCCTTTCATTTGGGTGTCACTGTCACCCGGCATCAGCTTCCCAGCTCCGATCGGTGCTGGTCTGGCAATGGGGGCAGGGGTACATGGGTGGAAGGAGAGAGGAGGTGACAACGCAGAGGGGCAGCTGGAAACACTGCCCAAAACTCCACGGCGACAAAAGACGGCAGAGGAGACGGAGGGCGGTCGGACACAGCGAGGTGACATTTGCTGCTTCGGGCCTTTATAAATCCCGAAGACGGGACTAATCAAAGCACGGATGCAAACTCCCAACAACCCCCCCCACGACAAGCTCTTGGTTTATTGCTTCAGCCACCACTAAACTCAAAAAATACAAGTTTTAATGCAATTCTTTTGTGATTATCATCTTCCGCCTGTCTCTCATTATTTCTCTTCAGCTGTCCTGTCGGTCTGTTTGGCCCCCTCACACATGCGTGAGTCTTGCACGAGCATTCTAAATGCCAGCGTATCATTGAGTGGCTGCCCAGTCCCGACCATGGTGGTGCCCTTTAGACCCCTGGTGTCCCCACGGGGCTATGGCGTGTCACATTCTCGCTGTTGGGACAGATTACCGGAGAATTCGAGGTACTCTAATTACATCCTCTGCCTGTCATCTCTACGCCCAGCCCCCACCACCTGGTATCAAGCCCAGCTAGGATGAACATGCACTACAGTAATGCCACTGAGGTTTCAGATTACCTAAGCAGACGTCTAACCAGCCCAATGAGTGGTTTTCTAGGTATGCAGAGTCCATATACTGTATCGAGCGTGCATTAATATTCTGCCCCCGCAGACATGCACTCAGCTGACTGATTGGGATGTTAGACAAATAATACCAGTGTTGATTAGATTAGCTTAAGCTCTAGTGGACTTCCTTGAATGGTTCCACGGCATTCTCCGATTTCCTGTTTGTGTCTACTCACTTGACTTTCCTTTGCCCCTCAGATAAGGACACTGGTCCTGTGGTGAAGGCAGGTTTCCGCTTCCTTGGACGCCCCGGCCCCCGTCTCGCCGGGCTGCGAGGTGTTTCCTCCTTCCTGCTTGCAAACACAGATGGAAACACACCAGTGGTCAGAGGCATAGCCTAAAGGGTAAAAGGGTAAAAGGGTAAAAACAATGCTCACTGATGGTCATGCTTCCTCTGGAGTTTGGCTAACTCCTTTTGCTTCTCTTTGTAGCGCCGCTGCAACTCGGCTAGCTTCACGCGCATGGCAAGCTCAGGACCGTCCATGGTCTCCATGGAACCTTTGGCTGGACACACCTGAGGAGGACCAACGTGGTGCTTAATTTTTCTATTAAAAACAACATTCGCATTCAAACGAAGTCTCAACGCAGGCAGAATGCGTTTATTTACAGGTTCATTGCGAGGCGTCCAGTTGAACTTCCGACGTAAATTGAGGGTTCTGCGGGCCGGGAAGCATCGGCCCGAAGCTGCACTGTCGCCCTCCTGGGTGCCCATCTCCAGAGCACGTGCTGCGGCCAAAGTCGCCAGGCTTTGGAGGTCAAAGATCAGCAACTCTTCTTCTGTCATACAAGAAAACAATGGATTGAGCATCTCTTGTCAAAGCAGCAAATCCAAACCGCCGTTTTGATCTTTTTAATTTGAGAGGGGAAATTTAAAAAAAAATGGCCACGTTAAATTTGTATGAAACACTCTGGACTGACCACATGCTGTTGTCTCTGTGGCCATCTTGGCACAACGTTCTTGCATGTTTGCCGAGTTGAGTCGAACATAATTTCGCCCAGCTCAGCAAGACTAGTGGGAAAACATCGCAATTCGCTTGTGATGTCACATCTCCTAGTAAACGTCTTCTCCATGCTTCTTTCCGCTATTGTTTCGGGAGGTTTTGATGAGGCGCGTGGCCCTTCCCAACGCCGTCAACAATATCACATCACAGAGACAACATGACTGACTTTAAAATCATGTTGATGATACCCTGCTTTTTATAGGCGTCTCTTTTGGGAGCTGTTAAATGCATTAGGATGCTGGTAAACACAAAACATCCCTTTTGCACGGATAAAAAAAACAAAAAACAAAAACACATGGCACTTTGAAAAACAGGGAAGCTTTTAAAGGCACTTTAAAACAATGGGGTCTAATTAGACAGGCAATGCTCCGGGGTACCGACTGCTTTTTGCTATTGGCTGCTTTTGTGATTATACACTAACTTTGTGTGTGCGGGAGAGTGGGAAATCACTCCGCACGTTCAATTTTTTATTATTTTTTTTGCCTCCCCAGTTTTTGTTAACGTAGTGGCTTTTTTGTGGCGTGCACGTGTGTGGATCACACACAGGCAGGATGAAGAGAGAGAGGCAGCTCCCCAAGGGAAGCTGGGGGGGAATGAGAGGAACGGGAGCCCCTCCCGAGGAGTTCAGCCCTGTCCTCCTGCCTCGCCTCCTCCTCCAGAGGCCTCTGCATCGTCAGAGCAGCCTTTTAGAAAATAAAAGTGCCTTTAACAACCAAAGAGAAGCAACAGCGAGCAGGAATGCGGACGGCTTCTCTGGGGACATGTTAGAAACCACCAGAGGCGCTTGAGACCGGCAGGAAGAGGGGAGCATCTGAGAGGAAATATAGAGGCTAGGCTAGGCCGGAGGGGGAAGTGGGAGTTTGTCTCAGTGGACGTGGAGGAAAACTCGGAGATTTAAGTTATTCCCCTTATGTGCGTGTGTTGGGATGCAGGTGTGACTGCTCACCCTTGGTTTTACCACAGGTGCGTTTCTGCTGCTGCAGCTCCAGATCTGCCAGCTCACTCAGAAGCTCCATACCCCGGTGGGGGTTGGGCTGGGAGGGGGCAACTGAGGGGGCGCTGAGAGGGAACAGGGGGAAAGGGGGTACATCTGTGCAGAAGGCGGCAGCAATCAGCAGCTCCAGACTCCAGTAGCAGGGCACAGGGGTCGTGTGGGGAGCGGGACCGGCTGCCTGGTTTGAACCGCAAGTGGCTGCAGGAGCAGCGGAAGGGGAGGCAGAATCCACGCCAGCGGGGGTCATCTCACTCTGAGGTTGCTGTGTGCCCTCCTTTGCTTCCTCAGGGGCTGGGGACGGAGACTCCGGGGCGCCAGGGGAAACAGAGTGGAGCTCAATGATAGCGGGCAGCTCTGTGTCACGCTCTCCCGGCACGCCGACCTTTTGAACATGCTCCACCTGGCTCTCCTCACCCACCGCCTCATCATCCTCTTCCTCTTCCAAGGTGATGACAGCTCTTGGCCTCTCAGGCTCCTCTGGTGAAATGGGAGTGGGACAGGATGCAGCCTCGCACACTGGGCTCTCCGCAGGGGGGCAAACCAGGACTTCTTCCTCAGTGGGGCCCTGCTCCTTCACCTCCTCGTCTCCAGGCACATAGTTGGCTGCTGTCACCGCTGCTACCTCCACATCCTCCCTCTGTTCCAGAACTCTTTCAACCTCTCTTTCCACCTCTTCCTGTTCCACATCCTGGTGTTGGAGAGGCTCTGGGAGGGGCCTGACCAATGCCTGGCAATTGAGCTCTTCCCCCAGACCCGAGAGAGGCTGGGGGCCATGTTCACTTGGCTCCACTTGGACCGCTTCCAGGTCAGCTGGTTCAGCCAAGTGAACATCCTGAGGGGTGGGTCCACTCTTGTAGCCGGGGGCAATAGCAGGGTAGGTGTATCCAGGTGGTAGGGCTGGAGAAAGACACACAAAGATTAGGCCCCTTCACACCAAGAAAGGAATAAAACAGGAATATCTGAAGAACCTTTAGGTTTTTTGGGGGTTTTTTTGGTTTTTACGGGTAAATTTGCTTATTCTTACCAGGTTCCAGAGATTCAGGGTAATCACGTGGGGGATGTCCCTCTCCCCTTTTGTCCTGAGATTCAGATCCCTTGTGCATCTGCGGTGGCGCAGGGCTTATGGCTGGGGAGTGGGGGGCCGCAGCGGCGGGGCTGGGGGCCGGGCAGGGTGTCGACGGAGTGCTTTTGGGATGCGGCCGTAGTGAGGGGGACTGGCAGCATGGGGACAGGTGGGCGGCACACGCTGCGGCGGGGGAGGGGTTCCTCTGGGGAGGGTTGTAAGAGAAGGGCTTGGCCGCTTTAGACATTCTGGGCTCAGAAATGAGTTCCTCCAGCTCAACCGAGGGCTCGTTGGGCCTCTTCTGCACCTACGGAGATTCATGAGCAAGTAAATTAGCGATGAAACCCTCAATTCCTCGAAGGCTTGTAAATGACACTAAAAGGTACTTGAGCAGCATAAATTTAGCCTTTCCCTCAATCCCTCTGAGAAAATCAGTATATCACAGAGAAAAGGAAGTTAAAAATGGAGCCGTCTGAGAATTTAAGATGACGGGGGGAGGTAATTGTCTGACTATTCAGCATCTGTTTTGCGGACAGCTGGATTGGCTGAATCACCTGTGCAGTATGAGCGGCGTGGTGCTGCATGTCCACCACGTGCGCGGCTCTGTGCGGCTGCTGCTGGGCGTGAGACTGCTGTTGGGGTTGTTGCGACTGGTGGCTCTGGTGCTGATGCTGGAGCTGCTGGTGCTGCTGGAGAGCGTACAGCTCCTGTTGCCGTAGAAACTGGGATCGGGAGTACACAGCGGGATGCTGCATGTGGGAGGGTGGGCCCCGGGTGTTGTACACAGGGGGCCAGAGCCCTGGCTGCTCCATCACATCTAATGAGAAAAAGGAGGAGGAATGCGGCAAAGACAGTTACATTAGCCAAAAAAAGGCGTACAGACACTTTTCTTTTGGATTCACATGCACACGTTTTGCACTCACTACTTTAACACCGCTACCCACATTTCTCATTATCCGCCTCCCACATACCCATAAACACTTAAACATCATTGTATTCACTTTATTGCATCAACGACTAATGTCTTTTAAAAAAGGCAGCTTTTTTGTCGACTGCACAGACCATCTCCCCAGGCAACAGCGATCCCACACTCTCCCCGGCTGTGAACAGAAGTGCCGGGAGAATTTTCTGGAATGTCGTGGAGCAATATCATGACAAAATCGTGATGGATGGATAAAATACTGGGCCGGAAATTCACGTCTGTCTCACCGGACCATTAAACAGATTCACAAATGGTAAGAGAGTCCAGAAAGATCGAGAAGGAAACCAAGTTCCCATGACCGTGGACGAGCTTTTCTGTTAACACAGGGACTATCAGGGTAGATACAGACTATCATAGTGGCCTTGTTGGACACTTTGGGACTTTTCTTTTGGGGTTTTTACGGCTGTTCTCAGGGAAGTACAGCACAGGGACGACTGATCACTTCAGGACCATTATCATGAGGTTCAACAGTGGTCTCCACAGGATCACCTGCCCCCTCCCCCAGGTTGTCAACAGCCTTCTAAATGATGGTTTCAGGTTAATGCCATAATAGCGCTGTGTAAATGACTGGAGGCAAAGCTGTGGAGTTTCTAATTTATGTGTGCTCACATTTGCATGACACATGCTGATGGCTAATGCATCCTGCTCACACGCGCACGTGTGTGTGTGTGTATGTGTGTTAGAAGAACAATTGCTTAAGTAGGGGAAAGCAAAGGTTGCGTCCTACCCAGGTGATGGGTGGCAGGGTGAGCAGGAGGCTCAGTTGGCAGGACCACCAGCTGGGCAGAGGGGTCCTGGGGAAGAGGCAGGACCGGCTGCAGAGGGCCAGGCATGGCTGCAGAAAACCCCGGGGGCAGGTTCTGGTGCAGCGCAGTGTGACCTATACCTGCTGTTAAGAGGGGAGACATACGTGTGAAGTCACCAGAATTTTAGTGTGGCTCTAAACTATATGACGAAGAAATGACTTTAATACGGCTTCTTTATGTAATCTCCAATCTTTAATTTTTAGGATCAGTCCATGAAGTTTTACAGCCTGACCGCGAATAAACTTCATCTTTTTCCGCGGTGATTAATACTCTCTCACCATACGAGTGTCCTGTCATCCAGAGAGATGGGCTTCCAGTCCTTGGCATCCAATGATGGTGAGCGGAATGTGCAGAAGGATCCCCTAATTGGCCTGACTGGAGGGAAGTCCCACCTGGGACCATCAGATGAGACGGTAGGTCTCCGTGACAGCTGTTAGAGGGGTGGATTCTCGCAAACTCCACCCTTTCCTTGTTGTCCCTGGTGTGGGGATAAAACAAAGAAATCCAGACCACTCTGCAGAGCGTTGCTAACAATAAAAGATTTAACGGAGCACTGAGCAGTGTCTTACCGAATGTATGCGTCTCTCTCTCTGTCCAAGCAAGTTAGATTTATTTGTTCTCCACTCAGCCGTTTTCTCTCCTCCTCAGTGGGATCTGAGGGATACAGGGAGCGCGGTGGTCCTATGAGACAAACATTAGCTTAACCGTTAGCATTCGCTCTCTTGTTCCCTGGTGAGACAGTATTCCCAAGTCTCTCACCAATACTAAAAATACTCCTGCCGTTCACAAGAGACTCACCCACTTTTCCGTCTTTGCTGTTTTACAAGATTTGCATCATCAACAGTTGGAAATCGGTTTGTACAAACGTTCCAGATTAGTTTTATAACTCTTTCTTAGTCCTATGTCTTAAGCCAGGGAACCTTATGCAACCGCACATCCTAGACAAATACTGTAAATGCTATATTTGGTCAAAACAGGCTGGATTTTTACAAGAAATGACCTTTATTACACGTGGGACCTGCCATTTTAGGGCATTTAAATGATTTTGCACCAGAGGTTTTGCGCCTGCACGTGTCCCTGTTCCTCCTCTCCCGTCCTTACCTTTGACAGAGGGGTGAACTCTGCCCTGTCTGCTGTTGGAATGACTGTCTGCCGAGTGACACGGCGGTTCCCTCTGCCTGGCCACAGCCACAGCGATTCCCACGGGTGGCTGCCGCACCTCACTTTCCCCGTGACCGGTATCACCGAGATCCCGGCTCCGCCCGCTGTAGTCAGGTCTCTCGTTCTCATTAGTTGGGCCTTTTCTGGAGGGCAGAGTTTGTTTGTTGCCCTGCATGGCGCAGCTCCCACCGGCAGGACTTGATTTGAGGTTACCCAGTCCCCCAAAGGGGCTCTTTTGGGAGAGCAGCAGAGGCTGTTGCTGGTTGCTGTACTTTAATAAGCTTTTCATTGCGCTGCTCTCCCCCTGTGTGGGGCCCTGTGGTTCAGGGTGCTGCTGTGACTGCTGCTGTTGCTGCTGCTGCTGCTGCTGACTGAGAGGAGGTGCAGCAGGAGGCTGTGGAGGAGGCAGGCTAATTCCTGGCTGCTGCTGGGAATGCTGTCCCCCAGTGTTCCCCAAGTCCATGTATGTCTTCCTTTGCTCTTCCTCGGGCTGTGACATGTGGTGTGGAGGCCTCATGGCCCAGGGTGGCACCGCGGGCTGCTGGTGCTGGTGCTGGCCACTGCTGTAACCGTACGGAGACATGTCCATCTTTCTTTTCAGCTCCTGACTTGTTCCCTGGTTCAACTCGACAGGAGACGGAGCGTCAGGGCCAGGCCGACCATGCTGCTGGTGGCGTATTCTTGCCACCTTTTGACCATCTCTCTGTAGAGAGCAGCTACCTGCAGGGGCGGGACCATGGGATGCCCCTGCACCACCATGTTGACCCATATTTTTACCTCCAAGCGGGGAGGAGTTCGGAGGCGGCCCGGAGTGGGAACAGTCTCTATAAGGAGAGGTGTTGACTGAATGAGGGACTGAGTGCCCAGATTTGTGCCCCTGGGTCAGCGAGGACCTGAAGACATCCATGTCCACGGTGCTGTTGATACACTCAGCACTACGTGAGCGTACAACCTGGTGCTGCTGCTGCTGGGGATGCGCAGGCTGCTGTTGTTGAGGGGGTGGAGGAAGCTGTGATGGTTGTAGGTGTTGGTGGTGCATCCAGTCTGGAGCCTTCTCCGTCTTCCTGTAAGCGTGTTGCTGCTGCTGCTGCTGCTGCTGCTGCTTTCTGTGCCAGCTGCTATGGTGCCCACCCCCTCCGCTCTTCTCTATTTCTTTGTCTTTCATATTGCTGCCTCTCCCTCCGACACCCTGGTAGTCAGGATTACCAAGTTGGAATGGCCCAGCAGATTTGTCCCCCAAGTCCGCCACAGATGGCACAAAAGTAGGCCCTGTGACTTTAGGGTCCCGTCCCACATTCGCCTGCCCCCTGTCATGTGAGGTGGGATTGGATAGAGGGGCCGGTGGAGGTGAGCAGAAGAAGTCGGGGTGGTGGTGCGTATGGTGGGAATGATGCGGGTGGTGGGGATGACTCGGGTGGAGCTGAAGGCAATGGAAACCCCCTGGATGGGGATGCGTATGTGGGTGGGCATGAGGATGTGTTTGGGGATGTACTCCTGCCGCAGACCCCATATGTAAAGGAGGGGCTACAGAATATGACAGAGAGTGGTGGAGTGAGGCCTGGCCCCTTTCTAAACAGTCCGAAGACTGTTCGCTTATCCTCATCTCCCCACTTATCGCCTCTTTTGTGCAGCGACCACCACTGTTGGACCCCATGTGCCTGCTGTGGCCACTTGCCCCACCCCCCATTGCCCCAAGCACTGTGGCCTCCCCTCCACAAGTGGTCATGGAAGCTTTACATCCTGCTCCAGGTCCTGCATCTCCATTTTGCATCTTGCCGTTGTGCAAGCAGGCACTGAGGGGCTTGCCCATAGTCTGAGGATGCTCTTTGCCGTATTCCATTGCAAGTGAGGCTTTGTGTCTCTCCATCCCCCGACTATTGACCTCCTCCAGGGGCAGTGAGTGCTGCGGGTAGAGCGGATGGTGCTGATGGGTGTGCGAATGGTGTTGGTGCGTGGGCTGGGGAGGTGGGTGGCTGTGGTGCTGTTGGTGCTGCTGCTGTCGCTCCTTTGCTTCGTGTTTGCTACTGGACCTTTCCTTGTCTTTGACATGTCCCACTCCTCTCTCAACAGGACCATCTTTAAGACCCTTGTGAAGACCCGTTCCTACCCCCGGGTCTCTGTCTCTGCTACAGGACCCCTGAGAATGTCCCGACCCTGCCCTGGACATCGGCGGCAGACTGTGATTGGTTGAGATGAGAGGCGGCTGGGAAGGAAGGCCCCGGAGATAGAAATTCTCTGCAAGGAGAGAGAAGGATTATTTTTAAAAATGCATCGGTGAGGAAATAAAAGCAAAGGACTGAATTTAATTATTAGCCTCTTTAGTTGGCTGTCCCGAGGCATCGAGGACAAATATCAATATCCCACGTCAATTACACCCAATGCTTTGCCTCACCTTTTTGGGTGTCATAGAAACGGTGCTGCCCATAGATAACTCCACTGTTGGCATGGTGATCCAAGTGGCTCATGGGAAGGAAAGTGTGGGCTAGACTCCCTGAGAATCGAGGATACCCTGGAGCTGCTGCCATGTGTAACAGAGAGAGGGAGAGAGACGATCAGGCGGAAAAATAACGACCAAGATGCAACATTCAGGCGCAGCTCAGCAGCAGCTTTGTCCTTCGTGTTTGCTTTTGCCGTCAGAGTAGAATAAAAGCAGGAGGAACCCTCTGATGAATGAAATTTGTCTATGAAACGCAGGTCTCCTTTAATCTCAACGACCGTCAGACCGTCTAACAATGGAGACTGGGCAGGGTGGCCGACCTCTGCTGACCCACGCCACAGGTGGATGCGGGGGCCAGTTACACGATCATCATCTTGTCCCAAATTTAAATGCAACATTCAAATTTCAACGTGGTGTTGAAAAACAAAAAGGCCTTTGAAGGGGGTAGAACAAGACACTGCGGATTAAAAGGCCGCCGCAACATTAGGACAAAAGGAAAACATTACTATGACAACCCTTTCAACCCAAACATTGAAACAACAATGCCAAATGAATGAGCCTGCTTGTTCTGTATAATTAATAGGACTGCGGGGGAAAAAAACGATCTTTAACGACCAAGAGTAACATTCTTTAAATGTCAGAAAAGGCAGGGATATGATATCGGGAACACACGCTAATGCAGGAACGCCGCCACAACGCTGAGCTCTTCCCCCGACGACTCCGGCGCGATCGTGCTAAACTGCACATCTTCCGTCCGTCAGCGGCGGCGGCTTAATGGCTTGTGAGAGGTGCGGGTGTTTCCGCGGCTTTCTATCCCTGCACCTGCACCTGTCTCACCCTCCGGCCTTCGTCTTGAACGCAACTCGCCGCCGTCAAAGCTGGTGGGAGGGAAAGGGGGGGTGGGGGGCCGTGGCTGAATGAAAGGGAAAAGTATTTGTGTTGGCAAGCATGCGATATGATCCCTGAAAGAGCAGATGCAGTTCATTTGACTGCCTGCCTGTGTGTGTGTGTGTGTGTGTGTGTGTGTGTGTGTGGGCTGTGGGTTTAACGTGGAGTTCCCAGTCATGAATGTCTGACTTTTGGATAACGCAACAATGGGGCCGGTGCTGTGAACTGGCTCCGCGGAGGGAGGAGTGTTGTGGTGGGCTTAATGACCCCGTCTCAGCGCGGCCTCGGCGTGCTCCCATCTTAATTAAAGAAACAGGCGGAAAGGGCAAACAGCCCTACAAGAACACAGACGGTGCTGCTGCCTGAAAAGGGCAATAGGATCATGATGATAAACCCTAACCTTTTTTTTGCATATTTTCTCTTCACCATCTTTGATTGATAAGCAGACGAATTTCAACCAGACTGAAAAGACGTGAAGAGCGAAGGTCTTTATTTAAGATGGGGTTTTTTTTCTTTCTGATTTTAGGATCCAGAAAAGCAGGGAGAGGTTTAACGCTCACTTTTATCCAAGCTGAGATTTTTTTTTTTTCCTGCAGCAGCATGTTGTTTGCGAGCGTGACGACTGGCGGCGTAATCCCGTTTCACAGCGTGGTCTGGCTGCGCCCGATAATGCCATCCCGCTCCGTTTCAGCATGCCCTCTGCTGGGGCGGCGAGAGGGGGACTGCTGGGTACGGCAGATCCCATTCGGGCATTAATCTGGCCGGGACGAGGGAGGCTGCCATCGCCGCCGCCGCTGTCGCGGCAGCTCCGGGCGATGTGAGCGGGCTCTTGCTGCGGGCTGCTGACTACACAGCAGCTTCGCTCTCACATGCACGTCCACACTGGAAAGTGGATGACAGAGGGGAGCTGGCAGTGTAATTCCCGCCTTTCCACGGGCGGAGCAAGGGCGAGAGGCTGAACAAACAGAACCACGTCCCAGGGATTTCCACAGCGTGGTGGGGAGAGGGGGGGGGCAGAGGGAGAGAGAGAGTGAGAGAGGGCAGAGATGTGGACTGCTCCTGAATCTGTTTCAGGACCCCATCTCCATTTTTACACATTTACCAGCTCGCCACTGTGTTTATATGTCACCTTCCCTTAAAGACAAAATAGGACAAAGGCTGAATTGGATGTTTTCTCTGATGATTGGGGGGGGGGGGGGGGGGGGGGGGGCTTTGGAGAGAAAATACATGAGGGGAAAAAGAGAGCCTGGCAGTGAGAGACCAAGTGGAGAGGAGGAGCAGGCTTAGCTGCCTGTCAGGTCTGCTAATTGAGAAAAAGTGACAGAACCATCAAGGCTGAGCGGAAGGAGGAGGGGTCTGGCAGAGGGTGGGCAGGGCTGTCGTGGATCTCCTCAGGTTTGACTAATTGAAAGGAAAAGATGCAGGCTGGCATGAGATGGAGAGAGAGAGAGGGAGAGAGAGAGAGAGGGGAGAGAGGGGGGAGAGAAAGAGAGGGGGAGAGAGAGGAGGGGAGAGAGAGAGGGGGGAGAGAGAGAGGGGGAATGAAAGAGGCAGCGGTAGGAGGAAAGAGAGGTGGGGGGTGAGGCTTAAATCCTACAAAAGGAAAAGCAAGCAACAGAAGGAAAGATGGACAACTGAAGATAGGCTTGGAGAGGCGTATCAAACAGAAGTGGATTAGACAGGTGTGCGCAGGCGGCCGCGGCGCACACGCGCGTGTGTGTTTGCGTGTTTGTGTTGACAGAGATATGACACTGCGATTGTCTTTGGCATATTGTAAGAAGCCATTTGGACCAGAGCCAGCTGGCCTGAAGCCGGCGAGCAGCCTGCAGCTTTTTCTTTTGCAGGACCCCCCCCTCCCACCACCCCTTTTTTAATTTCTCCCCTCGGTTAAATCGGTGGTTTATTCAAACGCAAGAATAAATCCTTCAAAACCTCAAAGGGCATAATGTATTCTGCCCCCCCCCCAAAAAAAGCTTCACATTTAGGAGAATGGTCAATACATTGTGTTTTAATGCTGTGTGTGCATGTTTGTGTGTGTGTGTGTGTGTGTGTGTGTGTGTGTGTGCAACAATACTAGTTCACAAGGCTGTTTGAAGGTTAAGACTTGGATTAAAGGGTTATCATTAGGGGCTGGGGGGGTGCATTATTTCAACAAGTCCTCATAAAGATAGTAAAAAGGTATGCTTGCCGTCGCCACGAACTAGCAACAGCACACACAATTGGTCGAATGAGGAGAAATCCCTTTTAATTCTTGCCACCCAGTGACATCATGAAAGCCACTAATGGGTTGGTTGTTGGCGCTGTCGTCTTGTACAAATATCTGAGTATTTGTAGAACAGAACACAGTTTTCGTTTCCAAACATAATAAATCTCGCAGCATAAGTCAACACCGGCTTTTCTTCTATCAAACTCACTGACTCCGGAGTTATCCAAACGGACCAGAGCGGCGCTGTTATTTATAATGTCAGCCGGCTACTCCTTCCAGATTCATCATCCTAAGAGAAATGTGGCCTGTGTGCATGACTTTTTCCTGGCCTAGATGTCATCAAATCACATCCACACTAATGTCTGCACTAATGAGGATTAGGTTCTCGCACCGTTCTCCCTCTCTTCTCTCACCCAACCCAAATACAGGAGAATAAAGCTCAATCAGGCTTGTGTGTCATGTGGCCAGTAACCAATCAGAGTGATTTATTTGGGAAGTGTTTTTTTTTTTTTCTCACCACAAATCTAAATGTTGGTGTTTGAAACCGCTTCAGTTTCTTCGGCTGTGGAAAAGCGGCGCTCCAGAGGAACCCGCCGTGTTTATATCTGACGCGTTTGGGGCTTGGCGAGCTTTATTATTTGACGAGCTGGGCTTGAGGATCGTCTCTGAATACAAAACCGGAGCCGCGCTGCCTGGATCTGCATGCAAACAGCCGCTTTAAGTGCCTGTAAAGCACTTGTAAAGGAAAAAAAAAACAACCCAAAAAACAACAGGAAATAAAATAGAAATCCAGAGAAGGTTACAAGTGAGACGCTAACGTTCTGACAGGCGAGCAGGAGTTGGCGGCTGCTCGGCTGCTGGTGGGGTTCTGCCGACACCCGGAGAGAGGAGGCGAGAGTCTGGGTAATTGTGCCGCTCGTTTTGATGACTTGCTTTTTATGCAAAACAGGGAAAAGACAATATGCAATTATCCCAAGAAGGGAACAGCTGAATGCGGTTGATGAACAGTCTGGACTCAATCATGCTCTTAGTGCGTTATATGCAATTAAACTGCAATAGAGATAATGGCCTCCATTGCCAACTGAGTAATAATCCCAGTCATAATCACCTCCATTACTTTTATTAGGCTTGGCATCATCGTCATCACTCTTATTAATATTATTCTACTCTTCCACAAAGAAGGAAATGTTTGACAACGAAACCCTGGAAGGGTAAGGTGAGGGAGCCCGGGCGCAGAGGGCGAAGCATCGTCACCTATTCGCAGCCGCCCCGCTGACTCCAGCCCTGGTGGCTGCGGCACGGGAGCGCCAGGGTGGGGGTGGGGGGATCGGGGGGTGTGGGGGGCGGGGGTGTAGCTGGGAGGCATCCGCTGGCTTAACGCGTTCAGAAAACAGACAGAATCTCAGCTGCGCTGCACTCATTCAGCCAGTCACACATCACGCAACTGGGGCGCCGCTGATCAGTGACCACAAATAACAAACGCTCCCCGCTGGCTTTACTCACCCCACCCACCCACCCAGCCACCCACACGCACACACACACACACACACACACACACACACACACACACACACACACATACAGGCAAGACTAACAGCTGGGCTATATTTAGAAGATAAATAAACCGAAGACAGCTGGAAAAACAGGGGCCCGATGAGTTAAGACGACGGTTCGCGAGGCGTCATGTGACTGAGTAATTAGCAGAAAATTACGGACGTGCATAAGCAGAAGTGGCGACGGAGTAGACGTCACCCTCGTGCACGAACTGAGCTCACAGTGTGGTTAAGATTCCTGAAATACCTCAGAAAATGAATCTTTCCACTTTATCCTCGCCTGACGCCAGCCACAACCGAGCGTTTGTGACTTCCCCGACGCGTGTGTAGCCGTTGTGTTTGGTGGGAACCCTCTCATTGAGCTGTGATGGACACGACGCTCTGCTCTGCAATCCCTGCAAGGTTTTATTGACCCACATGTGCACGTGCATGTCCTTGGCTACACTTTCGACCCCGTTGTCTCCATCCAGAAACCGTAGCATCGTGGCCCCATCCCAAACATGCTGGGTCTATTTTAGCGCACAAATAAAAGGGTGGGAATCTGGATCCTGTTAGATGATTACAAGCCACGCTTCAGTGGAAACCTTAAAATACACAATATCGGCGTAACAATACACCCAATAGGAGCTGAGATGAATGTCCCGTGAAACAGCACGGTCAGAGGGTGAAGCTGTGTGTGTGTGTGTGTGTGTGTGTGTGCCAGAGCGGAGGTACCTTCATGCGAATGGGGGAACCAGATTTGCGAAGCGCTGGAGTGGGGTCCACCCCGGAAGGAGGGCGAGGAGGGCGAGGAGGGCGGCCGAGAGGGGTGTGACGGGTGGGAAGGGGCTGTACCTAGACTACTGGCCAGAAAGGTTCCCATGAAGGAGGCGGAGGAGTTGCCCATCAGTCCACTGCCTGCATTTCCACATGAACAAAGGGAAGCAGAAGAGACGGGGTTAGCGTTAGCGGTGTGCGTGTACATGCTGACCACATGTGTGACCAAACACAAAGACAACAGCTTCAGATCATTGGCCCCTGAAGACGGAATGAGTGAAACGGTGGGATTTCATCACTGCCGTGGAGGGAGGGTGTGTATGCGTGCGTTCGTGTGTGTGAGAGAGTGTGAGACACGACTCCCCCTCACTGACACTGGAGTCCTCTTCCCTCGTCTTCTAACCCCCCCCCCCCAACACCGCCCGCCTCTCTCCACGGGCAGAGAGAGGTCTCATCTCACAGCTGAGTACACACTTTCTCAGGCTCTCTCCCTCTCGCTCTCACACACTTTTGCTCCTGCTCCCCAGTGTCCCTTTCTCAATTTTTGCTCCCTCCCTCCATTATGCTCCGCTCTCCATCTCTCACTTTCATGCCCTCGGTCTCTCCCATGCCTCTGTTGCGTTTCACCGTCTCCATTTCAGCCCTTCTTTGCCTCGGCATGACTCGGACAGCTCTCCGCTGACTCGAATTTGGCATTTTCCTTCATCTCCCCTTCTGTTCTGAAACTTCCCGTTTTTGTTAAGCGTTCTAATGGCACCAGCAGAGTAATCTGTCCCTGACTCGCTGAACTGTGTGTTTAACAAGACTATGATGAGTAATTGACCATCCGTAGCAGTGCCTGTGTGACTGGGGGCTGATTGTCTATTATGCATTGCAGGGGGAGTCAGAGAAAACACACTGATTAAACACTGCTTAAATTACATTCCCATTACGCATCCGCCAGTGCACTTGAGTGAGTGGCCTGGGTGCCCGGTTCTTTACACATTCATCTCCAGCGAGTCTCATGCATATGTACGAAAGGGCCCGGATGAGCGCTCAGATGCACAGATTTGCATCAGCGGTAAAGATACACTATCGTTCTCGGCGTCCAAACAAGAATGAATCCCATCCTGCGAGGGTGAGGACAGCTCTGTTTGAACCTATGACGGAGAGCAGCCAGCGAGCTGGCGGGTCAGGTCAGAGCATAGTAGAGCCGGCCATGGACGCGCAGTCACACCTGCGTCACTCTTTACGGTTCAGACTTTTTTACAGCTCCTGATGGAAAGCCTTAACTATCCTCATCAGATGCTTCATATGATGCTTGAGCACAACTTGTCCACAATGTTCCGAGCGCATCGACATGCTCACAGGCTAATCGGTCCACTAGGAAGTGCTGAGCTGTCTTGGGATCCCCTCAGAAGAAGAATTACCTGGTTACGATTCATCATACATATATTTATATAAGTTCCTTTCTGATCTTTGTTTCAGAACAACCATTACGGCGCTAGTACTGCCACCTGAATCTGTGTAATTTAAAAAAGAAAAAAGAAATCAATGGACATTTTTTGCAGTGGTCCAAATGAAATACAGACATTTGCTGGAAACAAGCACACACTCATACTAATACGCAGTAGTTTGGTCCCCTTACACTAAAATGGGTTCTTCCTTGGCATTTTTTGCTGAAATCCGACTGTAGTTTTCAGTGGAGGATAAATTACGAGAAACTCTTTCATGAGCTTGAGAAAGCAGCATTGTGGGTGGTAAATAGTAACGTCATTCATGCTGGTGAAGGTGGCCTAATATTTACAACAGTAGCCGAGTTTAGTTTTTTCCATTTTCGGCCTGCTTCCTCTCCACCGTCACCTCCTATAACCCCTAATCTAGTGGAATACTGTTGGCAGGAGAAGGTGAGGGTTGGGGTAGTGCAAAGGAGGGGGTGGATTGCGGCCAGCTTGCTTGCTAGATGCACATCCATTAACCATCATCCTCCTGTACTGTGCGCTGCTCGACCCTCTTCTTCCCTGTCGCCCCAAGGAAGCTTTCCTTGGTGCCCATAAATCGGATAATCTTTCTGCATTATTAACAACCCAACCGCAGAGAGAGACAGAGGGCGACATAGAGAGGCCACAAAGCTACCAACTGTGCCCAGATGAAAAGAGGGGATGCCAGGCAAGGTGCCATTTGAAATTTGAGGAGGTTTCTGAAGGAAAACCATAAGAAAATTTTGGTTCCACAATGCAGCCAGAGCAACGGCGATCCAGATTTGTAACACGGTCTAATGCAGGGATAATTTCCCAGGGGAACCACAACAGAACCGATGTCTATAATACTCTGATTCATGTTTGTTCAGCTGCATGTTAAGGTGCAAACTGACGTGTGCTTCTGGAGAGCAAAAAGAGCTGGATGCCCCCCACCCGGGCCGTGAAATACCGTCCAGTGATGCACGGTAGTCTAAAGGTCACCGACCCTAGATCCAGAAAGCCAAACCAGCTCCTTGAAAAACTGGTTTAACCATCTAGAATATTTATGTTTGGTTCTGAAGGAGTGCCAATGGTGTATTAATATCGCCTTTTAAGAAACTCAAGTCATGTGCAACCTAATCAGCACCGATCCCTGACAGCAAGCCAGATTAATCCTATTACAGACTTAAGGGAGAATTGTGATCACGGGAAGCCTGCCTCCCTCCCTGACATCCAAACATTTCACCCTGACGCGCTTGCGGTGTGCAAGTCTACAGGCGAACGTGACCTCTGGAGGTGGATGTGCTGCTCCGCCCACGCTTGACCCTAGATTGGTGTAAGGTGTAGGAGTCCGGTATCTGTGCACAAATGAAAAGGCACACGCATACAAAGGCAGTGTTGTGGGCCCAGGCAGAGGCCCCTGTGGACGGACAGAGCCAACAGCAGGCAGGGAGTCAGAGCAGGCAGAGTGAAGGCCTAGTTGTCATGGGAACAAAAGAGAAACAGTGCTGGAGGCAAGGAGGCTGCCGTACAACAGCAGCGGGCAGATGCGGTCAATTGCGTGCTGTGCAGAAATCAGCGGCCCTGCAACCTGCCTTTAAACCCCGCCCCAGCTCCGGCTTCTAATTTCATCTGGTTTAATTTGTCACTCTTTGAGGGGGGGGGGGGGGTGTCCTGTAAAGAACAATCTGAACCCATCGTCGCCCCCACCCGTGAGTCACTGTTGAGGTCGAGGGCTCGTTTGGGATTGAACAATAGGATGGCAAAGGATTGTCTCGCTAACTGCAGGCCAGGAAATCATGGGAGACAAAAAACAACAACTGAGAAGACAACAAGCACCCACCCACAACATGCTGTTCTTTTGAATGCTGGGAATCTGATCAAAATTCCATCCCAAAGAAACACACACCCATCAATTCTCTCTTGTGCACTTGCGAACCAACGACTACTGTCATTGTTTTCACGTGCATCTGCTTTTAAAAGGCAAGCAGAGCTAGCTCTACAGTTCCCCTCTTCATCAGAGGGGAGGGCCTCTCGCCTACCGAAGTGACGAGGACTGAGGGGGGCGATTTTAGAATGCAGGAATGGACAGGAAAAACTGCAGGTGCACCTGTGAACAATCTACAGCCACGTTCCTGTACATCTGCTGCTTTAGCAGAAATTTGAAAACAGCAAGAATGCAGTTTAAGATTCTTGATAGCTTGGGCATGATTCAGCGCTAACGGCCCACTCAACGGAGGGCTGCTCAGGATCCAGATTTAAAAAAAGAATCCGGTAAGGCTAGCAACTGGCTCAGCTAATGTTGGCCATGCTAACGGAGCCTCCCAAACAGCAGAGGCTTGACTACACATCGCTGTTCTCTCGACCGTCCCCTCCCTTGCTGTGCAATCTAAGAGCCGGAAACAGGAAAATTTGGCACATATGTTGGCGAAAACCAGGGTCAAAGTTTTCAAAATATGTCTAATTTATCTTATTCTTTCATGGACTAACAGCAAAAATAACACCAAAGTTATTAAGTAAGAGTTGTCTACTTTTATGATGCAGTTACTTGTAAATTAGAATTGACGACCAACTGGTTTTAATAAAAGATGTTTTGCAAGTCGCCCGAAGCTTACCGCCGACTTGTTCCTCAGAAATGAAACTAGAAACTACCACAGAAGAATTCAAGTGAAAAATACACAAATCATTGATAACAAGCTTCATCACGTGGAACTACGTCACAAAATCGGTAGTTGGTGCCATGTGGCAACCAGGCTCGGCACACAACAGAGTGATCACAGCGCAGACGCTCTCCCCCGTCATGTCCTTGGATAAACACACCCGCTTTTCTTCTTCTCTCACATAAATTCAATTAATAACTCCAAAAGTTGAGTGGCGCGAAAACGAGGCTGCTGCGCGGCGTGTTGGGACGCGGACCCGAATGATGAAGATGGGCGAGTGCTGACTTACCGAGTGAGAACATATCGAGCGTCTGGGAGACATCAGACTTTCCGACCGTTGCCACTTCACGTTCTGCCCGAGACAGCCAGACTTTCCATATTCACTCATAAACACACAACCGAGTCTCTGACCTCTCGGAGAAACTGCACGGGACTGGGCGAGTGTACGCACCAGTGGCCCCAGACAGACTGCGCATGCTACGCTGGAGGGCCACTGACTAACCCAGAGCCGACTTCCTCGCAATAAAACGTAGAAGGAATTTCAAATGGCTATTAAAGGATGGGAGGCGGGGGGGATTTCCTTCAAACAATCATCTTGAAAACATTTAAACAACTGGTAGCCAAATTCCTCTCAACATCAACTGAAGTAATTTCTTTTTGTTTGTTTGTTTTCTTGCTTCCCACCCTGGCTTGGGTGGATTTGGGTCGGTGGGTGGTTGAACAGTTGTGCCGCGAGTCCCTGAAAGTTGAGTCGTAGGCTCGTCTGATCACAAGCGTATTAAAGTAAGAGAGAGAGGGAACAGGCGGTCAAGTCCTGGAGCCGGGCCCAGTGCAGGGGTGGGGGAAAGTGCCAGCAGCGCACGCCTCCGACACTCTCCACACTGCGTGCCTGTGGGGTGAGTTTAGTGGATGTGGTCAGCGCGGGGGCGGGAGAAGTGAAAAGGGAGCGGCAGAAGCAGTTGGAGGAGTAGATGTGAGAAAAGACCATGTGCACCAGACGGCCGCATCCAGAGGAGGGGGTACGGGCCGAGAGTTTGGACTTGAAGTGCAGATAAGGGTGCGAGGAAATGTGAGAAAGTTTGAAAGTGAAAGAGCGGCAGAGCGTGTGTGGGAGTGCGCGCTGCCAAACATATGCGAGGCCAGTGTGTGCGTATGGTGGTCGTCTCGCTGAAGTTGACAGCCCGTGTTTGCCGAGTGGCTTCTGTGGTCACCCCCCCCCCCCCCCCATTCACGATTGAGGGGATGGCAGAGTTGTAAGAATTCTGGGAAATTTTTTTTCTTTCTGGAGCAAAAGTGCTATGCAAATACAAAAAAATCATCTCGGGGAGGTCAGCCAAAGCAACCCACCCACTTCACCCAGCTGTTTATACGGAACACAAGTTGACATGATGGGATAACAAATTCTAATCCAAACAAATTATTCCAACTGACGAGTCCTGGCTTGGCAGGGAGCCTAAAAACAACAATGGCCACAACCAGGCCACAATGCTATGAGAACTAAAATGGATATTATTTTCATATCGTGTTCTGGATCTGGCAAAGCGATGTCGAGGAGCATGCGGGAAACCTCCCAATTTATTGGCTTTCATGTCCTTTCTATCTGCAATGGGCAGAATCACGGTACCTACATATTACTGGATTGCTCCACCTGTCCACATGGCCATGCACCTTGAAAATCTCACCCCTGAGAATGGCCAGAGGGGCCACACGATAAAGACGAAAGGGCAACATCTGGAAGAGTTCCCGCTGGAATGGTAGAGCCCATGGATAAAGGTTTCAGGGTTAGGGGCTCTGGGCGTGCTGTTTGATACCACGCAGGTTGGGAGATGAAGTTGGGGACTTCCATCCAGCTCCGTGTGAAAAATGCGGCAGTTTGCTGAGTCAATGGCCTCATCAGACATTCCAGACTGGGACACAGGAGGTGGGAGGACATATTGGAAAAAAGAACCAGGACTAAGCCAGGACAAATAAGTTCAAGGCCCATTACCCTTCCTTTTACAGCCTCCCACGCATGCACATTCATATCCCCCACTCCTACAACCCACAGTTAATAGCAGACACAAGAAAAGCCAGGTCACAACACAAAACTCTGCTTTCAATTTCTCCCATTCCAGCCACTCTCCGTGAGCTCAGGAGTAAATGATGTAAGAGGGAATGTACGTTACAACAGACCCTGACGGTTTTCCTTGAAATGGACGCTTGTTACAGGATGTTTTCCCAAACACCATCCTGTGTTTCCCCCATATTAAAAAAAAGAACCTCTTGGTTCAGGCAAAACAAGAGTGTTCTGGGCCATTAGGGCCTACTTGTATGACTAGACGGGCCGCTCTCTGTGCTGTTCTTTGTACCCACACTCCTCAAGGAGAACCATTAATTATCCGCCCAATCTTAACAAACGAGCGCTTTGTTAAGTGACCCATTGTTTCGCAGCAGCGTTTCAGGCCCTCTTTATTTCCGAGGCATGAAACTGCGATCGCCAAAGTGGGGCCCATCCGTCTCGCGCTCTCATCCACAATTTTTTTTCAAATTTTTGTTTTACCTTTGTCTCCGTAGCTTGCCTCGCTTTTCCTGTTTAACCCCTCTCTCACTCTCTCACACACACACACACAGCAACACAAACACAAAGAGAGCCGCCCACAGCTGTGTCAGGCCATCTCTTTAACAATCCAATCTGTTTTCTTTCCCATGATGTTTCCCACTGGCACAGGGAGGAGAAAATCAGATTTACTCCCCCACAGGGCCCATGCAGTTGCACTGATATGGAAAATGATTTCAGTGCTGCTCGAGCCCATAAACATTATTTTGGTCTCCCCTGTTAATGACACATTTCTTCCCAGCATTGTGGATCTCACAGAGGAAGAGATGACTGTGACGGGGGATCGGGAAGGGAGGAGAGGAACGGGGAGGAAGAGGGGGAGGAATCCTCGAGGGCCGCGCCTGCACCGGGGGAGTCCTTCACCCCTCTAACTGCTGTCCTGACATCCTCTCACCCTCTCCGTCATTCACACATGCGTGCTGAAACACATGCACAGTGCACACGCTAATCAACCGTGTAAGAACTTACATTTCCATGGTCTTCAAAGACACACACACACACACACAGAGACACACAGTGAAAAGAGAAAGAAATGAGAGCACAACGATCCCCCCCACAGGATTTCTCACCTCTCTTTCTCTATCTAACTGTCAGCCTGATTCCAAGCACACTGTATTTGGCTGCAGGGCTCAAAGCAGCACCACTACAACTGTGTCACAGAGCCATGAGAATCTTTTTTTATTGCTGGCTGCAGCCAATACAGCAACCGGCTTCTTCCCTCTTAAACGTGGGAATCAAATTGGTACCTTTAGTGGCGAGTTACAAACACCGTTTGCCCCAGGCACTGCGTCAATGAAAGGACGTCGTCCTGGGACTTTGACACATGATGTTTAATACGGTGGCGTTAAAAGAGACGCTCGACGGCGGCAGCGGCACAGTAAACCTCCCATTTGGCCCAGATTAGAGCCCATATGGAGGACAAAATCTGAGGGTGATAACAGGGGAAAAAAATGGCGTTACATATGACTAAAAAATTCTCACACGTCTCCACATTCAAATATGGGATTTTCATGGTTCTCCTGTTCCACTGGAAACATCACGTGGAATGTTCTGGATCTGGTTTGCTTTACGGGCGATGACTGATCTGTCTAAATCCATTGGTTTTGTGTTCTGGCCATGGGGATGGATGGGTGACTAACGCCGGCTTGCGTGCCATGTTTCTGCCGACGCAGCCAGAGCTCAGCCAAGCAGGTCATGGACACAGACATGCCTGGAAGTCAGGAACAGGCCGGATAAAACCGAGAGCTCAGCACCGCTCTCTAATTAGTCCCCTGTTAACTTTTGAACTTAATTGGCTAATTGAGATGCGGTTAGACTGGGCAGGTTTCCTCTCCCCCGGGGTGACCGTAAGACCCCAGTATTCCAGGCTGGCACCGACTGGCGCGGGAGGTGGCTCACTCTCCCCACCGGTGAATCCCTCCGCTCGATCCAAAGAAGCGCCGCCGCCGCCGCCACACGGGAGGCAGTAAAACTGCATTTTGCGAGTGTGTCTCAGCAGAAAGCGCAGCCGCGCACAGCACATATGCTCCTGCCACATCAAAGTGGCTCTGGCTGCCGAGTCCTGGGTGGTCCGAGCCTCTCTTCTCTCCAACGGCATTTCCACAAAGAGAGCTGCAGAGACGCGGAGTGTGAACGTGGGTGATTTTACCTCACCACAGCCGAGTGCCCTCTGTCGAACTGGGAAGTCAGTTTGCTTTGGAGGACAAATGAACGGCGTGAGGACGGAGAGCAAAAGTGTGGCGGGACACAGATACAACAAACACACACACACACACGCACCAAGCCACAGGCGTCACATTGCTCGAGTTTCCCCATCTCCTGTGGTGGACGTGTAATGATACAACACCACATAAATCTGGGAGCAGCCCAATTCGCCGGGACAGATTTTTTCCTCCCGTCTTCCCCTTTTAAACTTCCATCTATTCTTCTCCCTCCGCTCTGCTGAACCACATCACTCACTTCCCCTCTCGGTTTTCCCTTTCCGTCCATGCACCCTCTCCATCATCCCTTTTTCAACTCCTTCTTCCTGCCGCCGCTCCGCTCCATATTTCTGTCCTCCCTCGTCACCTTGCCTTCTTTCCTCGGTCACTGTCACCCGCATCCCTCGAAATAGAATCGGCTTCCCTCTGTTTGTCAGGTTTTTCCTTGTTTGTCTCTCGGTGTTCCCAAAACCTCAGAGAGTAATGAAAATCTTGCTTTATGGGGGAGTCATAGGTTCACACATCCCTCCATCACAACAGCCCATAAATCAGCAACCCCAGCACTCTACTGGCAACCAGGCCATTTTGGAATGTCCTGTTCTAATGCTCCCACAATCTTTCATCTGCGGCTCAGCGCCGCCTGTAGGTCAGCGGTGGATGCGAGGGGCCTGCTGTTTGAAGAGATTTCCAGCAAGCTCTCATGTATTGACTCGTAATATGATAAAGTCCCAAAGTGATGTGTGCGAGAGAAACAGAAGGCAGCTCCCTGCTCTGGCTCCCCACCCCCCCCTCTCTGATGTAGCCTGTCAAAGGCGCGGAGACAGTGCAGAGCAGAAAACAGGCCGGCTAGCTGCCCTGGCTGACTGGCTGGCTAGTGTGGCGGCTCTCGGCTCCAAGGCCTCAGTGCAGCCGTGAATTTAATTTGCTGCTGGTTCACAGGGGGAACAAAGGAGAAAGGTTTTATTCTTAGCGGTGGCTAAGACAAATGCAAGCATTTTGCTATGATAACCAACAGACAAGAGGAAGGAAGGCACCTGTGTTGTCAAGGCCAAACAACACACACCATTACCTTGTAGAGAACACGTTGCATGCATGTGCATCTCCTCGCTACGTGGAAACAGGCCCGTTCGAATGACGACCTTCTACCCGCTATAGCAGCCTGCACTTTAAAGTGTCCACAAGGTCAGCCACATCGCACAGTAAATTCTCTTATGAAACGACAAACTAGCCTTTAAAATTGAGTTACGTCCCCCCCACCCCACCCCACCCCCCACCCCCCCAAACTCCTCAAACTGGTCATCCATGGAATGCTGGTCTCGGAGCCTGCTCAACGTCTGCGGCAAAAACAAAAAAAAAAACACACTTGAGCGGAGATGAGTAAAATTAGGAGCATTTCCTGCAATCTGTGGTGGAGGAGAAGGTCGTCCTCACCCCGACATGAGCAGATGAAGTGTAACGCAGAACAGGGCGACCATAAAAACCCCTCTACTCCAGCTGGTTAGCTTGATGCAGGCTTTAAAGGTTAGGAGCCGAGTATGCACATTCCAAGGTCACGGTGGGGACAAAATGGGACAGTTATTATTTTAAGTCAACTGCTTCACGCTTGTCGGCCTGGTTGGTTATCGCTGAATCCTTCCAGCTCCTCAGCAGCCATCACACACAGTCCGCTGAGCAGATGGATGGGCTGTACCATCGCTTGTTCTGCTGTATTTATTTGCAGGATTTACCAAGAGGAGCAAAGGAAGAGGGAGTCTTAATGGGGGTACAAGAGTCCTCCAGCATCTGATGGAAAGCAACAGATGTGCTGCAGCTGGTGGGTTTTGTTTGTCATCACATTTTATCAATCCAAAGATGAACGCGATGCTGCAAAAGCCCACAAAAATACCGCTTCGTTAGTTAATTTGGTGGTTTATTTGGTCTCCAAAACACCAGATTCCAGAGTAAACGATAAAATAATTTGGAAATGTGCGCCCAGGAGGGTTTTCCTTATTTTCTTTAATACACAAAAAGCACTGCTAGTCTCAGAACACGTCATCACTTCAGCATAAGGCCACGGAAGTCGCCAGCTCTCTGAAAAGCCTTGGAAATTCTTTAGAAAGAGCAAGAATAAGCCAATGGAAAGACATCGGGGGGGTTGCAGGGCTACTGAGCTGTGGGGCCCAGACTGCCTTCCATAAACCCTTCAAAAACTATGCTGTGTCACCCATTTTTGAGGAGACATAACAGTTTACCGCCAGGGTTTTGCCAGTCACATGGCAGTCCGGTAGATTCAGCGGCGTCTGGTTTCCCATAAATAATTTTCAAAGAGCCGCAGACCTTTCGTCACGTTCCCGTTGACTCACGTCACATTCCCGTTAAAGCGATTCGACTTTCATTGTCGAACTATCAAGCGATCTTTGTAAACAACAAAATAATAATGGCAATTAGCATTTAACCATCTCGGAGTACCTTTACGGCGCACTGCATAACTGCTCTGGCTTCTTAACCGGTGGAGAAAATAGCACAGACAGAAAGAGCGAAGAGGGAGAGGATGACAGGTAATAAAGAAGAGTTATTAGGGCACTGTAAGGCAATGAGGAGACAAGAGCCTCCTGAAATGTTTTGACACAGAAAAAATAGAAAATGTGACACAGGTACTTAAGCCGGGGTTTGAAAGGCAAACCAGCGCCATCTTTCATAACTCCACTGTTCTCCCTCCCTGCGCTCCAACAGGTGATAGTTGCAGCTCTGGGCGTCCTGAACTGCTCATTGACTTAAGCCCGACGGCACAGCCTCTGTCGTGTCGAGCGGCGCGGCTCCTTCACCCAGATTACTGAAACACTAAACACCCCCATCATTTCCCTGAGCTCAGGTGAGCACCAGGTTGTAGGTAACAGCATGTGCGTTGGGACCACAACGTGATTACTGCTGTTCAGCCTTTTGTTCTCAGTTATTTTTGCGCCGTACTCACGACGGCATCAACAGCAGCTTTCGCCCGCGATGTTGTATGAAGCATTCCCTCACAATGGATGTGTGTGAGTGTGTGTGCAGTTTATATCTCCTTACTGTATTTGTTCTGGCACACTGTTCTATTGTGGGCCTGGGCTTTGCACTTGTCAGATAAGAGAGCAGTTATGTCAACACAGGGTGCTGTGAAGGAGCCGCCTGGTCGTGTTGACATTTTACAACACTGATTATTTACTCTGACCACACTCTCAAGCCATCATCCTGCCTCTGCTAATGTCCCAATGACCCCGGGTCTCCTGAGGTGGAGCCCCCTCCTGGCGCTGCCCGGTACTATCGCCTGACAGGTGAGACGAGCAATGAGGGTTTACAGGAGAACTAATGATTATTGAAAAAAAAAAAACCTCTAAAGCCACCTACCAACAGATGAAAACCCCCAAAAAAGACTGACGAATATTTCCCAAATACACACCAGCCCTTGAAGATTACAGCGTGAGTGTGCAAATTGAGCTAAGCAACCCTATCACTATAGCCAGTGGAGCAATCCATGCATAATTAGGGAAGAGGGGAGGGGGTTAATTGACTTCTTTGAGAAGGATCCTGATTTCTATCAGCCGGTCCCATAATTATATGAGCCAGGGTTCTCATTAAGCCCCCTCCCTCATTTATCTCTCTTCCCCTCTAACCCCTTCCCCTCTCCCTTCCTTTCCTTTCTGCTCTTACGCTTTGAAAAAGGGTGGAAACCCAACCGCTCCTCCCGTGTCCTCAGCACTAAGGTGCACATAAACACATGATTAGTGCACCTTCCCGTGCGCACACTCAGGCCCCAGACTGCAGCTGACCTGACTCTGAACCCCAGTGCGGTAAAGTACAAGCAAAAGCGTATTAGCGGCAGACCTGTGTGCATGTATCCCTGTGGCGAGAAACCGTCTCCAGACGGGACTGCTTGGCGAATTCAAACCTGATGTTTTTCTCTTTTTTTTTAAAAAAGAGTAATTTTTAAGTCATTCCGACAATAACGCTCAAACCACAGTGCAGCGGGAACAGAACCGTAACACGGCTTTTGAATCATTCACAGACAAAGTATACGCTGCCTAATGACACGCATCTGGACCACAAACAAAAGACATTATGCCGACATGTCAACACTTATGAATATTTACTAAAACAGCCAACAGAATTCACCACTTGTGTACAAGTGTTCTAACCAGATACAGAGGGAAACGTTTCCCACGTTTTTCCTTTCTAATTTATTTTCCCTCTTTGGTCATTGGACACAGTACAAGTCTAATTTCATTGAGAAAAGAAAAAATTATGGAGAAAAAAGATGAAAAGCGACAAATGAGAGATTTCCTTTTTAGGCTCATAAATCAGCAGACACAGGCAGGGGCAGGGAGAGGTCCCCTCCGAAAAAGCCAAACTCTTTTCCTTCTTCACAGCCAGCGCTAACCACCTCTCTCCCTTTACATCCACGCGAGCACACAGACCTACAGTATGTGCAAGATCACATGCACACTCTTCCAGATGGCTGTGTTCGGCCGGCGTCCCTCTCCCCACCAATCTGATTGTGGCGCGGCGGCCCTGGCCGACTGGCGCGGAGGCAAGTCTCGTAAAATCTCTCGCACTTTTGGAGTGGCGCTGGCTTTTAAAGTGACACGTGCCTTCAAACTAGCCCCGTTAAAAGGTGGTGAAATAAATCCTGATACTTCTGTCACATAAAAACACTACAAAGAGAGGTCAGGTGGTGTAGCGACGACTCCCTCGGCAAACAGGCAGGAGTTAGCGGGGAGCTAAAGCAGCAAAAACAAAAAATAGGACTGACTGTCAGCAGAACGTTTGGTGGATTTATTTGCGTTTCTGTTGGCAAAAGCTGGGAAAGTTCTCAAATCTGTAACCTTGGTAGACTTCCACCGACGTACAAACAATGGTGGAGCTACAGACAGACGCCACCAACTGGTCGGAGTGATTCCATTTTATTAAAAACTCTCAAATAAGCCCACAACGAAGCACCGGTGGCCATTGTTGGTGTCCTGCTTGTCTTCATTTTTAAGGCTGTGGCAGCATACTGTCAAGTTGCTAACGTAGTCTACACATTTATCACATCTGGCCCATAGGCCACACGGTGGAAACTCGGGTCAGATTAAGGTGTACCGGTACTCATCAACTCTCCACCAGGTGTCCTGATGCGACTACAACCTCATCAGCAAGGACGTGATATTCATTGCTGAGTAACATGAGCAGGATGATGGAGATCCACAAAGACTCATGGGCTGCTTTCAAATCCGAATTTTCACCATCTGCCTTGCTGGAAGGAGAGCCACATGGGGAAAGAGTGTGTATCCATGCCTGTGTGTGTGTGTGTGATTGTGTGTGTGTGTGTGTGTGTGAGATGTACCATGTATGTGCAGCCAGTGTGTCAGTATTGATCCTCAAAGCAGCCCCATTTTTGAGAGATCTGTCAAATGCAGATGTGCACACATCTACATCCCACATCCCACATCCCCCCCACCCCCCCCCCCCTTGAAAAAGGCATTATATTACAACCACATGGAATAAATAAAATCCCTTTTTTTAGACATAAGACATCTGCAGCACCATCAAGTATTCCAGTATGCGTCCTCTCTTTCCCGCACCACTGCAAATTTAGTCCACCCCCGGCATACCAGTGGTATTGATCCATCCATTTTCCACGAGTACAGACGATTCTGGTCTGTTCGTGCCCTGTAACCTAGAATGACCACTTTTCTCCTCATACCTCACAGCTCTGTCACACAGTAGCCAGAAGGATATAGGCTCGCCGCATTGCCAGAATAAACTGAACACAGGTCCTGTTTTGTGTCTTAACAACCGCGCACCAATCCACATGTGGCATCTATTTATAATCCCTAAGCAACCGCGGTCTGCTGCTGACTCCAGCCTATCTATGACCTATCACTAACCCATGGAACAATCAGCCGAGAAGAACCCGGCTAAGATACTGTGATAAAAAATTGCGCTGACCTCCTGACCCCGCCGAAAGCCACAGTGATTTTTGAATTCTTTCGCTCTTGTTGGAGGAGAGATAACGCAGTCCCGAGGGGCCTGATGAAGAAACAGCAGACGCACTCCCCATAACTGTCACCCCTGTGCCGGGAATGTGTTGTGATTTAAAGCACATGCTAGCACAGCAGTAAACCAGCAGCTTCTCAGAACTGAAAAAGTTGTTCCACAAACCAAAAAAAACAGAAGAGTAGCTCAAATTTTGAGACCTGATACACGACACTGTATGAAGCCAACTCAGATATATTAGCTAATCAACGGTGTAATTGAAGTGGGAGGATTTGCTGCAAACGCCCCACGAAGACGAAGATAAAGATGGATAGAACATAAAACGCCCCGGGCTGAGGTAGAATTAGGCACCTGCATCAGCAGCACCCCGTCCACCCCCGTGTGCTGCCCCCTCAGCTGCCTGCCACTCAGTCTTCTCGCTCACTCCTTACACAATCTCTGCACCATACGGTTCTTTTGATTGCCATTTCCCGCGAGCACGCGCACAAATGCTGCACGTGGGTACACAAAAGCGCACTTTGTGAGTTTTGATTCCGAGAGAAAAGTTGCTGCTAATGCAAATAATGACAGGCACACCGGAAACAAGGCAAGGCTCGTTTATCAGACGGAAAACACACGAGCAAGAGGCACAACTGACAAAAACACGCCAAAAGCACAGGAAGCTTTTCTTCAAAGCCAGTTTGATGCACACAAGCAGCCACCTACACATTACAAACACACACACACACACATGTGCATCAACACACCCTGCTATTATGCTGTACCCAAAAGGCATTCAGCCATTTCAGCAGTGTTCTGAGAACCAGCCAAGTGAGAACTCTTTCAGTGCATTAGCCAGCGTGTAATCATAGCCCAACCTCACTGCAATTAGAAGTGTTTCTAAATCTTCACTAAAAATGCTGCCTTCTTCCACAGCTAATAGCTCACTTCGGCAGCTGACAGAGCCGACCCAACCTTCTCGGCATGGCTCGGCATGCTTTACACACGTATTTACACTGATATACATCCGCAGCTGTAGGTCATCTGTCAGTAATGGAGATCAAAATGGACCCTGGGAGTAGACCCCAGCAATGTCCCACTTGTATCAATTAACCGTATCAACCTTAAGAGTCTTAGGGCAGTGCCACAGTTCACCTAAGTGCTGGTGCTCTGTGATTAAGGCCTCCTCACTGCTGAACCCAAATCTCCTATTCCATAACAAGACCCCAAGAGCTCTGAATGGCTCACAAGAGGAAGGTGGCGTTGTAGCGTTAGCTAATGAAGACTGGGGGAGTGGGGCTGCTTGCTATACTGATGGCATTGCTGTTAGCCAAAGCTGGTGCACTTGGGTGTCACTTCAAAGCATTCCCTGCTATTAATCAGAGACTATCCAGCCCTCCAGCGAGGGCCCCTACTGCCTGCGCCACCAATGACCCTCCTCAAAAGCAAAACAATGGAACCATCATGATGCCACAATTTGGCCACTGGCTGCATCTTCATCTCTGCATATATATCGCAGGTTACACGCTCAAGTCCAATTACTTTACCTGATGGGCATTCGAAGGACAGTAGCAGAGGGGGAGGTGGTGGTGAGCTGGCTCACACTGACATTATGCAGGAGTAGCTGCATTTGGGTTGGGGGAGGGGCAGCACCTGGCTCAGGTTGCATACTACGGGCCATTTCTTCCCGTCCAGGGGGTTCTTTATGAGTGCACCTGTCTGGTGTAGATTCACAAGCTCAAACCTGTCACTGATCAACCAACCCAATGGTGAGCCACAAGGCAGCAGGCTAACATCCTCCTCCTTCTCCAGCCCTCCCCCTCAGCTAACACCAGCTAGCTGGATATCAGCCACCGGGCTTGAGGATTAAGTGGGACACTTGCACTCTCCCTTCAATAGCAGATACTTTTTATACAACGCTAATCCTCAACATCAACTCTTTCTTCCTTTTGTTTTGACTGATGTGCAGACAGCACTTTCTGCCGGGTTGCCGCCACAGCTGGCGGGTTAAAGGGTGGGGAAATGATTCACTTTTTATTGGACGGGCTTGTCAACTGAACATATCGGGGAGGCTAATGGAGAGGAATACATCGTTTTAGTTGGCATTGCCCACTTCTAAATTTGCACATTCACGTTATATGAGGATGAGAGAGCTTATAATACGAGAGCCTCCCCTCCCCCAACACCTCCTGTTGTGCCGCGCTGAGAGCCTGCAGACTGTAACAGTGCTGAGTGGATGAGATAACCATTCACCATTGTGAGGATATGCTGTCAAAGCTTTGTTTTCTCTCCCTCCCTCCCTCTCTCTCCCTCCCTCCCTCCTCCTTCCTCCCTCTCTCATGTAAGAATATAAAAAAAGGAGCGGCGGTTGCAGAAATAGTCCCGTTTCTATAATTAGATCTAAACAGACGAACCAGACTCTCAAGCTCTGTCCCACTGGCCCCGTGGCCTCCTGGGAAGCACCATGCGTCAGTGTGTGTATGTGTGTGTGTGTGCGTGCGTGCATGTGTCTGTGTGCGGCTCAAGCCTTTGTGTGTGTCTGTTTGCAATGCACCAGTAAGTGTATGACAGCATGTGACAGTGTGCATCTAGTCTCGCTGTCACATTCCCCTATTTCTCATGCATGCGCACCAAAAATCAGTAGCCCCCCCCCCCCACCAACCACACTCGTCGCTGAGGAGCCAATCATTTCCCCCGTATCCCAATGATGCATTCTGTATCAGAGAGAGGAGGCAGTGTAGCCTAGTGGTCACAACAGGCACAGGGGACAAAGACAACAAAAGGCAGGGCAAAGACAGGGGGCAATAAAGGTAGGGGTGGGGGTGCTGACCATGCAGACGGGAACAGAACAGAACGATAGTGTGAAGTGTGTGAGAGAAATGAAGATTTGGTTTAAAACCACCGTCAGAACAGGAAAGCCAAGCAAATGAGAGACAGCAACAAGTCCCCTTTGGTTTGAGGACCAAGCAGCTGGCTGGATGCTCCCAAGAGACTTATTAAAACAAAATTCCTGATGCTAATCTTTGTTTTCTCGCTAAAGGCCTGACACATCCTTGAGAGGCTGACTGCGTGTATATTTAATGGTGGATCTCTGCATATATTTAGCAGCGCACCTCATTGTTTGCTGCTCCGTCACCGTCGCCCTGCCGCTCTAGTGACAACCACAGAACCCTGCTCACATTATTTGACTTTATTTGTCTTCTGTTCTGACCTTCCACCCTACTCCGCTGCATTTAGGGTGTATAATTTAAATGTACCAGTTCAAATTAAAACTAATAAGGTTCAGACTTCAAAGTTTTGGTGGCGCAAAAGGGTTAGGGTGGAGCGGAATCTTTTTTTAAACTTTTTCAATATCCTCAAATGTGCAGGAAGGCATCATTACAGTGAAGCACAAAGCGTGAGCACATATGAACGCCGCATCAGGAGCATAAAACCCTGGCAGGAGCTTGAGCAGCAGCAGGGACAGACTCTGACGTTAGAGGGACTAACAATGCACCTGTCTGGGCCCCACAGCAAACCCCAGGGTGCCTCCACTAGTGGGGGGGTGTCTGAGGAGCCCAGCCCAGCACACTCGCACAAACACCCACCCACCCAAACATGAACCACACACATGCTCGTAGCGTGTGCACACTGTATTGTCACTGTCTGCAAATCTGCTAACAACAATAGGCCAACGGTCCGTGTTTTGTTCCTCTCACTGGTTTGACTGGAATAATAAAATTTGAATTAAAAAATAACAAGTAATCTGGATTTTCTGCTTGAGCCGTTAATAATGTCTAACAGCTGTCACTTGCAGTGGGTCGAGGTGAGCCCGGGGCTGCCCGATGAGAGTCGGCCCGATACGAGGGAGGGGAGGACAGAGGAAGAAAAAAAGAGGGAGAAAAGATCCAAGGAGAGTTATCTGAATTACCGACAAAACGACGGCAGATGGCTTTGGACAAATCTATCTGCTTCAATCCCACAAAAAAACGTATATATCCAGTCCGGCGTGCACGCTCTCCCTGGGAAGCAAAGGGGAGAATTTCATCGCCCCTGCCGGATCATTATTGCGGCTTCTTACTTCCTCTTCATATCAAGAGTAAAAATAGAGGGAAAGGTTTGAAATCCAATCCTCTGAAATCCGATACAGGAAGGTATTACCCTGCCTGTCACTCTCACCCCTCGGGTCTCCTTTGTGTTTGTCCTGCGTGCACCCCCCGCGCTCGAGGCAAGGGCTCTGTGGCACCATGCCACACGGCCTTAGTGTGGGTGGCGTTCTGTTTGAAGAGCCCGTCTATGAGGCACTTACTTGCCAAATTCCTCTTGCGAGAACAGAAACCTGCCTCCCCCACCCCCCCAACATCCACAGCCCGAATTTTTGCTTTCCATGATTAATACTACTGATACCAAATAGGAACTGATGAGGCATTAACACTTCACACACCTAAAGTAATAATTTCCAGATGTTCCTGTGTTTTCCGTGTTGTTTTTGGCAGGCTGATTCAACAGCGATGCCTTAAATCACTTGAAACCATACGGATTCCTCGCAACTGAAAAAAATGCAAATGGCTCGCGCCGTGAAAAAAAAAAATGGTTTGGATTTCTGGTGGGGAGTGTCAGCGGAAGGTGACAGATGGCCGCAGCACTGGTGCAGAGAGGCGCTCTTTCAGCCAGGTGCACGATGCCAAGCAACACCTCCACTATTCGGAGGAACGTCTGCGACATGGCGCCTGAGCGGCGTCATATCACAAGAATTCACAAATGAGCGCGATAACCAAGGCCAAGGTTTTCACTGTTTTGCAGAGCTGGAGCCGAAACGCGAGGGAGCGGACAAGGCCCGAGCCAACTGGATCTTGGCCTAAGACCCACGTTCTGTCACCGCACTTCCAGCACAATGGCTCCCAGATAAATCCATCTTTTTGATGTCATTTTTAACATATTCAGCGCATCGGATTTCAGGCGAAAAAATGCCAGGATAATCAACTATCGGGAACGTTGGGAAAATCTGCCCATCCGTCAACCTCCAGTTTATCTTTCACCGCCGGTATCATCTTACCTCATCTAATTTGGGCTAAACAGTGAGACGAAAGTGAACTCCTTCAGTCTGAATCTGTACAGTCTATGATTTTACCTATTCTTCTTCTTCCACAAACATCTAGAGACTACTACCCCTGCTGGCCGGATGACTATCTCTTCCAAAACAAAAAGTTTCTATTTTTGCATTGTTCAAACTTAAACCTTCTCCGACCAAGCTAGCTACGCTTTAGGCATCTGGTTGCTGAGTCTCTGCTCGAAGGGTCGAATTGTGCTTCTGTCTGGAATTTTCACCGTAGCTTTGGCATACCTACTGTGGTGCAGGAATCCAAGACCGACCTGAAGAAAATATAGCCATGCATCAATGCAGAAATAAAGCAACAGCTGTGCCTGTTTCGATCGGTCCCTGTGGCTTACCTAACATGAGTGTTCCGGTGATTTTTCATTCCTGCCATGTCGTCCTAAATATGCACACCAAGAGAAACGGATATGGCGTAAACAAACAAAGCTCTTTGTGTTTTTTTAAAAGTCGAGAGCAGGCTTAAAATTGTTCTGAGCAAACGAGGCCGGGTTTGTCAGGAAAGCCAAAGACAAGTAGCTTCAGAACTGAGCGGTTACAACCTAAAAGCTACAAGGCCAAGGAGGCCTTCCCACAAACAATCCTCACACGCTCACTGAAGTGGTCGTAACCAGCCCTTTGCTAATTCTACCAAACACCTGTGTTTGTCTTTGAAGCATGTTCCTAACAACCACAGACCCATGGGATATTCCGGCAATGAGACGTTCAATAAAAGTCTCTGTAAAGTTATTTATTCCCCCCTGGAACAAAATGGCAGCAGGCAGACGGCATAGGTAACCTTTGAAGAGGGGACTGACTCAGATATCCAGTGAGGACATAAAACTAAAGGAATGGCAGGGACATCCTACCAGAAAACAATAAAGGGGGTGGAAGGGACTGTTTTTTATCTTTAACAGCAGCCGTAAAACACATACAAAGCTGCGGTCTGCAACAATGGCTCGGGGCAGGGGAGGAGGGGGCTGAAACAGAAGTGGCAGGAAGACCACTGCTTCCCAGACACAAGAGTCTTCCTGCTGGAGAGAAAGGAGGCCTCGGAACGCAGGGGAGGAGAGGGAACAGCTGAGATGCGAATGAAGAGGAGGCACGAGTGAACGAGGTGACACGAACGCAACCTCGGATTGCACGGGGCATTCAGAGCGAAGCCGGGGTGGGGAGAGCGCTGGAACCCCCGCTGCTTTCACACGGCCACACCTCGGCCAGAGCTCGCTGATCAGAACAATATGGCTGAAAGATGAGCTTCCACCCCTGAGTGCCAGCAGCAGAGACAGCTCCACCGCGTCTCCTCCTTTGACACCATCCAACATCTGAATCCAGGCCTCACAGCCAAGCGAGGACAGTCTCCAGATCGGCGCCGGAGCCAGACAGATAAAATTACTATTTCAAAGTCCTTGTAAATGAATGAATTATGAGTCATTGAAATGGATGAAATAAACAGCATTAGCTATGTAAGATGAGTTTATGGGCTTCGCTGTAAAAGCGAGCCTATGCACACAGAGAAAAGTCGCTCCAGTGTCACATTCCCAGAACAAGTGCAAACTATAATTTGACCACCTGACATGTATTACAAACGACTCGGCTGCAGTAGGTGAAGATGGACAGAGGCAAATGCATCCTGACAGACTCTCCACTGGTCCTAACACAGTTGACTGGGCAAGAAGGTGGAAGAGCACATCGGCGTCCATTTTTACCTGAATGACTCCAACCTCGCCCGGTTTGCGCCAAGAAATCTGAGATATGAAAGTAGAGGAAATTCCCCCCCACCAAAAAAAAAAAATTGTTAAAATGCTGTGATGATAAAAGATGAGGGTGTCACAGTCGCCGTCAAGGGTGAAGGGGAGCGCTCACAATGAAAAACCTCTGCAAAGTCAGACGAGCGCTTTCAAGGAGCCACATCAGAAACCTGCCTCCGAATGCATTTTTACACCGACCCTGAAATATTCATGCTCTTTGTGAAGTATTCATGTGAACCAGTGTGTGAGTTAGTCCCTGGAGGGAGAATGTCGAGAAACTGAAGGGATCCAACGATCTCGTTCTCATTCTGTTGTGCTAATGTCACTTCCTCACGGGACACTTGGGGCAGACGCTAATGACCCGCCCCGCCGAGAGAGGGCCCTGCCCGAACCAGTTTGGTCAGACCAGCTACTAGTTACCTGCTCTTAGGTGCTGTCATGGCATCACTGGCCTGTGGTGACTGTAAATTAGCTTGGCAGTGCAATTAAATAAACATTTCAAATGAATAATTATCACATTTTAACTTAAATTTGCTTTCTTTGCGTTATTTTGATGGATTACAATGGAACAAACATTTGCCATAAATAATTCTGACTTATATTCCATGTCTCCGTTCCCCATTTACATTGTGACATGGTTGACATTTACACATATTATTAAAATAATAAATCAAAGATGGCACATCGGCGGAGCACAATAACAAAATAATCCTAACAGCGCCTGCAGGGCATTTAGGTGCCGAATTATACCAGCTATGATGCAATAAAATGCAAATAATTAAGTCATTTTCCAAATGTTGGAGACGTTAAATGGACGTCTATTCAGCCTCAGACATGTGTTAGTGATGAAACGGGGGAGACCAATAAACCACCTGTGCTGCTCATTGAACAGTGATGACATTTAGAGGGTCTTCGCTACGGCGCAGCGCTCAGGAAAAATGCTAAAAATGACGGTTTAGGGGGGAACCTGTGCAAGGAGGACAGTTTTAGCTTCCCTGCACAGCGTTCCCAAAACATCTATCTATCTATCTATCTATCTATCTATCTATCTATCTATCTATCTATCTATCTATCTATCTATCTATCTGTGTGTGTGTGTCTGTATGTGTGCGTGTGTGTGTGTGTGTGCGTGCGTGTGCGTGTGTGTGAGTGCACAGCCAGAAGCCAACATGAATGGTGAATGGCACCCATGATATTCACTCTAATACCCAATCACAGGTTCATTTTAGCACAATGAATCTCATTTGAAAATCTAATTTAGAACACAAAATATCGCCAAAGAGGGGGGAAAACCTATGGCAATATTTTTTACCGACATGTGTAATTCAAAATTTTAATGAATAAATCCTCCTGTGACCCAAAGGATTCCTCGACTGCAGCATCAGAAATGTTTTTAGGAACAATTGTCATATTCAAAAAGGTTGTTTTTTTTCTTTAAATATCTGACTTTGAGGAAAACGGTGTCGTAGTTTAAGTCGGGAAAAAAAAGTTTATTTTACATGAAGAGACCAAATGAAATGCAACACGCATGCGTGAAACATGAGTGTTTCATCTGTTTTTGCCTCATTAAACCAAATATATATAGACAAATTAGACCACGTGGATTCAAAGGTGATTATAAGTAAATTTACACAAATACAGGCAGATTAGATTATTGCACCGTAGGATAAATATACATAATTGCTCCCCAACAAGTTTTTTTAAAAGATCTTTGTAAAGATGCACACTTAGAGAAATCAAAGTCACTTGCTAAACCTGATGCACGCGCTGTGAACACATTTGCACCCTGACACGTTGAAGCTCAAAATAGAAGGAGGATTTTCTACAATTGCTCCTCTTCCTACATCGTCCGCGCGCGCACACACACACTCGCGCGCGCACGCACACATACACGCACACACACACACACACACACACACACACACACACACACACACCCCAGTGCAGGATGATTCAGCTCCTTCATCTGCCTGCTTCCAGCTCTGAGTTTGTCCGGTCCTTTTAGTTTCTGATGATAAAATCTCATCTCAGGTCCACCCAGTGTCCCTGACTGCCCCCCCCCCCCCCCCCTCTAAAAAAACCCAACAGCTTGGACAGCTCTTAAATGTCACTTATAAATACATGTGGCATTTACCCCAAAATACTCAATGCATATTTGCTAAACTAATGTGGTTTTATTGCCATTACATGTGAAATTAATATAACATTTATTCATCGTAATCCACCAACAGCCACAAATTAGAAACAAAGGTCCCAAATCCACACCACACACGCACGCCATATTCTATTAGAGAGTCACAAAAACGAGGGGGAAAATTAACATTTGACTAGCTGCATTCTTCTGTGACAAGCACAACATAGTCGAGATTTGACTGACCTGAGTGGGGAGCCATTGGTATGTGCGAGGGGTAATATTTCCCCGGCGGGAAGTGACCGGCATGCTGCACAGAGCTGTGGCCCGAGGGAGCGATCCGAGAGGCGGCTCGGTGCACCAGGGCGCCGCGCTCCGACAGGAGATGCGCCGGAGCAGCAAAATCCCGTCCTTCCATCCCGAAAAAGTAATCCGAAATCCGGAAAGGTCAGGAAAATTCAAACGCAACCCATATAATAATCCTTTCCTCTAGATCTATGTGTTGCATTCAGTCGATCCCAGGCTTCCCCCGACGACGCAACCCCAGATCATCTTTTCTGTAAAAGCAGGAAAAAAAGAGGCAATTTTCATTAGAAGACAAACGGAATGTCCACGTAATATTCACGATGCAAATATACTGACAGAGCAGTCCAGTCCTGTAAAATGTTACAGAAGACAGACCATTAGTTCCGCCCCATTGAATACCTCTCTTTTCTTTCATATGCAGGTTTCTTTGGCGTGAAGCTCAAATCGAGCTAAAAACTGAGGGGCTACAGAAATAAGTCACTGCGGATGGCAGCGACCGAGGAGGCGTCCAGAAGCCCACTGAGGCGGGGGGGACGTTCAATTGTATTGATCACCCTGGGATCCAGGCCTGGATCATGTGGAAGAGAGCACTTGATATTCCGCAGACATCGAGCAGATTGCTGGGACTTAATATTTTCATCTTCATAGCATCTGTAATCCAACTGTGCACGCGCCACCGCGCTAAATTCCGTTTTTTAAACCATTAAATCGTGATTGATGCAAACGGCGTCGAAACGCTTTTCGGGGGAGGAGGACTGTTGTCCTGTTTGGGTGTGTTAGAGATGATGGAAGCCTGCATTTCAAGGTGAACAACACCGAATGTTTCCTCCATCCTCTATTGTTTCACAACGACACTGTCGTTTTTTTGTTTTGTTTTTTTAAATCCCCCCTTTCTGTCAATCCGGCCCTCGCCACATCTCACTAATTGGACATTTGGCGCACGGAGACACACAACTGGAACAACTACTCATACGTGCTGAATTCATTTAGCATTTGTTTGCAAAAGTCGAAAAACAGCAAGAGTCAGAGAGCACCGTGCGTCGAGCGTGCACTCCCATGCAAATAAACGCTGGGCAGTGTCATTAAGCTGTGAATTTAAAATAAAAATGGGTGGGGGGAAAAATCTAAATTCGCAAGGTCTGAGTGTGAACGTGTGTGTGCGTGTGCGCGCGCCCCGCGTGCGTCTGCGCGCGTGAATAATTGCACTCTCACTGTCTTGTCATCTGCCTTGACCTATTTCAGGTCAGGTAATCAAATGTTGCAGTAAATACATTACAGCCTATATCCTCTGCCGTGCCACAAAAATGTCATTATGGAATCAATATGGTCAAAGTCCCATCTGCGTAAATCACAATAAAACAGCACATTTCACCGGATTAAAAAATATACATGTGTTTTTGCCGTTGGAGTATCATCTGAAAGGGGCGGCTTGTTTTTCTGAAGTGGCTACAATTCATTTAAGCAGAAGGCAGGTTTTATTGTTCTAATTAAGTGCGAGCAATTAAATAAATCTACTGGATTCTTTTAAAAAAAATGCGTGACGCGTTTATATCACATAATTTCAGTCTCCGGCCGTATTTCCCCGCAGTCCCATTTTACTTTTAAAAGCATAATTTTACTGCAAAATAAATCAGCCAAAATAATCTAGTGTGTAAAAATGGCAGACCTCTCCTACACCGTGCGCTATTTCAGCACAATTATCTCCCCGTGCCTCCAATTCACATCGACAACAACAATAAAAATCCCTCCATGCGGAGCTCATTGGGGCAAAATCCCAGCTCATCTGGTTAGGAGCCGAGGTCTGTGCGTGCGTGTGGCCCCGATGTGGAGGCCGGTTTGTGGGACTGTGCTGGGAACCGTGGTGAATGGCCGCCCGTCAGGAGAACAGTCTTTGTCTCCACACTCAGAGAGGGCTTTGCAGGCAGCCATTACCTTCCTCCCCCCTCTCACCACGCTATCGCCTTCATCCCACTGGATGTGTCCACCAACAAAGCTCGGTATCATAAAAATATACAAACACACCTCGAAATGATCGGAGAATGTGGAAGGAAAAACGCTGCTGTTGCGTGTTCGAATCGCTGCAATCTGCGTCCTCCGCGCTTTTCTTCCGTTTTAACGCAAATATTCTCTTCAAATGTGTTTTTTTTAAACCGTTTTAGATGTTTGACCGCGGTACATTTCCTGCACGACCACCCCTTCATTTGGAGGACGAGACGGCAGAATACGCGTAAATGTTAAATTATTTTTTTTAGGTCGAGTCCCGCTGAGAGGGAAGCGGCGCTCCGTGAGAGAGATGGCCGGGACAGAGTGCCCCTCGCTCGGCGTCAGCATGGAAACCGATCCGCCTCCCTCGTACGGATAACTCCCTGACCGAAATAAAGTCAGACCGCACAACAAACGCATCGTATTCTTCTCCAGCAGCCCGACAAAAATTCAAAATATATTTGCACAAGTCATCCAATGCGCCAAAAATGTAGAAAATATATTTTACGTAGCCTGCCCTTAAGGGAATATAAACGTTAATTAAAACAAAACGTCAACAAATAAACCGTAATTCGAAGACCAAAGACTTAACCCAAACGCCCTTCACGCTGTTAATATATGCCCCAATAAAATTAACATTAATAATATTTGCATTTTCAATTGTCGACAGATAACGCCCGGCTATTGTTATATATTAACTAATTTTATTTTCTAATTACGCGCGTTTCTTTTCAGCTCAGTTCAGTTGATAATGCATTCATTCCACGCAGGACTTAAATTCACTGGTTTGGGAGGCAAATTCAGTCATTTTAGCGTCTTAAGTGTCATGAACATCATTTAACAGGCGGTATTTTGGACTAAAAGCGACGTTCTTCCGAGAGGAAACAGACCTCCAAATGTTTTGTTTTTTATTTATTGAAGAGGAAAAAATAAATATATAAAATTACTACTTACTGGTATGTTAAATCCTTGCATAACAATAAATTATAAAATCACAAAACACAAGGAAGGTGGGAGCGAGGCCGCGTGCGTCGCCCATTTAAAATTCAAAATATGAAATGAAGCATGTGGCTGTGGGTGAAATCCTACAGTATCTCCATGTGAGGCTGAGCTGGAGCCTTCTGCTTTAGTCTATGGAAGCTGTGGGACTACGGCTTCCGGCCTGGCTGGATCGCGGCTCGGATCTCCGAGCAGCGGTTTCTCTCCCGGTGCAACTGCGTACCTCGCGTCTCGAGGGCAGGGTAAACACGCCCTCCCATTGGACGGATACCTGCATGTTAATGAGCTCGTGCCGCCCGCCCGCGGCTGAGGGGGCCTCTGATTGGTCGCCGGCGTTGGCCAATGGTGTCGTGACTGGCAGAGGGAAACGACGTGGAGCGGCAGATTTAAAGGCCAGAAAGGAGCCGAATGTAGCCCGAACATGGCTACACGAAACCATTTCCTTTCCATCTGAATCAGTATAATAGTTGCTTAGTTGGGTTTCCTTCAGTCTATCGAGGTTAAGGCTAAAATGTCCATTAGCTAAGCTGTTAACGCCCTTCCCCAGCTGCTCGTTCGCACGTGATGAAATTCTATGTACCTATTCATGTTTACTAGTAGTAGTTAGCATTCTACCAAACTATCTGAAAGACAACGTATTTTGCTGCTGTTCCAAGCAAAGTCTGCAGATAATTGTTGTTTCCAAGCAGGTTGTGTTATATGCTAAGGAAGATTTAATTAAAGCTACGTTGAAAGAATCGAGATATTTTGGACTTGTTCATGCCCTGTATTGACAAATTCAAATCAACCACACCCAGTGGGTGAATAGTTTTCCATAGGTTTCCATAGTTTTAGTCTGGCCACAAAATGTGATGAGATGCCAGTAGACTGCCCCCTAATTGTGGGATGCTGCAGTTCAGCAAGTACCTCGCTACCATCAATTGTTTCTGGACAACTGTAGATAAATTCTCTAAAACTGAAGCCCCATTTTTAAGTTACAGTTAACAAATTCTAACAATTAACCTGTCACATAATAAAGATGGCACTATTAAGCTTTACAAAATCAGATGATAGGTATTCATTTATCCTTAACATATGGAAAGGAGGCTAGCCTCTATATGAACAATGCTCATGGATTCAGGCTGTGTTGAAAATAAAGTGCTAAATTTAAAGGCCTGGCATGTATAGCACAATTAACCATTTAGAGTTAAATTCTGCTGACTGTTCTTGCACTTTCACCATGTAAAATCACTGTTTCAGCCACAAAACTAAACTATTGCTTTGATTCTGACAGTTGCAAATGATGACAAATGACAAATGATGTCACCAACCAAAGATGCTCCTTCCCATATTCCATGGTACAGTTGCTGCACTTGTGTGTACAGAGAGGAAGTGGCTACAATGTATGTTCTTAACTGCGATGACTAGAGTATAGTGCTCACAACACCTCGTTTGTGACGTATTTTCCAAACACAAATAATGGTGACAATTTTCTTTTTTATTTTGCTTAAAACCTTCAAATATCTGCACTAACAACAGAGCTGATGAAGGCTAATTCCAGCCTGCCACCAACCAATTAGGATGGACTTTTGTTATTACATTATTCCAAATGTTTACAAATGAGCCCCCTCCTTGTTTTGGAGGTTTTGATTGGCTGGCTCGGTGCCAGAGCATTGTCAGTCACAGAATGTAAACAAGCCTCTGATTGGCTGATGGCCCGTCCGCATTGCCCCCCCCCCCCCCCCCCCCCCAAAAAGAAAACGCAATAACTGGCCCCGCGGTTTCAAGGCTTCCCAGGTTCGATGATGAAAGGGGATAAGACGAGGCGGTTTCAAGGCGCCCCAAAGGCGGACCCCTATTGGCCCTGAAGCGATATGAGTCAAGCGTGAATCAATGGGAATACTGCAGAGAAAGGGGGAAATTATAAGTTGGATATTTCAAATAATCGGGGTTAGTTTTCCACATAAATGTGGAACAGTGGCGGCTGAGCATTATGAAAAGTCCCGAATGCAAGTGAAACTCGAATGAATGCGGGCAGAGGAGGCTGCGCGTCCGGTGGAGCGGAGAGGGAGCACCGCGGTGGAACGTCCCCGCCGAGGTGCGCTTTCACACGGACAAAATCTGAGGTTCGGCGCGGTCGCTGCGGTAAAAAACGAAACGTGGGGGGAAAACGCGCAGATTGATTCCGTCTGATGTGAAATTTGACGTCGGGTGAAACGAGCAGTTTGTGCTTCGGCTTCGAATTCAGATGAGGGCGTAAATGTTTACATGGCCGAAGGATGCAGAGGACAATGTAGGGATGATTGTACGTGTGTGTGCAGCCAAAATATTTGACGTTTTCTTTTTCCAGCACTGACGTCCACGGAGAAAACACGGGAACGCTGTGCAAACGGAAATTTGTTTTAAATTATAGGCTCATGTTTGTGTTGAATGAAGACAATAAAAGAGAGAAATATCTATATTTTGTGTCCTTTTTTAAAGCTTTCACCTTCATGCCCAATTTAACTGTGCAGGGGCACAATAAGATAACGAAGATATTCACGTTACATTAATTAATTGATGTAAAATGAATACATTTGGTGTGTTGGTGACCCTTAAACCAGAAAAGATTTCAATTAGTTTCTTTTTAAAATTAACTTGGACCGCAATCATTACCTGCCAAAATTGACACATCCTTTCCCCATTTCCATATTATTTATCTATTATATTGCTGCCTGTGAGCTGAAGTTTTGCAGGGATGGGCATTTTAAAAATGTGTGTGTGAGGTAGGAGGAAAGAGGCAGAGCTAGTTTAGACACAGAGGGGGATAATTAATGCAGAGCTGAGTGATTTCTCAAGAAAAAGGCCATTTTTACTAGGAGGATTGTCCTTGATCAGTGTAGCGCTGATGATTGACAGTCTGTCTCCCCACCCACGTCTCTGACAATGAAAGGACCAGTGGACTCATGTCTCCAGTGCTTTTAAATACATTTAATTCTTTCAAGGAAAATAATCTAGTATAGATGATCACCTGGCAGCCACGATTCATGTATTTGTAAAAAAGAAAAAAAAAAGAATCCATATGGTATTGAGATGAGATCTTCAAGATACATTTAGAAAAAAGAAATAATACTAGAAAATAAATGAGCAAGTTAAGATTATATTTGTGTTCAGGCTAGTCATGAAGTGTGTGCGCGTGCGTGTGTGTGTGTGTGTGAGAGAGAGAAGCCAATTATTTGAATTAATAATCTGATTAAACATCAGTTGCTGCACCACTTAATCCACTAATAACACTGTTTTCGTATAATTCCTGTAGCACTGGCGCAGGGAAATTCAAATTATTGACAATTTTACCCGGCAAATATGATCCACCAGCTTCATTTATTCACACATCACCTGAATCCAGAAGGTGGATAATGTGGTAGATTTACGATATTTCTCAAAAATAAACACATAATATTAACAAGTATATATAATTTTCCGAAATTAAGGTGATGTTACTTTCGAATTTCAGCTCTGCTTCATGTGCAGTCAACATTGATCACATATTCAATGTGAACCCTTCAGTTCCATTAAAAGAAACAGCATTTATAAAATTTGAACACCTGCACGTGTAAATACAGCAATAGATAATTATTGATGGATCTGCACTCACTGCGCGGACCAGTGGTCTTAGTGGGCCAGCTGGAACATGATGATCAATCTTTCATGTGGCGTTCAAGTACCTACCTATACCAGCAGTAACAACGCAGATGAATCAGCAGTTTTATTTGCCCGTAAATAGTCGATATGGTCATTTTTCTCAGAGTGGATCTCATTAACTTATGCTCCATGACGCAGTCTTGTGATCACAGATGTCTTACAAAACTGTTAAAGGCTCAACGGCACAAGAGCAACATTGTGCTTCGGTTACTAAACTCATCGCCCAACTCACTCGCTCATGCCCCCAACATCTGCAGCGAGGGGTGCATCCCAGAGTCATGTGACTCCGGGATGGCTGTCGTCATTAAAAAGCTCTTGTCTGAGAGAAGAAAGGGGGGTTTGTGGCGCGCCTGCTCTCTCTTCCCCCCACCCAGCTGCAGGTTGGAGGAACATTGCTTCAGGAGCACCACGCAGAGCGGCCCGGGGTCTCAGACACAGCTCGTCTGTGTCGCTACGTCAGCTCGCTGCCCCTGCATTCACTGCACACAACTCTCACTTTATCCTCTCATGACACCAGAAATGCTCCCCGGGGGCCGATTGAAAGCATCGTGATTTCACCCGTTTGATAGCGAAATCAACATGAATCTGATGAGACGGAGAAAGCAGGTTATGTTTCCACTTAATTCAATCAAAATTCATTTTTTTCTTGACAGCTAGCTGCTACGCGGCAGCTGCAACCCTCCAGGTGCATAAACGCATCAGCTATGGCCTGTAAAACGTAGGTTAGGTGGCTTTGTTGATGCCATTATTAGGAAAGATCAATCCATGGTTGAAATGTTCATGTGGCACATTCATTGGAAGTTCAAACTGAACAAATGAGGCCGGAACACAACAACAGCAGCTAGCCTTGCATGCTAATACATTAGATAAAAGCAACTAAAAAGAAAGAGGAGTTGCAGAAAGGCCCATTATCAGCTCTCTATCAGAGATATATGATTGCATTTATTGATAATGGTGTCAAGACTACATTCACTGGTGCACTTGTACTCAGCTCCATTTGTCTCTCTGCTCATTTCTATAAATCCACATCAGCCTCTGAATCATATTTCTTGCGCTTTTACATGAGACCTCCATTCCAGATTTCCTCTGTGAGGCCTGTGACAGTTCTCCGGTCTGCCTTCGCCCCCTCCCCCAGACAGCGGCCCCCTTTGCTATATTCATTTCACATCCCAACGGCCGTTTGGGCTCCTGACATTAAAGGGACGAGCCGTATTTCAGCGTCCCCGCTGATGCGATTTGCAAAGATATGAGGGCCTTTTTTATGGGTGCCCAGATATGAAGTTATCGCTCTCGCTGCCCACCTGGCAGGCCTGCGACGTCAGTCAAAGTTCACGGGCGCTGATACAGGAGCTACAGCAGGTGCAGCTGCGTGCGCCACGCGCTCTTCGGTGAATTTGTGCAGAGCTGATTTCCATTCATCTGGTTTGGGTTCGCCGACACGCCAAACAAACAGGGATCCTTTGTTTGTTCGACCAGCAACAGCACAGGGCTGACATGTTCGGGGTCCCGTCGGAGGCATGTTTGCATGTCCGCGCACATGCAGACGCGTTTATCCGACATAAGAAGAGACGCAAGTTAATGTTGTTTGATCGGGGCTGCGTGTTCTTGGACCATGACACATGGCCTGTAGTCCAGAGGACAGAATAATGTGTGGCAGAGTGAATGGCTGCACATGCTCATTAATGTCATTAATCACCAGGGACAGAAATGCCACATGATAGATGTGGGAGGGGGCTTTCACCGGGGGGAGATATGACAGAGATTAAATATTCCTGAAGAATATTAACATTTGAGAAATCAAGTGGCTTTTATGGACATTTAGATTTATCTGTTTGGGGCTCTCTGGAGTCTGACGACGATGTGCTACTGGCCCCAAACAATGGAGCCAGTGTAATTAATACCAGGCTTAATTGTGAGTGTAAACTGTCGCATAATTCTAATTTATCGTGTTGCTCTAACTCTGACTGTGAGACAAAACTGGGCTGAGCCAGTTCCTCTGGAAATAAAGGATCTCTTCGGAGGATCAAATGGGGTGTGTGACATTTCTCTCACAGGCGTTTGATTGTGAACCGAAGGACTCCCCTTATGGGGCTTCTGAACGCCCACCGCGGGAGCTAATGGGAGCGGCCGAGCTCTGAACCGAATCTCGGGGCGGAACGGTGTCGGCTGCAGCTCTGCCTGTTGGATGGGAGCAATGAGGCCCCGAGCCTGGCCGTCCCTGCGCGACGGCGGCAGGCTCTGGGGATAGTTGTGCACGGCGAGGGCAAGCTGTTTGATCAGCACATATTTTTAATTGGCTCCAGGCACCCTGGGGTGTTAGCATTGCCATGGAGAAGGTTCCTATTGCACCTTTCCTAATTAAAATCATTACAAATTCCAGGCACATCATAAAGGATTAAATGAGTGAAGGTGTGTGTCCATGGGTGTGTGTGATGAGTGCGTTGTCTTCTGGGTAGCTAACACATATAGCCTAATTGTTTTTCCCCTCAGTAATGGCAAATGAGGGAGGCCTGGCTGCAACCCCGGTCCACTAATCAGATTACATGAAAGAGAATCTGGTGAATACATTCACTCACTAAAACACCTCCGTTTCTGTAGGTTCCCCCCACCAAGAACGGGAAAATAAATACAAGCAGCGGAAAACTTTGGGGAGTGTTTAACCTGCGGTGTTGCTTGTTTTATTGAATATTCACATCTGCCCTGCTGTGCACGGCAGATTTAACGAGCGCTGTTTGTCTTATTTGAAATAATTGATGTCAAACAAAATGCGCGACTCCTCTGAGATTCCCTTTTTCAGACAAATGGTCTGAAGAAGAAACACTTCAGTGGATGTTTTACTCATCACGTCTTTCAATGGCAGCAGAACATACATGTGTTCCATGAGATAGATATTCGAGCTCACTGATTCCGTTGCTATTGCACCCTCCAGGGGGTGAAGAGGGAGTGGCCTCGCTCCCCGAAACAAAGAAGGCTTAAATCAAGTTTTAAATATCTCCTACTTGTGCCCAGAGGGAGCAGAGAGACAAGGGAATGTTTCTCTGCTCTGATATTGAAAGAACAAGCTCATGAAGGCAAAAAATTCAAGTGACTATGGAAGGATTGTTTTTTTTCAAACGGCGTCTGTTTGGAAACGTGCCCATCATCTAAAACGCCTGCTATACGCGGTGAAAACCATTGCGATTTACTTGATATGCGTAAAAGCAGAATTTCACAGACAAGACACTAAACAAGGAGATGCTAGAAGGCAAAGCATCAACCCTGCAGTGACCACTGAAACAAAGATGGAGGATTTCCTACGATTTACCGAAGAAAGTCCTCTCAACCATGGACTATAGGGCGGCCATCTTGAGGTGGCGATGTTATTCATCCTCCACAGGATGAGCAGATGCCCCTCTCAGCTGATTTCTAGGTTAATACACACACCCTTCCCAGCACAAGGTCACCTGTCTCTCCTGACCCTGTTTGTATCAGGCCATAAGTCCACATTTTCCATTCACGATATTATTATTATTATTTACTACATCCGACCACCAGGGGAGCTAATCGGGATCAATTTAACACTCACCTTTTCTTAATAGAACAAGTTATTGGACGCTTTTAGAGATTAAATTTGCTTCTGAAAGTTGGATGGAAAAAATGAACGCGACTTCCTGTTGTCAGTCGAATCGAGGCGTAGACATAACGCAGCAGTGTAGGAGACAAAGAGACAAAATGCATCACAAAGATGAGTGAGGGTGTGGCATCTCCTCGGCTGCCGCTGCTTCCTGTCCTGAAGATTCCATTTATCATTTTAACGTCTTCATGTCGCTTGTTACTTCGCCACTAGCCAGAAGTGTGTCCCAGCTGACACGAACGATTGATGAGATGCGGGCAGGGGTGGCGAGCATGGGTTTGGGGTGGAGATGATCAAACCAGATGTGGTGTGATGCGGAGCTGGGATGGGCAACAAGGGGCGCTCCGTGAAGGTCATAATGTCACCCGCTAGCCTCATTAACCATATCCAAACACGCATAGTAATGGGGTTTAAATAATGAGGCTTCTAAAAATTCTGTGCTAAAGGAATGTAAAGAAATGTAAAGGAACGGTGGTGGGAAATGTCCCCACTGGACATTGGCAGATTATTACCTCTCTGATGTCCGTGTGAAAACATCAATCTATCCTCAGCAGCCGGTTATCTTAGCATAGCACAAAGAGAAACATGGGAAAGCAGCCGCCTGTCTCTGAAATCAGCCTGCAGGCAGCTTTAAAAGTCACTAATTAACACAATCTTGAGTGTTAAAACCCTACAAAGACAGATGTGTAGAAATGACACGTTGCGGTTTTACAGTTTTAAGTCTATACTACCCAGCTGTTGCCGCTATCTTAAGCTTAACTGTTCATACAGCAGAGCAGCAAAGGTGTTCTTCAGTATTTTTGCATTTTGATTTGCCTAGTTAATCCTAAATTTTATGGCTCATCTCTTCTCTGATGCACCGAGAACTCACAGACCACAACAGCTGACACATGATAGTGTATCATCCTGGACTCCCCCTGGTGGTAAAACAGAACACAAGCGCAGAAGACTGCCAAACAATAACACGTGACGGGGGGAGCCCAAGTCCAACCGAATTACACTTGATCCAAGAATAATATCAAAAGGTGTTCTTTCTCCCCTCGACTTTCTCTTCATCCAGCGCGTCCCCCCGCTGTCATGGGCGTGCTCCAAAATCCGTGGCTCTCCCAACTCGGTAGCTGATCAAAACCAGGTGGGAAGGCCTGCATGTGCTTTCCATTTGTGCAGGATGTAAATGGATTCAATTAGATCCAAATGCACAACCTGTCAGCCAGGGGGAAGTGGCAGTCTTTCAAAGGCCATTAGATTATGGACAAGATTTGGAATAAAAACTTTGCTGGCCGACGTTCTGCCATTAAATCGCTTGATATGAAACTACTGAAGTGATCCGAGCTAGCGTGCTGACTCTGCACTATTCCCATGGGTGTGACTTCTTTCTCACACGCATGCACACACACACATGCCAACACATTTTGAAATTATCTTTAGTGACCCTTGTCGGTTTGCTTTGGCCGTGCCTCAGTTTTCCGCGAGCCCACAATTGCTCGTGCAAGTGCAAACGCACAAACATCGCGCTCCGAGTAGTAGCGTATCCCCAGACATATTGCCGATGGCCTCGCATACGTGCCTGCATTAAAAACAGTAGCTCGTACAGCTTTAAAGTCAGACGGCCCCATCACTCATGGCTGTTAAGATTCCGGCCGTAAAAATTTAAGGCTTCCAGAAAAATGACCGACTGTAACACGTATCCCTTGTTTTGATTGGCTGGAATGATACGGTATATTCTGTTAACGCTTGGCTTCGCTCCGCAAACATGTAAAGGAATTTAAGCGTGTTGTGGCAAAAACCCAGCGCGGGTCGTCTGTCTTTCGTGCGGTCGTGCCTTTTAACGCGTTTGTTGCAGAAACGATGTCACGGGCCGCGCAGACGTGTTAACTGAACCGCTCACCGAAACACTCGTTATGAACTGGACACAGGGGGAGGGGCAGCTGTTACACTGAAAACAAAGGACTTGTCACCGAGATATAGGAGTTACAGAGGTGGAGGGGTTCAGCCGGACCCTGGGTTTAATGTGATGAGGCTTTACTTTACAGTCCTGATATAGAAGTGAATCAATGGGACATTTCTAAGCCATTATTATCAATCACCATTGCTTAAGACACCCTAATGAGCTCATTAGATAAGACGAACAGCAGATTGATTGCAAAATGGGGCGAGTAAAAAGTAAGATGTAGAGAAGCAGAAGGTGATGGAGGAGCAAGGAAATAGGTCTCTTGGATTCCGGAGTTAGGAGAATTAGTCAGATTCCAAAATTTGTTGGATAAAACAAGGCCAACAAAACAGGTTGAAAAGGACGACCGTCGTATAGAGGCCACAGCTCAACGTCTGCCTCCTGACCCGACCTGTCTGCTGTCAGGTTCAAGGCAACCAGCTGCGCTAGCTGATAATATGTGAACACAAGATGGAGGGAAAGGAGTCAGCCATAAAAGTAGGAAGAGAGAGAACAAAGGGATAAAGCCAGAGAATGTCAGTGAAGTCATAGAAGCAAGAACAATGAGGAGGAGGGGAAACGGTGTGTACGACTGTGTACAAGATGTGATCTGGACAGACGTTTGCTCCCCCCTCTCGGCTGAGCTTTAGAGGCCATTCTGTCTGAATCTGGGGGTGACCTAGGAGAACCCCGCCGGTGTTGGATTTTGACGGTGGCAGCAGAAGATGAAGACTCATAAAGTGAAAATATTTAAGGAAAGGTCAGAGTGAACGCATCAGCACGTCTCCCCGTTTCCTCCTAGGGCGGAACAGATGTGTGCTCGACCCCAGCTGTTGCCAGATGTGGATCCGGGACCATCTGCGGTAGCTGTGGCCGCGTGCGCGCCTGTGTGTTTCCCTACAAAAACTTCAAAACACACGTGTCAAAGTGAAAAACACTGCTCTTTTTTTGGCAATTTAATGCCAAATCTCTGTCAGAATGATTGTAGCTGCCGCTGGCCTTAGGGTGAGTTATTGAAGGAAAAATCGCTAACATTTTAATTACTGGAACATACTTTGGAGTGTGTACACACTCTTTAGCATCTTGTCACAACGTTGCATTCAAAACAGAATCATAAAAATGTTGCTGCACAAACATACCTTGATCTCATGTGTGGCCAATTATACTCTCAAGACTGCCTCTATTCATCCATGTTTACGCGGCAGCATTGCAGCGTTCCTCCAAGGTGAATTTAGTAGGCTGACAATATGCCTTTCTATGCTAATGTAATGCCAGTTGCATCTTTCTTTTTCGGCTTGCAGCTAACGTAGCTAGGAACTAAGAACACAGCACGAGAGAAGGGTGAAAAGGAGGAAAAAGATTTAACAATCCCAGAATATAAAACCTGATGAGACATGTAATGCTATAAAGCCTCCCGAGACCACGGGAGATGGCAGATTAAAGCGTGCATGGGCGAATTCCACCAATGAAGGTAGAGGCACTGGCCGCTCTACCGCTGTGCTCCGCTCCACCAGGCAAAGAGAACGGTCTGAATAGATTTCAGCAACCTTCATAAAAACCAGGGCTAAAGCTACTTCACAAAGGGGGAAAAAAACCCCATGCCAATCAATTATTGCTCCCCCAATAATGACAAGTACAGACCAGAATAAACGCTTTCAGACCCGGCACGCCAAGGAAACTCGCTGGGCTCTATCATACCATGGCATTAAGGAGGAGAGTCAGGGTCTCCTCGCCGCATGTTCACCGCTGCTTTCTTTGTGTGTGCATGTGTGCTCTAATGCATTTGTGCGCATGTGTGTGTTGAAAAGCCCTCCATTGAATGAGTACATTCAACGGGGCACCGGGGTCTTTAAATGCCAATGAAAATAAAGAGAGGGAAATTGCAGGCAACAGGAAAATAACCAACCAGGGGGAAGCCAAGAAAGAAAAGAAAGTTGCAGCATTAATAGAGACGCCAAAAGGTTTAGTAGCACTCTACACAATATACGGCAGCCATAAATTCTCCACGTTATGTCTTTGGGGCTCCATTTTTTTACGCACAGTGACAATGACAGTGAGTAACTTCTTTTTAAACTTTTTTTTTTTTTCCAACTTTCAAGTGGGCCAGACAAACCGCAAAGTTTACTCATTCCCCTCATTAGAGCTGACATTAGTTTCAGGAAACGAGGCACGCGGGATGTAAAACACTACATTACCGGTGAAATTTGGAAGCAGTAAATCATTAGGGACACAACGGAGGGCCGAGCACACTACCTGATACCGTATCGTGCGAGGAGGCCACATATGCTGAAATATATCTGCGCTAGGTTCTTTTTTTGGCGATGTTTCGGGGGATCCGATTCAGTCGTAAAAATGCCGTTTGCATTGACGTTGCTTGTATAACATGACAGAAGAAGTTGCGGTTAAGTATCAAGGGTAAACTCTTCCTGCCTTCCATCAAAAGAGGTCATAAAGCATGAAACTGGAGGAGATGAAGAGCTGAGTTTCACTTTCCAGCGAAGAAAAATGACCCTCTCACTCTGGTTTCCAGTTTAATTATTAATACATCACATTAGAATCTCTTCGTGGGCCCCTCAGACCTTATTTTGAAGTGATTCAAACATTCAACTTTGAATCTAAGACAGCCTGAAGGAGATGGAAAGCAAGGTAATAACATGGTTGTAAATAAGGAACTCCTCATGAAGTTTGGCTCTTTATTTCTGTCTTCTAAGTAATGTAGAAGTACCCAGGTTTTATATTATTGTGTAAAGTAAGTGTACTTGCTCTACCTGTGCTATTTCCTGGTGGATAAGTTTGTTAAACTCCTCTTTTGGCCCATTTTAGTGTGGGGGTAATTACACTAGGCTAGAAAGATGCCTGTGCAAAGAATCCTCTGAACAGCGCAGCTTTTTGGAATTCTTCACCACTGGAAGCATATAGGGACACGGAATATTTTCTATAAATTTCAGCTGTGTGTGCAGTCGGAGACACTTTACACAGATAGACCAAGTCTCTGCCGCTGATTTTCATACAAATCCTACAAAGACGTGTTTCCACTGAAATTACGCAGGATTTTTTTTAACTTTCCCAAAAAGCTGTTTTCGGGTTCTTTAGAATTCCTGAGGGGTGGGGCTGTGCAGCGCCAGCGTTGATTGGTGGAGCGTATTTGCACTGAAGTGTTTTAACAGTCCTGAACTTGCCCAGACAATCAAAATGGTTCAGGGATTACTCGCTATTTTCCAGTGTGAGTTTGCTTTTCTATCTGCTACATAAATCCGCGTTTCCGTGTATCCAAACCCCGGAGCGTCACGTCCTTTCTCATCGTGTTCCTGGTTGTTCACAGTTGGTCTTGATGGCTCATCAAGTTGTCATGGCCTTCCAGTTTTTACAGCATTCCTTTCTTTATGTCATGGGATGTGTCTTATTTTCTGCCTGTGCGTGCCGACGGCACCATAAATCGAGAACAATAAAAAGTTGTCAATGTTGCCCTTCGGATTACGTTGCCATAGCTTTCCGTTTAGAGCAGGAGGTCACCGTGTCTGAACACCAGTTTTGGAAAATCCGATGGCGAAATGTAGACCAAAAAACGTAGACTGTTTGGTTCAGACAGCCTCAAGGTTCCCAGCCAACAATGCAGGGATCAGTCCTGGGTGGGAGGAGTGTCAGGTCGTTGACTTAATGACGACCGGACCAGCTGACATGATAGATGTCTTTAATAATCTCCGGCTGCTTTTCTTTTTATCGTCCTTCAGGATTTGCTGTTATTAAGATCTGCGTCCTATTATGATGCCTGCCGCCGCCGCCCACATCACATGGTGCGTCAGTCCAAACAGTCCAAGCAAACAGGAAGCCCGAAAATATCGGCTCCTTCTGCGCTGATACTGCGGCGGTGCCTCGACCGTGGCCCGAGAACAGAAGCTTTGCAACAAAGGGGACCCACCTGTGGAGTCAGAGTCCGGCCAAATGACACTTGACGGTTTTATTAAACATTTCTGCTACTGAAAAGAAGGAAGAGCAGCAGCGCTGGGGATATCGAACAACTGGTGCTCATTGGTGCCAAAGGTGCGGAATGAGAATGTTTTCATTGCGCTTCCCTTTCTTTGGTGTGTCTGAGTGGCTTCAAGGTCTATCGCAGGCCTGGCATTGGTGAGGGCCCATGTTTTATTAATCTGCAGATGAGCTCAGCTATTGATGGCAAAGGCCGCCCGTGGGTTCAATTAGGATAATACAGGGAGAGGGGAAGATTATGGGCGGCTATTTAAGTGAGGGTATATCTCTTCCTGACAGTTATAGCCCAAATGCAACAAATTGTACCTCAGTGGCTACAAACGGCGCCGTGTCGCTCCCTCTTTGATGAAACATGCCTTTGTGGCAGGTCAGCCGTGTGGAGCCGACACCGGGCTGAGGGAGCCACATAGCCTGTCCTCCCTGAGCTAACAATGCCGGCCAGAGTGGAGCCTGTACCCATCCGGTTAATAGGGGCCATTAGAAAACAGCTGTCTATATGGTGTTGCACTTAGCGACTCGGCCACCCTGGACAAATAGTCCCACTCAGCATGACTCTCTCTAGACGACTGCAGCTCTTTCCAACTTGCCCACAACTGTTAAAAAATTGGGACCTTTTACAGACTTGTGTCCGAACCCTCTGAATCGGAGACTGAATTTGGAATGTCCATTATCCAGCTGTTTAGGCTTCTGCCCGTTGGAAGCATTAAATCGGCAGACAGCCCCAAGGGACTCCACAGGCGAGTTTGCTGTCTTTCGCTCAGCGACATCATGGCTGTTTCTCGACTGCATCGAGGCCTCGTGTTTAGGCTACAGGTGGAGAGATAAGCCAGTCCACCACTCCACACCCTGACGGCAAAAGTTAAAGAAAGCGTGAGCGTTCGCAGGAGCACTAGAGGATGAAGGAGAAGATCCCTCTCAGGTTGTGTTTTTACTCAAGAGCAGGTTGTTTCAGCCCAAGAGCTGCGCCTTCACAGCTATAAATTCAGAATTTTAACAACCTCTCCCCTCAGAACGGGCCTGTCCGGCTTCCAGGAGGGGTGGGAGAAGAAAAAATCCAGATTTTTCGACAAAACTATCTAAATTCCGATCCGGCATGACCATAATCTGTGACACACTTCATCATCCTGCCCGACTGACCCTTCCCTCTTTTTGCTCGCCTGCCACAGACCAGGCTGGGACATTAGGGCACCGCTGATGTGCTTGGCGGGTCATTAATTCGTGGGACTGGCCGCGGGGGCAGGACAACAGACGAGCCGCGTTGTTTGATGTTGGGCGAAATGGTGGTGGGGAGACGAAGCAGATGTTTGCGTTGGCTGGTGAGGGAAAGCGGGGTTGTGGATGCCAACCTCATCACCATCTCATGCTAGGCAACAGCTGCCCAAACACATCTGGCGAGGAGAAGCAGGGGTGACCATTATCAGCTTCAGCCCGTTTCACTGATACCGAAGCCTGAAGGTCTGTCTGGTGGCCAGTTTGTCTACTCGTCTGCTGGACGATATTCTTTAAATCTAAACACACTGGAGGCCAATTAGGCTGCAGTTGTGCAGCTGAGATTCACTGTGACACCAGGAAAATGGAACCGTCCGGTAACCCACATCTTCTTTTGCACTGGCCTCAAAAAATATCCCAACGTATGCGCATACATACACCCCCGGAATGAGGACAGGCCATTTAACTCTCTCCTGCCTCTCCACTCCACTGAAATCAGTCATTCATCACCGCCCACATTCATATCTGCCAAATACCCTGGAAGGACAGTGTGTGTGTGTGTGTGTGTGTGTGAGAGAGAGAGAGACGAGGAGAGTGCTGCCCTCTGCTGTTTGAATCGACATCTGCACTCAGTATATACGGAGAAAATCATTACGATCCTTCTGTGTGATTTAAATGCGCTTTCCTGTGCTTTGAATTACTTCTGCTCATTTTGGAACATTTTACTGTTTTAAAAAAAAGGATTTTAAAGCAGGCACACCTGGGAGAGCCGCTGCCTTTCATCATCAGTTCATTAGCCGTCTCTAATTGAGTCGAGGTGGAGCAGGAGAATCAAAGAAGCCGAGGTAACCGTGGCTACGTGCGGCGCATTAATGCCTGTAATCCGTTACGTTGTCTGTGACAAGACAAGGACATGTAGGGTGCTAATTAAAGAAACCTTTTGGTGCTCCTCGCAGGTCATATCTCATTAATGATGGTATCCGCACGCGGAGAGCCGTTCATGGGGGGGGGGGGGGGGGGTTCTGTTTGTGCCTATAACAGGTGCACGTTGAACAGGAAAAACGCACACATGCGTGTGTATTAAATGTTGAATCATTTCTACAAAGAAAAAAAAAATTTTATTTTTGAAATGGAGGCATAGTCACAGGAAATGTCAGGTTAATGCCATGAATGTACAAAAATACCACTTAAAAAAATAAACCCCATCTTCAAAATATTTTCAGATTAAAACCCAAACTGCAAAAAAAAATCAAAGTAATTCAAAAATGCCAATAAATCAAGTCAGCCCTCCCAGTCTGTAAATGTGACAACCTTTGGTTAGTGCACAGACACGCGGTTTCCTGAAAGGTTGCAACCCAGGACGCTCGGTTGTGGATCTGAAAAGAACTGGTCCATCATAGGAAGCCAGGGCTGTGTGACAACATTAGCATTATCTAATTCTAGAGTTTTATCATCCACAGTAGGAACAAAAATTCCACATTTAACTATGGAAAAACTGATCCAAACAGTTTTGTATCATGCACTATTCCTAATGAATGTAATCTCACCTAAAACTAGATCTGGAATCTGACTTCACTCGACATCTAATTGGAATCTATAAGAAAATGTGATTACTAGACTAGCGGAACACCCTTGGCTCCCACATTTCCCCGTCGAGGCGTTCCTGTCTGAACATGGAAGCAGTCTGAGACAAGTGCAAGTTCCTCCCTGAGACCGGTCCACACGCTGACACACTCATTTGATCACACGGGGAAACAAAGTGAGCCGCGATGTCCGGCCGAAAATGGCCTGTTGGCATTTCTGGAGCTACAGTGGCACCGTTTTAATGAAGACAAACAGCAAGGAATTCATCATCTGCATCATCAGCCAACCACAGAAGGCTCAGACAGCTTTGTCATAGGTGCATCAAAAACATCTACAGTTATTGCTAAAATGATCACATCGGTCCGTCTGAATGATGAAATGCTCCAGATGTGTCACCAAATGCACCTGATGTATGTCATCTGTCAACTGCGATGTGACATTTTAAAAAAAGAGATGGAAGAATCAGCACGAGAGGTTCTGAGGTGCCTGGACAACCTGACGGAGAGACGCCTCGGCTGGTCACGTGTCTCGGAGGCGGCTTCGGCTCTGCAGGCTGTGGAAATGGGCCTGTCTCAGGATCCGGTTGATCTGCAGGTAAGACGGCGTGTCTCTAGGCCCAGCCAGGTCTGAGGAGTCGCTGGAGGTGGTGGGGGTGTAGGTGTCTGCATCGCACCGACTGGTGCAGCTCACGGCGGCGTGCTCTGGATGGCTGATGCTGCTCTCGCTGAGAGATGACTGCAAATGCAGAAATCACCATTTTTGGGTGTTTTTTAATGGCAAATATCAAGTAAACAAGGCATGAAGATCCAAGGACAGAGTGATACTAGCGTCACACAGTAGGACTGGATACAGAGGAACATCTGCAATCAGCATCATAAACATGATGAAGGAAAGTGGGCTTCTATGATGTGTTCCCTACTGGAAGTGGGAAAACTGTTCTCTTGAGCATCTAAAGATTGTCACCATGTATCAAAGCTTTCCTTTCAGAAGCAGGTGATCACGAACCGTGGCCACACATGCATTGTGTAGCATATCTCAGAGTGTGTAGCATACCTCAGAGTCCCAGGCATCCCGGCCTGGCTCAGGGGACAGGGGATGACCTCTGCTCGGCCTCTTGGGCTGGGGCACCACATACTCATTCTCCTCACCACCAGCACTGCGCTGCCGTTTCCTGCAAACCCACAAAAACAATGAGACGAATCCTTTTCTCTGACCACAATTACACCTATAATCCAGGGGCCGTTCCAGTTACAGCGGTGCATCGCAGGCCTCACTCACCTGTTTTCCGTCAACATATGAAACTCGACGTTTGTTTATTTGTATAATCAGACAGACGACGCTAGAGAATGCTAGTTAGCTTTATCAAATCGGTTCACTCAGCTCTTTTCCTGCCGAAAACTACAGTTACCACCTATCACCGGGTTCGCCTGGCTACAAAATCGCGTTAAATATAAATGTGGAAGCATCAGCCAACTTGGATGCAAAGATAAAGAAACAATAAATGGAATTGTTATCAATCTGCTCAGTGAGACTACTGTCAAAGGGCTAGGTAGCTAACAAGCTAGCATCAGTTCTCAGTGTTCTTCAAAGACTATACTCTTATTAGGCTAACCTCAGCACACATTGTACGAAGCGGCCAAATGATTTAGATAAGCAATTCGGCTATCTTGCCCTGAAATTAAAGCTAGTTCTCTTTAGATTAGACCAAACTAGTTTAGAAAAGAGAAGACCGCAGCTAACGGGACAGCTAGCAACGGCAGCTGTGTTTACATGATACAGCGGCTGCGCGAGGACAAGCAATGACGCGTTCGCGGCTGTCGGAAATGGAAGCGATTTGTCGCTACTCGGGAAACCAATTTGTTGACTCGGTCTTTAATATGCGGCAAGTGCGATAGTCACGGATTGCAAACCAAGACCTATTAATCTCTTTCTTTGCCTTCAATAGATTTGTGTATATATTAGAAACATCATTTGGGAAATATTGCTGAATAAAATGACGTGGTGCCGATTCCCCAAAGACGTTGATTTGGACAAGAGATGCGTTTGCGGCCCCTTATAAGCTTCCTAATCGTTGTTTAAAACAGCGCACATCTAAAAGATCAAAACAGAGCTGCACATTCAAAACATCCACCCTTCAAAATTGCATTAGCAAACGACCTGTTTAGCATCATATGCTAAAATGAAGCAAAGTAAACATTGATAACCAATGTTTGCCAGACTGCCCGGAAATTCGACTTGCTGCGTATGTTTACGTAGTGCAGCAGGTCCAACCAATGGTGGAAGGAGGAAGAAAGGGAAAAAAAGAAAAACACGCCTCCGCCTGTGACTCAAGCGGCGCAGGACGGAGGTGAGATTATCAGGGTTTCTCAGCAGAGACAGCCCGGGTGTTGTTGTTATCGAGGGAAATCACGATGGGCAGCACCGACTCCAAACTGAACTTCAGGAAAGCGGTGATTCAGCTGACAACAAAGACGCAGGTATGCTTTGCTCCATCTATGCACACAGCTAAATGTTGGGTAGAGATACTGCTGGCAGGAGCGCGCAGGAGAGCATCACCGTGGCGATGAGAAAACGCGTCTGACGCAAAAAATGGGGTTGCGTTGTTTGCGGGATTTTTATCTGAATAATTGATTTTGCATTTTCGAGACCCACCCAAATACCACCCGTGCTCAATCCGTCTTTTTCTTTCTTTTTTTTTTTTAAAGGCTTTGGATTAAAATGATGGTCGATTCCGCGATGCAGATTATGACGGAGCTTTACTCTGGCTGCACATGTTTACTTCCCTTGGGTGGAGAAAAAAAAAGAATGCGCAGTAAAAACCTGATGAGCAGATTTACATGTTTGCAGGAGCAGGTGTATTGTTGTGAGATCAGTGACGCGGATGAAGCCGTGCTTCGTTATAAAGGTTGTGTTTACACTGGTAAGTAGGCCTCTGAGCTGGGTAGGCCGACACACCAGGCTCGTGTGATGAGGAAAAGGACAAACATGACATCTTAATGCACCAGTGGCCAATCAGGGTGTTGTGTTTCAAACCTCGCTGCTGTAAAACGCAGCCTTTGTCTCAGATTTATGGTGCCTGAAATGCAAACACGTGTCTCTGTGCAGCCAGTGGAAGCCACGGACGACGCGTTCTGGGACCAGTTCTGGGCGGACACCAGCACCACAGTCCAGGATGTTTTCGCCCTGGTGCCAGCGGCCGAGATAAGAGCGGTGCGGGAGGAGTCCCCCTCAAACTTGGCGACCCTCTGCTATAAGGTACTCTGCTCATCACCCAGCAGATTAAACGCTCGATGACTTCAAATGTTCTGCAGCCGTGAAGCAGAGCAGCGTTCAGAACCGGGCCCGGTCTGTCAGTGCCCCTTGCTGTCAGATGTAGGAATCAGTGAGTCAGCGCCCCTTCCCATCCCTCCCCTTCCTCTCCGCCGGTTCCAGATTTCATTTGAAGCGCCAGAAACAAAACAGAAATAATGGCAGCCTGGTTATGTAAAGATCGGGGGATAAGAGCTCTCGTAGCAGATTCTGTTGCTTATTTTAGACCAAGTGGGATGACGAAGGCTCTTTAAAGACCCAAAAACAACACGTGCGTGAACTTTACAGGGCGGATGAGGGAAAGGCAAAGAAATGTTGGGTTTTGCTGCTAAAATCACAGCACAGACAATGAAAAACAGGAAAACAAAAGTAATTAAGTGAGCATAAATGAGCTAGCGGCCTCATGAGACACGACTTTCTGCCCTCTGGTGGTGTTTGGTGCCCCCCCAGGCTGTGGAGAAGCTGGTTCAGGGGGCAGAGTCCGGCTGCCCCACTGAGAAGGAGCGGCAGGCCGTCCTGAACTGCGCTCGCGTCCTGAGCCGCGTGCTTCCGTATATCTTCGAGGACCAGGACTGGAGGGGCTTCTTCTGGTCCACGGTGCCCGGCGCTGGCCGAGCTGGGGTGAGTGGGCGCATGTGGGCGGGGGGGGGGAGGGGTCATGCAGAGGTCGCTGTGAACATAAGATGTGATGAGTTACTGTCCGTAAAAGTGATTTATTTTTTTTTAAATGACGGAGGCTCGTGAGGCTCGTTAGACGTCCTCATTCATGCAAGAAAACAGCCCATCTGTGAAATTTCCTCATTCCAGTTAAAAGGAAGTGCAGTTTTCTTTTCTCCACCGCCCCCCACCCCCCACCCCCCCCCCTCTCCTTCCCGCGGAGCAGGAAATGAAATGCTCCAGTCTCGGTGGTAGTCTGTGTTTGACACGTTCCGTCAGTTTTTCCTCCATCGGTTCTAATCACACGCTCACGCTGAACTCTCCCTCTCTAGACCGATGAGCTGGACGAGGACGACGGAGCTCGCCCCCTGGCCGAGTCGCTGCTGCTGGCAGTCGCCGACCTGCTCTTCTGCCCTGACTTCACCGTGCACAGCCACAGGAGAGGCCCCGTGAGTGTCCGTTCTCCCAGAGCCCGGGGTAGTTCACCAAAGACTGTAAGTCCGAGTCGCGAGCCCCGAGCTTTTCCAGGCTCTCCAGGACTTGTGACATCAGTGTGACCCAGCAGGTTTGATCCACGTCACAGGCTAATGCTAACCTCCAGTTAGCTATCAGAAGCAGTTCTTTCTGGCTGAGACAAGCAACAGATGAAATTCAAGTTTGATAAATGGGCTGGAATGCTGCTTCATTCAATGGATGTTGGATGCAATTTCCCTTTTGGGTGAATTTTTCCTTGACCTCCATTAATGACCTGCACGTTAATGCATGTTGTTCATTTTCAAGGTTCCTTTTGGAGTTGTTTCCTCACCAGCGAGAATTCCCTTAACCCTCATGACTGGAAAAGAATGTTGCTCAACTGCAACTCTTGTGGTTTTGCTGTCTGCTGTCTGTTAAGCGGCTATAATTGTTTCCTGAGTCATCCAGGGTGTGAATGGCAGAACATTCCATATGTTTGCTGAGGAACCTTCCTGCTTCTTGAAGTAAAACCTTCATTTTGTCCCCATCCAGGACTCAGTGGAGAGCATGCAGTCGATAGACAGCTGTGAATACATCTGGGAGGCCGGGGTGGGGTTTGCGCAGTCTCCACCTCTCAACTACATCCACGACCTGAACAGGTGAGTCGACCGGACATGTTGGCCCGTGTCCAGAACATGTGGATCGGATCGCCACGTGGATCGGATCGCCACCTGGATCGGATCGCCACGTGAGCCTGTTTTTCTCTCTCCTCAGGACGGAGATACTGAGGTTGCTGCTCACCTGCTTCTCGGAGGCCATGTACCTGCCTCCTTCCTCCGACAGCAGCGTGACCAACCCCTGGGTCACCTTCTTCTGCTCCACAGAAAACAGGTGAACAGTCTTAAACGCCGATGCGAGAGCCTGAATAAGCATCCGTAGAGGTAGACGCGCGCGCTAACGCCGTCTCGTTGTCCCGGCAGACACGCGCTGCCTCTCTTCACCTCTCTGCTGAATGTGGTGTGCGCCTACGACCCGGTGGGCTACGGCATCCCCTACAACCACCTGCTCTTCTCGGACTACCGGGAGCAGCTGGTGGAGCAGGCGGTGCAGATTCTCATCGTGACTCTGGAGCACGACGGCGGGCTTCCCCATCGCCCGCCTTCCCCGTCCAGCATTGAGGAGCAAGAAGTAGGAACCAGACTCCTGGAGATTTGTCCTGTGGTTCTAGTCGTTATGTATTCATGAACCAAGTTTGCTCAGTCTACAGGCCCTGAAAACCTGTTTGTGAATTACCTATCGAGGATTCACAGAGAGGAGGTACGACTGCCAGCACCTCCGCATGGCCACGCTCCCCGAACGTGTCTGAAATTCAGCGCTCTGTGTTTCGCAGGACTTTGACTTTGTTTTGAAGGGCCTAGCACGTCTGCTCAACAACCCTTTGACCCAGACCTACCTGCCACACTCCACCAAGAAGATCCAGTTCCACCAGGAGCTGCTGGTGCTCTTCTGGAAGCTTTGTGACTTCAACAAGGTTGGAACGAAGCTCCGTAAGAGCCAAACGCTGCGAGCTTGTGCTGTAACTCGACTGCTTCTGTGTTCCCCTGGAACAGAAGTTCCTGTTCTTCGTCCTGAAGAGTAGCGACGTGCTGGACATGCTGGTTCCTATTCTCTACTACCTGAACGATGCCAGAGCCGATCAGTGTGAGTCTCCCTGCCCAGCATCTCTCCGCTGACCTTGTAAGGTGCTTTAACCTGCTGTGATTGGCCCTCGGCTGCAGCCCGTGTCGGACTCATGCACATCGGCGTCTTCATCCTGCTGTTGCTGAGCGGGGAGAGGAACTTCGGCGTGCGCTTGAATAAGCCCTACTCCGTCCACGTGCCCATGGACATCCCTGTTTTCACAGGGACACACGCTGACCTGCTGATTGTGGTGAGGCGACGGCTGACGACGCCGGTCTTTAATTGTCCCGTTTGTCCACCTGTCCGGTGTTCAGCGGCTGCCTGTTTTGCAGGTGTTTCACAAGATCATCACCACTGGACACCAACGCCTGCAGCCTCTCTTCGACTGCCTCCTCACTATTATTGTAAATGGTGAGTCGCTGTGGCAACAACTAACGCGCAGCCTTTAAATTAAAGTCCACCGAGGAGGATGCAGCGACGCCTAGTGGTGGAGAGACAGGTTGCATTGATTCAATTTTACTCCTGCTTTAAAGAAAAGTTTATAGTATGCAGAGATTACATTAAAATACCGAATTTATGGTTGATTTTATGACTTCATAACTCTTATGATTGGAACCTTTATGGGGTCCAGCTGCTCATTGAAGTGTCTGCTAAACACAATCATTGGTGCATTTCCTGCAGTGTCTCCCTACCTGAAGAGCCTTTCTATGGTGGCCGCCAATAAACTGCTCCATCTGCTGGAGGCCTTCTCCACCACCTGGTTCCTGTTCTCTGCAGCCCAGAACCACCACCTCGTCTTCTTCCTCCTCGAGGCTTTCAACAATATCATCCAGTACCAGTTTGATGGTGAGTCGCAACTGGTTCAGGGGGCTTTTGTTTGAAGGTCCCACTTTAAAGATCTAAATCCCTCTTCCTCCCATCATCAGGAAACTGTAACCTGGTTTACGCAATCATCCGTAAAAGGAACGTCTTCCACCAGTTGGCCAACCTGCCCTCCGATGCTGCCTCCATCCAGAAAGCTCTGCAGCGAAAGAGGAAGTCACCAGATGTCATTTCCCGCACGAGCTCCCAGGAGACGGTGTCCATGGAGGGATCCCACCCAGCTGTGCCAGCAGAACCTGGCACACTGAAGACCAGCCTGGTCGCCATACCGGGTACCGACTCAGAGGATTAAACTGATTCCCATTGGTTGATTTGAAGTATTACCTTAAGTACCAGCGATTACTGAGCTTTTCTTTGATTGAACTCAAATATCTGCTGAAGTTTTGCAGGTTAGATGTGATTTATAATCACTTGTTTCGGGTTAATTCTTGTTTATTCTATTACTGGAGCGCCCCCAGTGGTCTATCAGAGTTATGACATCTGTTCATCTAATCTCATCTTTGTTTTTAGGCATTGATAAACTGACAGAGAAATCTCAGGTGTCTGAGGATGGAACAATGGTTTCAGTTCCAAAAACAGACCCCCAGCCCACAGAGCAGAGTGCAGCTGCTGGGACAAGCGACACGGAGTCAAACTCGGGCCGAGACAATGAAGTACGAGTGTGTGTGTTTGCGTGTGTGTGTTTGTGTGTTATTAAATCCTGTCTCTTCATCAGGATGTTTTCTACACGGAAGCAGAGATGGAGCGACGTCGCCGGTCGAGTGCCTCCTCTACATCGCTCTGGGCCCCCACACCAGACTGGGTTGGTACCTGGGGTATTTTTCCGTTAGCATGTCGATGGGACGTGTGTTCACATTTGGGTCTGTCCTAGGTCCTCTCCTGGAAGTGTAAACTCCCGCTGCAGACGATCATGCGCCTCCTGCAGGTGCTGGTTCCTCAGGTGGAGAAGATCTGCATCGACAAGTGGGCACAAGGCGCATTTTTAAAAAATAGCCTCTCGCTTTCCTGAACCTCATCATTGTGTCTGGTTGCAGAGGCTTGACGGACGAATCGGAGATCCTGAAGTTTCTCCAGCACGGCACATTAGTGGGCCTGCTGCCGGTTCCTCACCCCATCCTCATCAGAAAGTATCAGCCCAACGCGGGCACGGCCATGTGGTTCCGCACCTACATGTGGGGCGTCATCTATTTACGGTGAGTTAGCCGGGCCTGCAGCCGCCTGTTCACAAGCTAACAGTCCCCACTTGATGTTTCCAGCAACGTGGACCCTCCTATCTGGTACGACACCGACGTCCGCCTTTTTGAGATCCAGCGGATGTAGACTGATAGACGGAGGCGCTCCGAGGTCAGTCCTCAGTGGACCGCGCCGAATTAACTTCTGTGAGTGGCGCCGTCGTGGGTAGAAGCTGCCGAAACCCCCTTCAGATCAATGTGGGAGGTGGTCCTACTGCTGTGTCCATCCTGTCCGTACACCACCGTGTTTGTTAAAGACCAGTGAATGTTAGTCGAAGCACTGAGACAACCGCCGTCTTTACTGATGGAAGAGGAAAGATCGGTTCCAATCAGGCTTGTTCCAGTCCGTTCCAGCATATCTTGTTATTTGCTATGCTTTAAAGTAAACTTGCACTCCGAGTTGTCTGACTGTCGTTTACGTGATGTAACTATAACAATTTGGAGACTGTAATAGATGTTTTATGTATATTGCACATTGTTTTGACAATTGATGTCAGGAATTGTATTTTCCTTATATTCTCTAAATACATATTGATATATATCTGAATTTACTGGGCAGTTTCTAGACATCTTCACTGCACAGACCCACACGTGTGGTGAATTAAACGTTTCACCGCTAGGTGGCGGGATTCTCCACCGGCTCACGGATGTTTGTCGCTCATTCGCCAAAGTTGAAATTCTTTTAAATGTTTAAAGCTAGAATTTTGCAATTCAAACGTGACAAAACGGCCAATGTTGCGATGAAATGCACGACTTAAAATATACAACATCAAAACACCTAAGTACGTATGGATTAAAAGTAATTTAATATAAAAAATAAATACCTATCATTAAATATAAAAATATTCTCCACAAAAATCTAACACATAAGAGACACTTCGAACAGACTGGCAACAGAGTGCATTCGGTAAAAAATTCCGAAGGGGAGCCCGACGTTCACGATGGCAGACCACATTGTGAACGTGTAGATATTCATCTCTGCTGGATGATCAAACTCGGGACGAGCGCCGAAGGCTGGCGTGATCCACAGCTGCAGACAGAGGCCGGGTCAGTGTGGACGTGTTAAGATGAAACCCCCAGATAAGTTTACGGCAACTCACAATCACATTAGCGAGCAGCAAAAAGGCGCAGACTTCCTTCAGAACCCTTCGCTTCCAATCGAGCTTCTTGGGGTCGGCGGCCAGGCTGTGTCTGGACGTGCCGTTCTCCGTCGCCGTGCGCGTCGCTCCCTGCTCCTGCGTGACCTGGGCGTTGGTGTGCACAACTGCTTCCTGCATCGTGTGGAAGGGCTCCCTGTGGAGGCCTTCGATGATGAAGTAGTTCTGCAGGCCCAGCTGGAGCACCGTCAGCACAGCCCTAGACAGGTTGAGGGCGTTGGGATACCCTCTGGCTCCCGTTGCTACCTCCGCCACGATGGTGAAATAGCTAATGATGAACTGGCCCATGGAGGCTCCCACCAGCAGCCCCACATCCAGGCTGCATGTGGGGTTCTTCTCAGACACGTGCTCCCTGTGGTCCAGCCTGTAGACGACGCAGCCCGCCAGCGTTGTCAGGAGCATCAGGCTCAGGATGATGATATTCATGAGGAAATCAATCAGCAGGGCCTCGGTTTTATCCCCCTCATCCCCCCGTTGCATGTCCACTTCATAGATTATGAAGATGACGAGCCCGGCCAGCACCAGGAGAACTCCTGCCGCGGCCCCCAAACACGTGTCCTTCGGATGGAACTTCACCCGGAGGTGGCCGTGATCCTCCACGAGGCGGCCCACGTTTTTCCACATGACATAAGCCAAAGCAGAAGCGAAGAGGCTGTACTCAATGTTGAAGGGGTACAGGTAGTAGAAGGCCTTCTTGAAGGTGTCACAGGACGAGTGGCTGCACCTGCACTTCGCGACGCCGTAGCTGCCTGACACGGTTAAAAGCAAGGTCTTTTTCTAAATAAAAAGCTGGTCAGAATTACATTTAAATACCTCTAAACATCCTGTAGGAGAAGTTGACAGATGGAATCTCAGTCTGGTGAACAGATTCCTCCGTTACAGCAGCCATCCACATCACCAGGTTAGTGGAAATGGTGAGCGCTAGTCCACACCTGCAAGAGCAAACACACAAACACACAAGCCTCCTGGAGATGTCAAAGAGTTGTCCAACTCACCGCATCAGGTTTGTTTGGAGCTGCACACAGTCCTTTGCATGGACCCACAGGAAGTACGTCTAAAGACAGAAGACAGTTGGAAAGACTTTTCTGAGGAAGATGAGCTAAAGTGGTCTTCATAACATGCGACAAACCTGGACGAACAAAAACACAGCTTGTACGACGGGCAAAGCAACTTTGACGGCAGAGTCGCAGTGAAGGAATCCCACGAAGTTGGCGATCTTGAAGATGTCCATGAGAAGGCTGAGAAGCCCGAACAGCAAGAGTCCAGCTGAGATATAAACGTTCATCCCATCAAAACCTCAAATGGACCACGAGGGACGAAGATGTCCTCTCTGAGCCACAGGCCCCGCGTGATTGTCCTTGAACGGTGCGGCCCGAGACCGCTGGGAGGTAAAGACCATATAAAACAACATCCACAACATGGTGAGGAGGAGGAGGAAGATGAGGAAGGCCTGCCTGTGCACAGCCGTGACACGCACGCTTTTGGCGCTGCTGGTGACCAGAGCGCAGCCCAGGATCAGGACGTTGATGCAGATGATGCCTGAGAGCAGCCACCCGCCGCCATGGTGGGCCCTCTCAGGGTGGCGAGCTGGGCCCTTGAACGGGGGGGGGGGGGGGACGGGTGGGCCAAATGGTGGAGATTTTCCACGTGGGTTTCCGTCTCGACGCTTGAAGGGCGAGGCTCCACAAGCTCATTTGGTGTTTTACTGCAACAGCCAGTGCCCCTTAAAATGTTTTTGTCAAAACAAAAGGAAAAAAAAATAAAAATAAAAAAGACCTTTTAGGGATAAACATACAACGCAGTTGATCTCTAGCCATTGTATTAAGGAGCCATTGATTTGGAATGTCAGATTTTGGCAAAAATCTAATTTGTGGAAAGTATAAATCCAAATATTTATATATCAACAGCTTTGCTTCATTTCTTTTCTAAAAGAGCTTTTTTTTTAAAATTGTACTAAAGAAGAAAATTTGTTTGCAGGAAAACCTTAAAAATTAATAACCTTGTACCACTTATTTAATGGGCCATTTAAGCTCCAATTTGATAATTAAATGTTGCTGTGGTTTTAAAACGTAGTACCAGCAACACCATAATCGACCACTAGGTGGTAGTATTGACTCGGCAAGTTATTTTCTTTTTAGGTTAAATATTTTCCCCAGATGCCCAATATGTATGTGAAATTAGGGGTAGATGGTCTACACTGCTAAATGTTGTTAACTAACGGTCGAAAGGAGGGAAATGAACGGACACGTGATTCTAATAAAATAAGCTCAATCATTTACGGAGACGTGCAAAACGTGCAAGTTTACCGAGAGAAAAGTTTGTTGCAGGTCCGAAATATTCGCTCTGCTGTAGAGTTCATGTCCAACACGGAGAAAACAAACGTGCTGGAGGAATGTGTGCTCCGAGTCCTGCGGCACTGGGAGAACAGGAAAATAACCATTACGCCTGTGTGGTCAATCAGTACAAACTGGTTTCAGCTGCCTGACACCACGTAGTCACACACCCACACGTCCAACACGCAATTCTGTAAAAAAACAAACAAACCCGCACACAGCCTACAGCGTGTTTATGGACATATGCTGGTGCTTCTGCACGTAAAGAAGGAGTATGACGTCATAATGAGTAGTGAAAACGTTCAGCAACACACCGACGGGCCAGAACGTCATAAACAGACATTTTTGAATACATAGATGAGTTTAAGTTTTATGGAAAAGATGCATTAGATCCATTAACGTGTTAAAGGGGCCTTTTGAACCCTCTCTGTTACTGCAGGATGGGTGAATCTTTTACAGGTCACCTGCTTGTACCAGCTGATGTGGATGGTTTTACTGGTGAGGACTCGCTGGTCACAAGGCAGGGAAACAAAGTTCACCTGCTCTTTTCTCATTTTGTCACAAACATTCGGGATGCTGAGAACAACAGCCGTTCTTCTCTTCCTGGCCGTCGGGGCGGCGGACGCCCTGTACAAACAGTGGATTCCTGACACCAACTATGAGAACAAGACCAACTGGGACAAAGGAGATGTTCCCTGTGGCAACGACATCGTCGAGTTCTCGGCCCAGAGAAAAGTCTCCGTTTTTGTGGAGACCATGCACGCCATCCAGGAGATGAGGCTTCCGATAGATGGCGAATTCATCCTGGATTCAGGAGCCGGCTTTTATGCCAACAGTGGACAAGATCCAGGCTGTGGAGCAGGGCTCACCGTCCGGTTCAAGGATTCAGAGTCCCTCCGGTGGTTTAACCCAGCACTGTGGCAGGCTGCCGCATCATCAGATGACCTCCAGAGTGGAAACTTCCTGTTCTCGGTTCACGAGGAGAGCGTCCCCTGCCGCCACGATGACGTGATTTTTAAAACCCGCTCCTCTTTCAGGGTGGACACCAGCTCCAGTCACTCTATTGTCAATGTCAAATCGGTTTCCGTGCTGGGGAAAACATTTGGGAGCCAGGCTGAGTTCTCCCAGTACCTCCGTTCACGCTCCGGCCAACTGCAGTTCCATGGAACCTCTGCGGTCACTGTCGGAGAGCCGGGGTGTTCAGATCCTTCTGGCTGCGACTGCGGGAACTCTGAAAACCATCAGCTGATCTGCAGCTTTGTCAAATGTCCCTCCGTGAGCTGTACGAGGCCCCTCCTCCCTGTGGGACACTGCTGCGATGTTTGCGGCGCCATCGTGTCCATCCAGTACACCTCTGGTTTCAACCTGCAGAGCTATAGGCAGAGGATCCACCACCTCTTTCTGGTCCTGCCTAAATATAAATCCATCAAACTGGGCATGTCTAAAGTCTTCAAGTCCCAGCGGTTCATGTTCATCCCGTTTGATACCTCGCCTGAGATCCAGGTGGTCATCCTGGACGGTGAAGGGGAGTCTCAGTCCGAAAGTCTGGCCTGGGACATCGTGAAGGATGCCCGGGCTCAGAGCTCCCATCTGGGCATTACCGCGGCTGATTTCCAGACCTCCTCTGGCAACAGCGGCGGCGAGTCTGGAAACAATGCAGGGATGGTGGTCGGAGTTGTGTTCGGGGTCCTAATCATGATCACGCTCGTCCTTGTTCTGGGCCTAATGGTACGTAAGGGGGTCGTCCGCTTGCCACCGCTGCCGTCGCTGAGCCGCTTAAGGCGAAGCAGTGTTGTTGGAGAGCTCGGGGGACCTCTGGACCAGGGCTATGACAACCCCATGTTTAACAAGCCCACCATGCTGCCCAATGTTCCCAGCCTCTACGGTGGAGAAATCACCAATTCCATCTGCCTGAAACAGACTGGAGTGCACTTTGTCAATCCAGTCTACGATGAGCATGAAAGTGATTTTACTGCATAGATTTTCCAAAATGACCACTTGTGCATTTGCAGAGAACTTGATGAATCTTAAGAACAAAATCTTTATCAGAAATATGTTGCCACTCAAACAAATAAAAGCACCGTTGGAAGATGTTTGCATATTTTTCCTCATTTACACAACATATTTTACGATCTCGTTGGACAGTTGTCTCTAGTTGACGCTCAATTTTACGATCTGACATGGAACGTATACAGCCAGAGTCTATGGTTGAGCTCACCAAACTCTGTTTTTATTTAACTAGTAATCCTTTCAAGCCAGATTTTTTTCAAATTCAATATTGGGTTTTTAAATTTTGAATATTGTGCCCAATAAATCATTTCATAAATCAATCATTTTCCGTCGACCAGATGAATTAAATCGTTGTTCTTGGACATCCAGGCTGCCAGGTATAAGGGCTCGCTGAAGTTCTCCCTGTACTCGTGCAGCAGCCTCATGCCCTCTGTGACGTCGTAGAAGGACAAACAGCCTTGCTGGAAGTCGACGTAAAGGCCGACCGTGGTGACTTCATCGACCGCCAGCGGTGTCTCGGTGTTGGCGTGCCAGGCGAAGAAACCCCTGCTGTCTCTCCCTAAGCACCAGGAAGACATGTAGCCGGTGATGCAGCCTTCACACTGCTCCCCCTTGCGCTCAATTCCTTTGTAGGTGAGCCCCACGTGCGCCCCCTCCCCGCTCAGCTCTGCTTCAATGTAGTGCCTTCCCTGGTAGAGGCTCTCAGAGGTCATGGCCTGATGCCAGTGATCGAAACGATCGGGGTGGTCGGGGTAGCTGTGCTGCCAGGGGCTGGTGTTGATCAACTTCCTGTTGTCCTCCATTATGCGCAGGAAGTGATGGGTGGTGTCAGGGTCAAATGTCAATCTCCTCCAGTCTGTAATGGAAAAGGAATGCAGTGAGTAGAACACAGTTTGTAAATTGCTGGAAAGTGTTTTTACATTTGAGGAAGTCCTCTCGGGTCTCAGGGTCAGGCACGGCTGAAGGAGAAGACTTCGCCACCAGGGCTTCAGCACCTAAATTACCGAGATTATTAGTTACTCAGACAAACCACAACTCGCTGAGCTCTTAGCCGTTTAACCATTTCCTCCCTATCAGGATATAAGTGGGATGAGATGACCTACATTCTTCGTTTTTACAGGTCGGGCTTGTTTTTTCTCGGTAAGAGGAGAGAATCAGGTCACGGAGCTCCTGTGTGGCATCCATCACTACTTCCACGTAAGAGGCGAGGTGATCCATGTTGTTGATGCACACTGTGGGCAGACTCAGATCTTCCGCTCCTTTTTTCCATTCTGTGCATTCCTGGAAACACATCAAGCATTGGGGTGAAACAAGCCGTAAAATAAGGTGGATTGCTTTTACTGATGCAGAACTTTTCTTGTTTGGACCATCAACAGCAGGGTGTTGAATCGTTGCCCCGGGGAGTGTAATCCCGTGTTATTGCCCGATCTGCACCTGCAGGAAATCCACGTCAGATTCCCTCTTGGACAGTTTGTTCATCTCTGTAAGAATCCTGATCAGCTCTGCTCTCCTCTGCTCCAGATGGGCCTGGATGCTCTCTGCCTGTTGGAGAGCCGCCTTCTTCTCCCCCTTCAGCACCTGCACCTCTTGCTTTCTGGCCTCCTTGACGGTGGCTAGCAGCAGGTCAAATTGCTGTTCAACGACGACACAGGCACCCTGCACAGAAGACTGATGGCAGAGAGAATAAATGAGCAGAAATAAACTTTACGCAAAATTCTGTCTCTTTTGGCTCTACCCTGATTAGGTCATGGTTTCTCTTCAGCTCCTCAATGGCAGTCTCAGCCTCTGATGCACGTGCGCTGATCTCTTCCCGCTTCTTTTGCAGTTCTGCCTACAAGCAGCAACAACGGTAACTATATATTGAAACTTTTGCCTCCCTGACCCTAAAGTACGCCAAACCTCGATTCCGCTGCGCGCCTCCCTCGTGGATACGGTCGGGTGCCCTTTGTGCTGCTGCTTCTCGCATTCCGAACACACACAGCAGCTGTCCTTCATGCAGAAACGCGCGAAAGGCAGGCGGTGAACCTCGCAGACCCGGCAGTTTGAGTCGTGGAGGGGATCCACGAGTCGGTGCTTCTGAAATTTGGTGTTCAGCAGGTGGGGCCTGAGATGGGCTTCGCAGTAAGAAACCTGGCATGTCAGGCAGGTTTTCATGGCCCTGCAGGGAGAGTCCAAACAGGAGTCACAGGGCACGTCCTCTGGAGGCAGGTACTGGAACGGTTCGGCAAAAAGATTCACGGATTCTGTGTTATTTTTCAGGTTATCCTGGAGATCCCCGTTAAGTTCTGCCATGTTGACTTTCAGCTCAAGGTCCCACTGCCAAAATCCCCCGCCTAAAATAAGTTCCTTTGTACTCGGAGGAAGCTGAAGAAGTGGCCCTCCCACATTTAATTCCAACGGCTCATCTCTTACACAGCGTCACGGTTTAAGATTCAGCAGATTAAGCAGGCGAAGGAAGTAAACGATAAGTTTTACGACCAACCCAGAAAGGCAACAAACTTCCTGTTTGTTCTAATCTCTATGAATCTTTTAAACACAGAGTAATAACAGTTACTTTAAATAAACCCACAGATGATTGATGGGTGATTACGAGTCAACCAGCTACTTCAGTGTTGCTAGGGAACGCCAGACTGTGTTTCCGCCTGATACCGACGTTGCATAACTGCCACAGAGCATCCAGACAATGGCACTTGTGTACAAAACTTCCTGAACTGATGACACGCAGAGCGAGAGATTATCCCAAAGAAGATGGCAAAATAAGCACCTCCCCCCTTTTATTGTCTCTGCCACACAGATCCGCTAGTGTCAATACAACCACGATCACCTATGTGAAATAAAAGTGGAATAAAAGTGGAATAAAAGTGGCCTACAGCACATAGAAGAGTGAGGCATTACAAAAATTTATTAAAAGTCAGCCTAAGATTTTACAACGTCCAGCTAAACAGCATTTAACAGGAGACAGCACGTGCGTTATAACAACAGATGCTAACGTTATGATGTGCAGATAGCCGGGTGGGAGGATCTACCCCACAGGGGTAAGCATACTCAGGGGACATAGACCCCACCTCAATCAGTTCTCAGTTAACTGTGTTGGCATAAAATGATGCTGCAAAGAAATGCAGACACAATAGTTAGAATATTGTCAATGCTTTAACACCAGGCAAAACAAGCAAAAAGTCAATCCAGTGATCCTGGGATCGGGGATCGGGGATCTACCATCTCACTGCAGGATCCACACCACTGCCACCCTAAAGACAGGTCATTCAGCCACAATATGTCCTTGTTGGGGGGGTATGGTGACTTTAGGTATAAAATGATTTAATCTCGAGTCTTTTTGCCTCTGCCAACACCTCATTATCTATCGCAATTTACCACCAGGGGGCGATAAACGTGCTTCAGCGTCACATTATGGTTTGTAAAACATTGACAAAACATTGCTGTAAACCAAAAATCAATCCATCCATCCATCCATCCATCCATCCATCCATCCATCCATCCATCCATCCATCCATCCATCCATCCATCCATCCATCCATCCATCCATCCATCCATCCATCCATCCATCCATCCATCCATCCATCCATCCATCTCATACTCCTGCACCATTGCATCACAGATCTGTGTCCTCAATGGATTCTGGCTCTTCTAAGATCTCCAGATGTTTTTTACAGGCACCTAAGATCTTTTTTCTTGGTCCTAAGGGGATATGGATGCTCTTCAGGTCCTGATCAGAGCACAGCAACAACGCATCCAGGTCAATCTTCTCCCGCTTGAAGATGAAGAAAAGGTCGTTCATGCCCAGCGCGGCCAGAAAGACCTCCAGCGGGCTCGTTTCTGGCTCGTCATCGTCGTCTAGGCCCAGCTCAACTTCCTCCCAGGGCACTTCTTCCACGTTTCTCTCCTGCAGGCTGCGTGCACTCCCGATGCTTTCCTCGTCCAGACTGGAACACTGCTGCAACCGACTGCGCAGACGCACATTACTGCCCGAGGGACCTTCGACCGCTTCCTCTTGACCGCTGAGGTCGAACATCCCTCCGCTCATATAGTTCCTCCTGAAAACCATGGCACCCAGACCTGGCCGGTTGAAGAGGGAATCATGTCCTGAGTCTGTGCTGATCTCAGAATAGTCCACATCGGGCCAATGGAGGTCCGGTTCGCTAATGGCACGAGAAATGGCATCGCTGTTGTCCCTGGGAAACATGTCACGGACATTGCAGCGTCCCCGGTCCTTGGGGTTCACGTAAGTTCCCTGTTTGAGAAACATGACATCGTTGCCGAGTTGAAGTCCAGAGAGGGAGCGCACGCTCTTTCTCCCATCCTCGTAGATCTTAAAGGTCCCATCTCCTTGTTTCTTCTTCTCCAGCTTTCTCTGAATCTTGGTCTTCCCTCTGTTTGTGGCGTGGAGAGTAGCCTGACATGACATGAACCATAAAACAACTCTTAGACTTTACTTAGAGCAAAGACAATTTCAGTTAACTACTTTCAATATACATCAACACTGTTCAGTTTTATATGCACTAGTAGTCCTGTGACATGGTTAAGGTTAGGCTTGATGCCAGGGTTGAGATGTAAAAAAAGAAATTAATTAAAATTAACAGGCCACATGTAAAGTAATGAAAATGTCTTCCTTTTTGTGAAATTCAACCCAATCACCTGTTGTGAGCATCAATGTCTGAGGCTGACAAAAACAGCCCTGAGTTCAGTTTGAAGTCATTTGTGTTTTATAAAGCACTTATGTGATAGACCAGTTCAAGCCTGACCTGGGAGTATGGCACACTGATGGTGGCTGTGTTCAGGTTGTGCTGTCTGTGGCTCACAGAGCTGCTGGTGTAGCTGGAAAAGCTCATGGCGTCCGACGCCGAAGCCTCGGTCATCTCCCTCTTAAACTTCCGCTCCATGTGCTTGCGGTGCTTCTCCTGCATCCTCCTGCAGTCTTTGATCCGTCGCTCCGCATCCCGAAACACTTTCTCCTTCAGCTTCCTCACCAGCTTGGCATTGAGCTCCGCCTGCTTGGTGCTGACGCTGTCCAGGAAGCGGACGCAGTCCATGTGGCCCTTTGTGGCCGCCATGTCCAGCGGTGTGTGGTAGTCGTTGTCCAGGCACCAGATGTTGGCACCGACAGACACCAGGAAGAAAAGGCAGCTGTGGTGACCGTTGGATGCTGCCAGGTGAAGCGACGTGTTGCCCCATATGTCGCACTTGTCAGGGTTTCCTCTGAGAGAGACAAAATAATTAACTCCCACCTTCATTGCTGCTATCTTTATTTCATATCAAAATGAGGCTTATTTGTCATTTGGTGCCCCTCTCTTGCTATAGCATGTGATTTTATTAACTGTTTATCACCAAATGTTCCGATTAGGGGAATAAAGCAGCTATAGCCAACACCAGAGGCAACATCTGCCTTCAGGGCGACGTTCTATGACCTCACGCTTACCTGTGTGCGTGTGTGTGTGTGTTGTCTTTTTGTAATACGACCAGCAACACTCCTGAAGCGCCCGTCTCCAGTTTCACTGGAGGGTGAGGAGAAAACACCTCTGATAATATCACCCTCCATTCTGTGAGTCCAGACATACGTTAAAGGGTGTAGAGCTGAAATTCCCACCTCACACCAACACGCTTGCTCACACGAGGCATCACTCACGTTGTGCTTTTGCGTTTTTAATCGCCCTGAACGAACGAGGCGCCCGTGCCTCCGTGCCTGCATTCGTAGCTGTGCACGTGAAGCCCCTCTGCGAGTGCGACATGTATTATTGATGGGACGCACTGCGAAGGTTTCCAATAGGAATGCGCATCAGGGCTGCCAGATCTAAGAAAGCCAAGCTCTGATTGCGATCAGCACGTGCACATTCATGACTTTGTTGTTCTCCAGCTAATTCAAAAGACCACCCATGAATTTAATGCTTCAAAGGTCTTAGATCCTAAAAACAAGTTGCATCTCGATGCTACTGGATGCAGGATACAGAAGGTTCAGGATTCAGAGTGGGAAAATGTCATAGATGACATCCTGGGACTGTATCTACTGTCTTAGATCATTTCAATTTTAGCCTTTAAATTACCTCACAATTGTTTTAAGGTCTGGCTGATCACTCTCCCCCTGCCCCCCCCCCCATCGCAAAACACTATTGCATAAGATCAATATTTAAGGAAAATCATTCAGGGTTTCCCAAGTTCAACCGTTGGGTCAACAGCAATAAAAGGATGATCAAACAAAACGTAACATTATAAGCTACTAATGAAGCTCAACAGCGAGGAGCTAATAAAATTCATGTCATATTTTATGCTCATCCTCATAAAAACACTGGCATCGCTGACTTCGGGTCTGCCTTTAATCCCCTCTGTGTCCTTTATCACGCTGCTGCACCGTGACAGCTATAGGCTGCAATATACTTGCCAAATATAACTGCGAGGGGCATGTTTCCCATGAACATTATTAAACTCCTCTTCATTCTATCCCAGATTCTCTCACGGGTGTGGTGGGCCAGGATGTTCCTATCAGTGCTCACCCTTAGCGCCTTCTGTCAATCAGGGCTTTATGTTCCGGCATTTCAAGGCCTCTAGAGTCTTGTTTACCCTTATTTCATGGGAAAAGGTGGAGGCATGTTGTGGAGCACGCAAAGCCACCGAAGCATCCCCGTGATTCTGCCGTCATGAACCTGGCAGACTGATGAAAGAGGCCTCAGCCAAGTTTTTCCTCCATAATGGGCCCTTTTTTCTCTCTGGCCAGCAGGAGAACCAGGTCAGCCAGAAGAGACTGAGGACCGGCGGTTTTGCGTTGCACGCTCCACGGATGCCAACCACATTCGCGCTGTCCTCAGACTGTGTTATCAGCTGCTAATCTGGTCTTCCGTTATCTTTTCCACCACAGTGGTGGAATGAATTGACCCGGCGCACCATCGTCCCTGTCTGCAGTGATTTACAGTAGAGTTTTATGAGCTGTGTGCTCCCTGTGTGCTCGCCGCTGTGATATATTGATATGACAATCTGTCCATAAAGCCATTAGGACATTTGATTAGATGGTTTTAAAGGGCTTAGAGATGACTTTAGGTCGTGTGAAAAAGGGGTGAAGGGGAGGAAAAGCAGGGCCTCACACAGAGTTAGATGATCATCAACAGTTAGAAAATCTCCAAATTATGAGCTTAACTGTAAAACTCGACAGTAAGACGAGGTTAGGTGATTAAAGTTTATTACATTAGAGTGATTTGTGAAGAAAAATGACTTGCGTCTGGCCTCATCGTGCAATTTCTTTGCATTCCTGGAGGATTGTGATTTGTTTATTTCACTCTTTCTAGTTTACTCTCAATTTTCTATTGTATTTTTTTCGAGTTAGATGATATTCTTGATTTAAAAAATATTGATCGGAGGTACATTTTGTCAGGAATGTACCCACCCTCTGGACACGATGAGCCGCAGAGCCTCCACGTTGCCGTGATAAGCGGCCCACAGCGTCGGCGTCATGCCGTCCTCATCCGGCGCGTTCAGATCCTTCCGCGTCGCCTCCTTCAGCAGGTCCAGGCGGCCATCCCGGGCCGCCTTGTGGTACCTGTCATTCATGGCGCACGGTCAGTTCGACCCCCTCGGTCCCGTTCCGTTTCACCATCGCCGCCAGCACCGTCGGTGTTTGCGCCGGCTTGTGCGCGCTGCTCCCCGCAGGGTCGGCAGCGCGTCCGTTGTATCCAGGGACGCCTGTCCCATGACGGGAGGGGAAGCACTACTCCTGGTGGCTGAGGGGGGCAACACAGGCCAGGGGTTGGGTGGTGTGTGGTGTGTGGGGGTCCCCCAGATTTTGTCATATCGGCGTAGATCGCCTGTGAATTGCGGAATCGTAACATGCACACGCGCAGGCACGAGCTATTATTTGCTGACCTTGATAATCTCTTATTTAAAGTCTTGTATATAAAACAAGATCTGTATTTATAGTTATAATGACTCTGTTTTGTAGTAAATTAAGAAAGAGGAGTCGTAAAATCACCCATGCTTTTTCCATGGCTGCCCTGATTGCTCAGTGGATACTTTCCTTTTTACTGTTTACATCAAACTATTCGGTAACAATAATGCACATCTTAGCAGTTGCATCTAAATTCTCTCCCAGATTACAGCATCCACTAAAGGGGGCCCTTTTCCCCTTTTATTTGAAGCCGAGAGGATAAAAGTGGGATTCCAGAAGTGATCCTGCACTCACAAAAAAGGCACATCAAATTGTGACCTATGGATGTAGTGATAAGGGAGGAAGAAGAGCAGGTTAGACGGACTTGATTCGCAGTCATGACCCCTGAGGGCCACAGCCAAAAGGAGAAGAAGCTTAAAATTCTTTCAAAGTTAGTCCCACCCTGCTTTAAAAAAGAGGACAGTTAGCATATTTAAACGGATGAAACTGCACAGAAGCCTGACTGAAACTTCCATAACAATGGAGCTCAACACCAGTCAGCACTTCAGGGGGGGACCCACAGAAACAAGGTCAGAAGCTCAAAATTGTACGGTAATCGTTCAGTAAGATCAGGTTGTTGTTTTTTGGGATCTCAGAATTACCCAGAAAAGGGATTTCACGGAAACACCTTTTGAACTTTTGTATTTTGTCCAAAAACAAGGTGTGTTTGGTGACAAAATGGTGTCGTACAACACAAATTTATTGACATTTATGACTGTACAGTAAACTGATCCGCCTCAGAGCGCGTATAAAAGTCATGACAGCTCGGCCTGCTCCTCAGAATCGCTCAGCTTCAGGTACGCTTCACTGACTTGATCCATTTGAATGTTTTCAGTTGAGAGATTTAGCTCAGTTTTCAGTGCGCAGTGGTTGTTTTCATCTAATGTTGCACCTTCAGTCTTTTGGACGTGACGCGTGATCTTATCAGAGACGGAGAGATAATCTAACCCAGGTCCGAATGTTTGGGGTCTCATTCGTTTAGCATTGGTTTAGTTGGTTATTTTGCTCTTTTGTGCAGCACTGGTGTTGACACGTATGCTGATTTTGTAGCCGCGGACAGGTTTCACTTGGGCGGGGCCAGTCCAGGAAAGAAGTTTATAAAGGGTGTAGGACAGCCTTGCTTGTAACCAGATGCAGCTTCAGTTGCAGCACCTGGAGGACAGAGCAGGAAAATATGTGTCTGAATAGTGGCTTTCCCTGCCAGTGTTTGACCGATGGCTATCCTTGTCAACCCTGCAGGATGACGTGCAAAGACAAGGAGACAGAACAGGCTCATCTCTCCAACAGCACCAGTGCTCCGGGTCAAACGGAGAACCCCTGTGAGCCCGACCCAGATGCTGACACAGTGGTGAGGGAGCGGCCCCGCAACTGGGGATGGATGCTGTCCGGGATCTTCTGCGTCAACATCCTGATCCTGGGCTGCGCTCTGGTCAGCAGCAGTGCTTACAAGGAGGTTGACATCGACATGTCCGACCTGCAGATCTTCCTCACCATCCTGCTCATCCTCACCTCCATCTGGATGATCTATTATATCACCTACACAGCCAGGCAGGAGGACGCTGTTGTTTACAAAGACGGCCACGCCGGACCTGTATGGCTCAGGGGTAAGGAAAGTTCTCATTTGATTTACAAAGATAGTCTTGGTCAATGCCTGACCCGGTCTGTTTCTCTAGGAGGTCTGGTGGTCTTCGGAGTCCTCAGTATTATCATGGACATCTTCAAAATCACCAGCTACGTGGGCTACGTGCACTGCGATTCTGCTGTAAAAGTCGTATTTCCGGTGGTGCAACTGGTTTTCGTTGTCGTGCAGGTAATCCTCGACATCCCACTCCTCATGTTTTTCCTAACTCCAAATGTAGTCAGCTCACCGTGCGCTTGCTTTGCAGACGTACTTTTTCTGGTTCCACTCCAAAGACTGTGTACAGGTGCAGAAGAACCTGTCAAGGTAGGTGGTCAGTCGCGCTAGCCTCCTCTTTGTAAAAAGAAATGAACGTGTATTCTCATGCACACTCGTGCTGTCTGATTCTCTCCAGATGTGGGCTCATGCTCACCCTCTCCACCAATCTCGTTGTTTGGATGACCGCGGTCACAGAGGAGTCCCTTCATCAAACCACATTTCCCGACTACCTGGGCAACGACACAAAAATCTCTGGACGAAGCGCATTCATTAGTAAAGGTAACTAAAGTGGCTCAAACAGTTAAAAAAGTTTTAAAAAATGAGAAATAAATTGGTGAAACCTCACACTGTCTTACAGCGGCATATGGAGATGACAAATGCAAGTGCAGCCACACTTCATGCGCCGTCTTCAAGAAGGCCTACTACTACTTGTACCCCTTCAACATCGAGTACAGCCTCTTCGCCTCCGCCATGGCCTACGTCCTGTGGAAAAATGTGGGCCGAGTGCTGGACGAACACGGCCACCACCACATTAAATTCCGGCTGAAGGACATAGCTCTCGGGCCGGTGGCAGGAGTTCTGTTAGTGACAGCGGGTCTGGCGACCTTCATTGTTTATGAGATAGAAATGCTAAAGGAGGATAGTGACAAGGAGAAGAAAGACAATGCTTTAATGATGCACTTTGTTATGAATATAGTTATAGTCGTCCTCATGTCTGTGACCACTGTCATTGGCTGCGCCATGTTCAAAGTGGACCACAGGGAGCACGTGTCAGACAAGAACCCCACAAGAAACCTGGACGTGGGGCTGCTGGTGGGAGCCTCACTGGGACAGTTCATCATCAGCTACTTCAGTATCATTGCCACAATTGGAGCCGGAGCCAAAGGACACCTGAACAGGCTCAATCTGACGGGGGGTATCCTGATGGTGATCCAGCTGGGCCTGCAGAACTTTTTCATCATTGAAGGTCTACACCGGGAGCCCTTTCATGAAGTGCAGCCAATGCCCACAGTGGTGGTGAACCCTTACGTGCTGGAGCCCATGAAAGACCTGGGCAACCTGGGAGGATCAGAAACAAAGCCCAGCCCGGCACTGGCCGAGCCGAGCCTGCACAGCCACCCAGCCGAGCACAGACCGAAACTGCTGTGGAAGCGGCGGGTGCTGAAGGAAGTCTGTGCGTTCCTGTTGCTCGGAAATCTCATAGTGAGTATAGAGCTCAATCAAATTCTCTGTTTTTGTCTCTTCACATTTGTGCAACGTTTCATCCTCCGCTCCTGTTGCTTCCCCTTACAGCTGTGGATCATGCCGGCGTTCGGTGCCCGTCCCCAGTTTGACCATAATACAGAAATGGACTTCTACAAATTCAACTTGTGGGCTACTGTTGTGAATGTCGGACTTCCATTTGGCATTTTTTACCGAATGCACTCCGTGGCGAGCTTGTTCGAGGTTTACCTGACATCATAGCGCTGCAGGTCCTCTGACCTAAAGCTGTTTTGGATAAGCTGTGTTCTTGTCTTGATAATACATTATTTCAAATCAAATTTGTTTGGTTGATAATTAATGGCAAGTATCATTTTCTGATATTACAACCTGCATATTTTACTATGTAAATGTATTGTAAATACAAAAGTAAACAAAACTTTGTATGGTTATTTAATACTTACTCTTGCACATAAGAATGGACACAGCAATAGAGCAGTAAAAAAGGTTGCTGTGATATTTTAATCAGATTTAGTTAATAGTATATGTTATATTATATATTGTGTATTGAATATATGTTGAAACCACCAGACCTGTACCTGGATTGGTTTTATCCAGCCCAGTTTCAACTAGGCCATAGTTTGTCTTTGTAAACCTGCCTTGTTCAAAAGTAATTTTTAAATTTACAATATAAAGAATCTATTAATCCATTTTATAATGATGTGTAGCTTCACATTTGGGGAAAAAAAATCAGAGTAAAAAGGAATTAAACGGGTAATTATGCTTTGTTAATTCTAAGATCAATTCTTACCACGACATTTTGTGGCGTTATTTCATTGTTTTATTTAAAGTCGTTGTTGGTTGCAGGATGAAATAATTTAACCGCTGTTCAACAACAATCGAATGCACACCAGCTTTTGCTTTAATCGGATTGAATACCGGAAGTTACATTTGAGTCAGGCACATTGAATACCGCCCTCTTTTGGGTCCTGGCACACGAGCCTTTTGTTTACAACACGTCACCAGGAAGTACTTCTGTGCTCGAGCTGTCAAAATGCTGAGACAGGTGACTGATCCCAAATAATCTCTTTAGAAAGATTACGGAAGTTTATGTTTCTAAATGATAGCGTAAAACCCCTTTGGCCTATTTTTTATACACGAATTAACAAACCTTTTTATTTCAGGATTCACAAAATACGCCTCTTTTTGGTGAGGACGACGATAATGCCAGCCTCCCGAAGTCCAAAATAAGGTAACAATGTGCTGCTACACTACGAGTTATAAATTAGTGTTGGAAGTAAACCTACTAAGTACTAACTTACTAAGTGCAGCTCGCTTAACAAGTCGCGCCTTAACATTTAGCTTATGACTTAATTTTGAGCAAATTTCATGCACACATAAAATAAATTAGACATTTTGTACGCCATTTCAATAGCACCCCAAACAATACAGTCTAGTTTCAGTAGTATTTTAATTTTACAAGAAATATAATCTAGTACAACTCTAGATTGTCTAGATTGACAACTCGGACTCTGCACCGGTCCGTTGTGGTGAAGAGAGAGCTGAGCCGAAAGGCGAAGCTCTCGATTTACCGGTCGATCTTCGTTCCTACCCTCACCTATGGTCATGAGCTTTGGGTAATGACCGAAAGAACAAGATCACGGGTACAAGCGGCTGAAATGAGCTTCCTCCGTAGGGTGGCTGGGCCCTCCCTTAGAGATGGGGTGAGAAGCTCTGCCATCCGGGAGGAGCTCGGAGTAGAGTCGCTGCTCCTCCGCGTTGAGAGGAGCCAGATGGGGTGGCTTGGGCATCTAGTCAGGATGCCCCCTGGACGCCTCCCTGGTGAGGTGTTCAGGGCATGTCCCTCCGGTAGGAGACCCCCGGGAAGACCCAGGACACGTTGGAGAGACTATGTCTCTCGGCTGGCCTGGGAACGCCTGGGGATCCCTCCGGATGAGCTGGAGGAGGTAGCTGGGGAGAGGGAAGTCTGGGCTTCTCTCCTTAGGCTGCTGCCCCCGCGACCCGACCCCGGATAAGCGGCAGAGAATGGATGGATGGATGGATAATCTAGTAATTAATACTGGATTCATACTGAATAACACTTATTTGACACTTTAGTAGCTTGTAATACATGGGCAGTCTGAGTTAGAGTCTGAATATTTCCTGTAGTATTTGTGTGTTCTGCCAGGATAAAAATGAAATTCTGTTTTTCAGGCACCCGGTGGCCTCTTTCTTTCATCTTTTCTTCCGAGCAAGCGCCATCTTGGTTTACTTACTCTGTGACATGCTCAGCGGGCGTTTCATTGCCTCCATGGTCACAATTATCCTCCTGCTGTCATGTGACTTCTGGACTGTGAAGGTGAGTGCTGCACGTGCTGCATCGTCCTGTTTGTTCTGCAGCAGGAAATGGAGATTTTGATTGGTTTATTATCAAAGTGCATGTTTTGGGTCATCCGTCAAGTTTTTTTTCATCTTCAGAACGTATCTGGGAGACTGTTGGTGGGGCTTCGTTGGTGGAATCAAGTCGATGAAGATGGAAAGAGCCACTGGGTTTTTGAGTCAAGAAAGGTGAGCAGAAGCTCATCGGGAAAAGATGAAATAGGTTCCAGTTTGTCAACGTTTCCAGCTGTGCTTCGCGTTGATGCAAGTTGTTCACACTTCTCTCAGCAAAGACAAGTTTGGAGTAATAGCACCAACATAAATCATTCAACGTTTAACAGCCTCATCACTTTTCTTTCTTTTCACTTTAAGGCGATCCTTCCTCTTCAGAAAGTAACACAGAGATCCTTTTTATAAAAGGATTTCATCTAAAATTTCACAGTAAATGCACCTTACAACCCTTTGTGAAGTCCCAGCGTACCTTTTGCTGGGCCATTATATGTAATGTAGCTGCGTGACCTTATTGAACAATTGAAGATAGTGTAACAGAGAGACTGCTTTGTACTCCGGTAAAAAGGGAATATCACATGGCACCATAGCAACATTAGATACGTTGCCTCCAAAGACATTTCTAAATTTGTGATTGTTGACAGTGAAATCTCCTCTTCCTCCCTACACAGACAGCAGACGATTCATCGAGTGCGGATTCACGGATCTTCTGGCTGGGCCTCGTCGTGTGCCCCCTGTTCTGGGTGGTTTTTGTCTTCAGCACCATTGTCTCTTTCAGGATTAAATGGCTGGTGAGTAAGTGTCTTTGCTCATTTAATGTTGCTCATTAGCAGCTAGCTGCTCAGTCCTGTTGAAGGTTTGCCCCTCCCGTCTGCAGGCTGTAGTATTTATGGGGTTGGTGTTGCAATGGGCCAACCTATATGGCTATGTCAGGTGCAAGGTGGGTGGAAAGTCCAACCTGAGAACCATGGCGAAGAACTATCTCAACTTGCAGATATTTAAACAGGTCAGTGAGAGTTCTCAATATCTGCATCAGATGCTTTAATGTTGTACATTTAAGCATTTGTATTCTGCAGGCTATGGAGAAAACAGAGAGGCCTTGAAGAGGATGACTGTCTGTGTTACCCTGGGCTGCAGAGCTGGATGAGTGAGCTGACAGTACTTCCTGCCAGGAGCAGATGTTGTTTCTGGGGTTTTCTGTTATTTTCATGTTTTTGCTAATGCTGGTGTTGTGCCTCATGTTTGTAATTAGTGAAAGAAGAAGAAAACATCTTTTGGCATGTTTTGGTTGCACAGGTTGGAGGAACACTTGGCTTATTTAATTATTAGGTGAATCCAAGGCTGTCATTTTATACTCTACATTATTTTTTGCTTCTAGTATTTATTAACATACATATAACAGAATGGCGGTATGATTAAATCACCTCTCTCAGCTTCTCTTCAGGTGCCTTGTAGTTACTTCTGGGAATAAATGAATGGTGGATTATTGACATAAACTGAATACTTGTGCGCCTCCTCTGTATGCAATGATTCGTTGTACCAGTAGGTGGCGGAATAAGAAAACTAATGTTTTTGAGTTTATATACTTGTGTTATATGATGTTATAACATGAGTGGCTTGTAATTTTCCCTGTTCTGTCAAGTTGTGGTTCTCGTAAAATAAAGAAATATCATATTTTAACTGTTTTTAACAGTGAAAGAGAGCTTTATTTCGATTTATTTGGATAATATTAAACTGGGTGTCAAAAATCAGTGACAGTTTTAGATAAATCAAACAAATGGGTTAATTTAAGCATGCAAAAGTAACCCTGTGCTCTAGTACCAGAAGTCAAAGTGGTTAACTCTGCATTTATACTTCACCATCACAGTGATCATGACGATAAAATAAACGCTGCCTAAAACCAAATAGAGCCAGAAGATTACGTTGTCCAGAGTGTTGGCAAGCTTCTCAAACCTCTCGCTCTCCTGTTCCTTCTCCTGGAGGCTCTTCAGGAAGCTCACCACCTTCCTGAGCAGCTCAATCTGACCCTCCGAGTCGCCCAGCGGAACCACGCTGACGTCTGGTTTGGTTTCTGCTGGGGTGGAATCACACGCTGTGAAATGGGTTAAAACGAGTCTCAGGTTTTCTCATCGCTCACCTTCAGCCCCCTCTGCCTCGTCCGTGTTCTTTCCCGAGCTCGATCTCATGAAGCAGGAGCAGAAAATCACAGTGCCGTCTTTGGCCAAGCGGGTCAGCATCAGGGAGATCAGCATGCTGACCACCAGCAGGACCAGGCAGATGCAGAAGTGCGTCCCTGCGGCACAGACACGACAGTTAGAGGGCGCTGCCGTGGGCAGGGTGACCGTTTCTGCCGAGCAATGACTGACGGATGACGGGGCTGCACTTGCTGTCTCCTGGCAGCATGTCGTTGAGGATGATGAGGAACATGGTGAAGCTGAGCACCAGTGTCACCTTGAAGGAGTTGCGCTCGCCGCCAGTCAGCGGCAGGGAGAAGCTGATCATGTCAGCCAGGATGAGCAGGATGCTGGGCAGCATCAGCGTTATGAAGGGGTTGAGATATTTGATGCTCAGGGAAACCTTCAGGGAAGGAACATCGGTTCAGTATCAGTATTTTGCTGCCCTCAAAATGTTTGGGTGGGTTATAATGTTGCTCCAATGTAGCAACAGTGTCCAGAAAACACACATAAATAGATTAGTATCTGTTCATGTTAAACCTCTCAACAACACTATGCTGGAAATACTGGAAATCAAATTAATTTGGGGAAAATACTCCGCCTAGTGGTGGGGATCTAAAATTACATCACGAGATCCTGTCACACTTGTCATATCTGACCCGACACAAACAACATTCCCAGTACTCTCAGGCCTTCATGACCCACCATGATGTAATTCCGGTCATCTCTCTGCTTCTGGTAGTCCGCACTCTCCGTCTGCCAGTCTCCGTGGGTACCGTCAACCATCTTCAGGGTCCCCAAATTCAGATCAGTGCCACACCCTGAACGCAGACTTCCCAATGAAAAGGTGCATTTTGTCATAGAAAAGTGAAAAACTTTGCCGTTTTCAGCGAGTGACCTATTCTGTCAACGTATCAGACATAATTCCTGCAAAGCTTATTGGTTGAATGACCTCACCGTCGTTGGTCCAGGCCTGGATCGCCACGGGACACTCGTCAAAAGCGAACGGGTAGTTAAACAGGTTGACCTCGCAGTTGATCTCTGCGTTGATGATGACGTTGTGCTTGACGGTGCCGTTGCTGTACACCAGCAGGTCCTGGGAGCTGTGCTTCATGGAGGTTTTGATGCTGTGCGGGCGAAAGTCGGGACGCCTGTCAGGCGGGGGAAGTCAGGGAGGGTCACATGACCGACGGACGGACTCACCCGTTGGTCACGTGTAGCTCAGGGGTCCAGACCTTGGTCACAGGCAGGATCACCTCATCGTACTCGTAATCCGAGGTGTTCCACGACAACTCCAGATCGGTCCAAATCTGCGGGTCAACCAGTCACTCAGGCTCTTTTTAACAAATCGTTGTTACATGGAATTCAACGCTTACGAGTGCAGCTTGCAAACGACTGATGAGACGAAGGTTCTTGGTGTCCTGTTGATAAAAACAAAACAGGTCTAATCCAGTGGGCAACAGACAAAGCAATTACCAGTGAGTGTGCCACTCCTGAAGGGACAGCGGGAAACGTTTGTGCTACTCACTACAGAGAGTGTTTGGTACTCCATGAAGGGCACGGAAATCGTCTGGGTGCAGTTGTCCTCCTGGGGCTGAGACAGCGGCGTCTTAGCAATCAGCATCTTGGCGAGGCAGCGGCGGCTCCTGCAGGCGGACTCGGACTGGCCTGAAATCAGAGAGGGACGTCGCGGCAGGCGTGTGGAAGTGTTCTGGTTTTCAGCAGGTTGTGTGACCGACCTGCAGTGAGGACACTCAGCAGGACGACGGACCTCCACACGCTGCGGACAAGAAGCGGGCGCATTTCTGACGGGATGAGTGATACTTTGATGCCACATCAAAGCGCCCTGACTGACGGCTGCAGTTTGGCTTGTCTGCTCTCTTTTCTTCATGGTTCCAGTCCGCCGGGATACTTAAATAGCGCCGTCTGTGACGTTTAACAGCATATCGACTGTGCGGGAAAGACAAAACAGCATCATGGCGTGATTAATTACAGCGTGCATTCACTGCACGGCCTCAATTATCCTGTGCAAACATTTGGAAAGCATTTTCTTCCCGCTCTGTGTGCTCCTGACAGAAGACTCAGGCGACGCCAGCTGCCATGTTGCTCTGCATCACAATGGAGACGCACATCAGTCCGGCCTGGACGTTTTAAACACTTTGTTTTGACAGCTGTGTGACGGATTTGGGTTTTTGTTGATTTGCTTTTGACATCCAGCTCACGTGTCCTAAACTTACATAAGAGCCGCCGCATGAAAGGGGAGGCTGGAGTGGCTCGTCAATACGACTGTACATTATTATTATTATCATTGTTGCTGCGACCAGACTGGGATTAAAGTCTAAAAATGTAAAATTTTAAAATTCACCATTAGTGGAACGTCTAAAACATCCAGCAGCTTTTCAGATGTAAACATCTTTACCGTGCGTCGACCTTTGCGCTGCATTAATCAGCTTTTTCCATGAACAACAAAGGCTTGAATGTTTTACATTCATTTCATACCTGACTGACCTGATCCTTATCAGTCAGAACAATACTCTCCCTCTGGGGACTCAGAAACTGGAGTGGTTGTTTTAATTTGTTGCCATTTGAGCTCAGAATAAAGATAAACTGACTAGATTAGCGCCCTCGGTGTCACCTTATGTGTAAAAGAGTGTGAAAATCACCTCAACACCGTCTGACTGTTTCAAACCTGATTTTAGTCAAGCTGAGTGACTGAGAGTGACAACGTTGTCCTGGTACAAGGACAAGGCCAATAAAATGCAAACGTAATTAAGAATATACGTAGATATATATTTACAAATGTTACAATAATAACAAAGAACCCTGCCTGCTATATTTTCGGAACAATATAAATGGGTGTTATTTCTGCTCTTTAATGCATCATATAAGCACATTTTCTTGCAGTTCTTATCTTCAGCCGGTTGACATTTATCTGGACACCGGTGCTCTTAAACCTTCTTATCTGATCTGCTAATGCGGCTAAGTGTTGTTACAACACTCCACACTTGTTCCAGCCATATAAACTCGTCTTGTCACCCCTGCGGCTCCCAGTCAGACGTGCGACGCTGCTTCACGCTCTTGTTTTTCCACTTTTTGACCATCGCTGCTTGTTTATGGTAAACTAGGTCAGGCTTTCATAAAGACGATCATTGGACTGAACTCCTGACCTCAAAGCACCGTCTATCTGCCCACTTTTCTCTTGTTTGTTCTTCTTTTAGACCTCTGCAAATTGAATGTAATCACAATGGAAAGGAAGTAATTCCACTCTTCTTACAGGAAGCTCTCCTATCTTTGTCCACTGCCATCTTTAACATGTTCTATCCCTCTTTTAGGTGAGGTTGTTGTTGATGTTTTAGATGATGATGGCAATAAAATGCGATAAAAAGGCCAGTATGTCCTGGCGGTTCGGCTGTGATCTCTTGTCTTATCAGAGCATAATTGAGGACGACTGAGATGGACGTAATCCAGGAGTCTCAGCCTGATTGAGCAAAGGTTAACTTTCTGTCTAATGAATCACGGAAATTCAAAGGAAAATGTCAGAAAATGTGAAAATGACGCGCAATAACGATCAATACTCCACAGTTAGCACTTTGTGGGAGGCTGTTCAGGTTACACAACTCCCATTCCGTCATCCCGAAGCAAACAGCGAACGGGACGTTCGGTTTTCTGACGGGAACTGGGAAATATTCCACCGGTCATAAATTCTTCCTGGCCGCCCAATGAGGTTGGAGAGGGAAGTGATTGCATTTATAATTGGAACAAAATGGGACTTTGCCTCAGGACCAGGACGTCCTCCCACTGACCCCTCAGAAGTCATGCCTTCTACCGCATATGGACTAACGCTGAGCAGGACCGAGGAGCTCGTATCGGACCCGTATGACACTCCCACACTCCAAGTTCAGCAGGTGAGTCGATCTGTGCAAATGGAACAAGTTCAGAACATCAAGAGTTCCTTCAAGCTTATCGGTCCTGTCAGTGACTGTTACTGTTTAATGATCAGTAAAGTGAAGAGCTATTCTATTCTATTCTATTCTATTCTATTCTATTCTATTCTATTCTATTCTATCCCTGCAGGATAAACCTGCTCTCGCTTGTGTTCGGGTTAACAGGTCCAACTCAGAACAGCGACAGCACTGGGTCCGATACTCACGACTCCTTCTAATCCCTTCCATGTATGGCTGGTGGACCCGCCTCTGTGAGGGGTCTCAAACAGCTGGTAACGCGTTTCGTCGTCCCTCGCTGACCATAAACTGGGCCTGACATCAGCTGCACGATAACAATAAAAAACTTGATAAAAGTGTGATGGTGCATTCGGAAGGGCAGGATTATTGATCCGGCAGTAAATTTGCAGTACGTCCTCTGAGATATTAACGCGATCCCTTTCATGCGACCACTCCGACAACTAGAAACGTCCTGGCTTCGTTACTTGAGAGCAGGCGCCGTGGTTAACGTTTGACATTTGATGCAATATTTGGAGGTGAAAACTGCCAGAGGTGGTTTGTGAGTAATAATTGACACTCATGAGGGCAAAAGAGATTAATAACGGCAGCAAACTGAGGTCGAGGTTTTGCTAAATTGAGCGAGACGAATAACCGTAGCTAATTTAAGAAGCTAATTTAAAAAGGTTGTTTACTGGGGAAGTGTGGGCTTTACTTAGGGAGTTAAAAAAGGTTGTGATGTGTTTACTGACTCAAAATGTATTGTTCTTTAAGGTCATGGGCAATTGTTTTTAGTTTTTCTAGGCCTCAAAGCTGTTTAAACAAGTTACCATGGCCAATAATCAAATAGCTTTGGAATATTTACATGAAAATCATCATCACAAGGTTCTGGTTTCGGTCCCAGTAATGTTTTTTTCAGGATCGCTGCGTTCAGGTGCTGCTTTTTCTTTCCGTCTTCAATACTAACAGAAAAGTTGCTCCTATGTAACTAATGAGTTTATGACGTCTGTGTCTATGCTTCTTGGGTTCCGTCGGCAGAACGGTCTCCCCCTATGAGCCTGGTCCTGCTCAGGGTTTCTTCCTTTTTAGAATGGAGTTATTTTCTTGCCACTGTTGCTTGTTTTTTGGGGGGTGTCTGTGTTTCTGTAAAGCACCTTGATACTTTCTGGATCGTAACTGACGCTCTATAAATAAAGTTGACTTCAATTGAATGGTCGGGATCAGGTGACTGACTGACTTGACTACTGGAGACTATTCCATTCATCTGCCTTTCAGCTCCTAATCAGTTACAATTAGCTGTAAAAGAACTGCTGGTAAATAATCAACTCGATAAGAAAAGTGTGTTCTGGGATCACAGTTGGTGTTAGCCGCCGGCTGACGTTAACCTTGGCTGAACACGACCTTTTCACTTTAACCAACAAAGCACAAGTCTGTCTTACATTCCTGTCAGATGTAATGAGGTGAACTCTCTCCTGGGACGTGGCGTTTTGACTCTTCTCGTCTCGTCTTTCAGCAGGAGACTGCGAGGCAACGCGATGAACGGCGAAGGGGCCGAGCGGGCCGCCATTGACACCAGCTGCACCACGGTTCACTCCCTGAGCACCCAGGATGCGTCCAGGCGGCTGCGCTACATGCAGAAAGACGGCAGGTTCCCGGTGGTTTTCCAGAAGGCTCCTGGACACTGGAGCCCCTACCTGATGGACATCTTCACCACGCTCGTGGAGGTCCGCTGGAGGGTGATGTTCCTCTTCTTTTTGCTGTCCTACACCCTGTCGTGGCTGGTTTTCGGCCTCATCTACTGGCTCATCGCGTATGTAAACGGCGACATCGACGGCGAGGAGAGACGCCTGTGCGTGGCCAACGTGCGGGGCTTCACCGGGGCTTTTCTGTTCTCCATGGAGACGCAGGCCACTATCGGATACGGCTTCAGGACGATGACGGAGAACTGCATGGTCGCCATCATCGTGGTGACAATTCAAGATATATTCAGCTGCCTTCTTGACACCATCATCATCGGTATTATTATAGCTAAAATGGCCTCTGCTCGCAAGAGAGCTCAGACGGTGGGATTTAGTCGGTGTGCAGTCATCAACCTGCGAAACGGGTGTCTGAGCCTGTCCTGGAGGCTGGGGGACCTGAGAGGTAATCACATCCTGGAGGGTGTCGTCAAGGCCACAATCGTCCGTTACATGAAAAAGCCGCGCGGTGCAATCGTGATGTCATACCAGGACCTGGACATCCCGAATCGTGAAATCGTCCTCGCCACTCCGGCCACCATCATCCACAAGATAGAGCCAGGCAGTCCGCTCTACGGCGTGGGACCCGAAGACCTACTGGAGAACAACTTTGAAATGGTGGTGTCCTTCACCTACACCGGCGACTCCACGGGCATGCTTCACCAGACGCGGACCTCCTACACACCGACAGACATCCACTGGGGTCAGCGCTTCCAGGACGTGATGAAGTTACGCAAGGGACGATACAAGGTGGACTACTCTCTGTTCAACGTCACCGTGTGGGTGCCTGTGCCCCTGCTCAGCGCAGAGAAGTACGATAGGAGGAGAGGCCCCCTGGTGGGCGGCCAGAATCCACAACCAAGCTCTTGTTTAGAGAGTCAGAGTGGAGACAGCCTCCAGGAGAACCCCGAAGAGTCCACAGAGGTGAATAATCAGACCTTTTTGTGAACCCAGATTTAACAGATTAAATCATAACTCAGATTTTTGTTTTCAGTATTCCAATTGCAAAAGTCTGCGTCTGAAAATGCAGATGGGAATCAGAGAGAGTGTATTTTTTTTCTTTATTATGATTGATGTCTTTCCCCTCCTGACGTGCTGCCCGAGATTTTGTAATATAAAGATTTTCTATTCAGCGTAATATTTGTGATGGCAAACGGTTTTTGTAAATATATTTATGTGTATGTCTCCGTGCAATCTGTACATTTGGTAAACTTCAGATAAATAAAAACATTTTATTCCAAATTAGACGGCATATTTTGGTTTGAAGTCCATATCAATGACATTCGCGGCTCGATGCAGCCACCGTGTGGTAACAGAGCATACTCCCACCTTCAATCCTGCTCTATCTAACCACGTAAATAGCACTTTTATTGGATTTATAATCTGGGAAAAATGCTGTATATATTTTTAATAATTATGATATATTTTTTACTCCACCGCATTTTACCCATTAATTAATCAAATCATTCCTGAAATAATTTAAGATCAGCTATAGCGCTTCAAATGTATTCATTAAAAAACATGAATTGTGAATTATAATATAAAACTTTGGATCTCTGCGATCTTTAAAAAGTGACCTGACTTCTGTCAGACAACTAATTATAAACCCATGACGTCAGGCCCTCCAACAGGCGCTTCCGCTCGCTATTGGCTGTCGCTGCAGCGGGGGGCGGGGCTACGCACACGTGTTAATAAAGTCCGTTTTTGCGGGGGCAAAACATCTTCGTCAGTGTTGCCGTAGAGGGTTATGGCTGATCTTACCGCTGCAGGTGGGGAAGTCAGTGACGACCATCAGCGAGGCGCGAGAATAAAGGGGATTTTATACCTGGCGCGCGCGAGACCGGACGTGTTAGAGCGCGAGGACGGCAGGTTTCCGCCTCCAGACCCAGCAGGTATTTAAAAACAATAACAAACGAAATAATTTTACCATTTTTCTGCAACCATGTTGATAGGAAACCTCTGGGAAAACGTTTTTAGTGGAAGTGGGTTTACATTATTAATTTCCCATGAATTTCATTGGAAATTGCAGAATTAAAAACTGCTCTTTATTACAACTGACATTTGTAGTTTGTTCTACCTCTGCAAGTGTGTAATGATGGGCTACGTTGTTGTGAATTAAGAACCTTTGGCGAAATAAAAAAAGTGTTATAAAGTCTCGTAACAAAAGATGACATCTGCTGAATGGGTGGTCACAGTTATTGATTTGTGTCATGATAAATAGAGCAGCTTTACGTAACCAGTTTCCATTTGCCTCAGCAGTTGACTCTAATTAAGACCACATGCAAAACAAACAGCCTCCGGAAGCTTCGGCCCGTCACCGTACACACCAGGGTGTGTTGGGTCATGGCGAGACACACCTCAGTCACTCTGCGCTGCAAAAATCAGAGCTCGGCATTAATCCCCTGTTGCAGCCGATTAAAATGAGAAACATTTGCTATCCTGTCTCCTTTTGAGCTGCTATGTTTAGAGCCGTAATGACAATATGGATGCAATTCATTCTTTTTCTAAAAATAAAAGAGCAAAAAGCAGTTTTGGGGCCATTGAGGACCCGATTGTCCATCAACTCATTAGAAATCAACAAGCAGTTAAAGAAGGGAGACAAATGAACTCTGCAGAAAATGTCACCCCCATCAGATGTTTTACCATTTTGACCCAGTTGATCAGGTAAAGTTATCTCTGTATCTGCAAATGGCTGTTTGCGGCCTGTGGCGCGGCAGCATAACAGACCTCTCAGCTCTTCGAATGTCCCAGATACGACTGCAGGCTTGATCGGTACGTGATGCTGCGATGTTGTGGCGCTCAGAGAATTCATTTTAGACTCATAGAGTCAAAGCCCGGCTTTCCATTTAACCACAAGATCTCTCTTAAAGGCTTTCAAGTTCAATCTGAGTGGAATTAAGACGCACATCTGCACGGATCCAGTTGCTCGCACATTAAACCTGAACTTGAGCTGTAATTTGACCGAGCTCCTGGTAAACCGAACTGCCTAAATACTGCTTAGTTCAGCCAGGTTGACGCTTCTTTTCCCACTCCGACCCGTCCGATTAATAACTTCAATGGTTCATGCAGAATGCAGCCCAGGTCGTCACGGCAGCCGATTGTGCAGTTGTGCTATTTCGGCCCGCAAATGTAAGAAAAGTGTTATTTTTTTGTAGCCGCTTGAAATTTATTATTTACTATCTAGGTAACCACACACCCCCACAGGAAACCACACGCATGCACAAGTAGCAACCTCCGTTCTGGTTCCTGTCAATTACTTAAAAACTGGTATCGCCTCTGTCTTTAATTTCCAGTGCCCACTTCCCTGATGAGGTCCGCGGCAGCCATCAGCCTGGAGTGACCTACCCCCGCTGAAGCTGCACAGAGCCAGGCCAACCCCGCCCCCCCTGGGCTCGGCTCCTGTGGTCCACATTTCCTGCTTGGCTGTGTCCCCGGGATCAATCAAAACTGTTTCTCCAACGTTTTTACCAAAAACTTAGACTGTTTTCCAAAGCAGAACCGGCCCAGCCCCCCCAGGCAGAAGCGATGGGGAGCGTGCGGAGCCACCGTTACAGCATTGTGTCCTCCGAGGAAGACGGCATGAAGCTGGCCACCGTCTCCGTCCCCAACGGATACGGCAACGGCAATGTGGACAAAGCGCACGCAGTGCGGCAACAGCAGAGCCGCTTCGTCCGGAAGGACGGACACTGCAACGTGCAGTTTATCAACATGAGCGAGAAAGGCCAGCGGTACCTGGCGGACATCTTCACCACCTGCGTGGACATCCGCTGGCGCTGGATGCTGCTCTTATTCTGCCTTTCGTTCCTCCTCTCGTGGTTGTTCTTTGGTTTAGTCTTTTGGATGGTTGCCCTCTCCTACGGGGACCTGGACAGCAAGACTCAAAAGTGCGTTTCCAACGTGGACAGCTTCACCGCCGCCTTCTTGTTCTCGGTGGAGACGCAGACCACGATCGGTTACGGTTACCGCTACGTGACAGAGGAGTGCCCCATCGCCGTCTTTATGGTTGTTTTTCAAAGCATCGTGGGCTGCATCATTGACGCCTTCATCATCGGCGCCGTCATGGCCAAGATGGCCAAGCCCAAAAAGAGGAACGAGACACTGGTGTTCAGCTATTACGCCACGGTGGCCATGAGGGACGGGAAACTTTGCCTGATGTGGCGCGTAGGGAACCTGAGGAAGAGTCACCTGGTGGAAGCCCACGTCAGGGCCCAGCTCCTCAAGTCCCGCACCACCGCTGAGGGCGAGTACATCCCTCTGGACCAGGTGGACATCGACGTGGGCTTCGACAGCGGCCTCGACAGAATCTTCTTGGTGTCTCCCATCACCATAGTGCACGAGATCGACGAAGACAGCCCCTTCTACGAGATGAGCAAAGACGATTTGCAGACGTCGGAGTTTGAGATTGTGGTGATTCTGGAGGGAATGGTCGAGGCCACGGCCATGACCACGCAGTGCCGCAGCTCCTACCTGGCCGGCGAGATCCTCTGGGGTCAACGCTTCGAGCCGGTGCTCTTTGAGGAAAAGAACTACTATAAGGTGGACTACTCCCGCTTTGACAACACGTACGAGGTGCCCAGCACGCCCGTCTGCAGCGCCAGGGAGCTAGCTGAGAAGATGTCAAACCCCTCCAGCTCCAGGAACTCATTTTGTTACGAGAACGAGGTGGCTCTGGAAAAAGCGGAGCTGGAGGAGCTGGAGGAGCTGGAGGAGGAAAGCGGGGCGGCGAGGGGGGTGGAGGTTGGAGCAGTGGAGGACACGGCCGCAGATGTGGTGTCGGACTCTGAGTGCAATCTGGACTCTGTGTCTCTTGAATCCAGGCCTTTGGCAGCAGAGTCCGAAATATGAGGAGAGTTAAACGCACCCCAATAACAGTTGTCGATGTGGGTCATAAAACTGTGATTTGAGGACAAAATGCTGATAGATGGGCTCGCTGCCCCCAGTTCGCAACCCGAGCTTTAAATTGCCAAATGTGTTTATTTCTATGTAATTTTAAGTATAAAAGAAATGCAGTTGCTAATTTATGTAAGTGCATATTTCTAGTTTGCACAGCACACCTTGAGCATGCTATGTCTTTTTGTAGGCTGCATGCTAGGCTATAAAATGGCAAATGTGCAATTTTCTAGATGAGAATTTTAGTCATTTTAAATCAGATCATCCTGTTTCAATATTGCTAAGACTGCAGTAACTCATAAAAGCACTTTGGCTGCGCCGTCAGTGAGCTGGTCTCATGATAAAAGTCTCTTTTTCTCTCGCTAAGATTTAACACGGTAAAGACAAGATCCCTGTGCAGCATCGTGCAGACCTACTTTTTCTTATGTGCAATAAAAGTTGGGGGAGAGAAGGTGATGGCGAGCGCCGCCCTGAGCCCGGGTAATGAATGTTGGTGACTGGTGCTGCTAAGTTCTATATTGTACATTTAGGGAGAAATGCAGGAGCCAAAATCTAAAGTATCCATGTTTTTGTCTAGCTGTAGTCCAGCATGATTCTCTGTGTGCTTTCCAAAACCTTAGCATTCTTCTTCCCTCCCTTGGCCAAACATATACATATTTAGGAGCCCACCATAAGTGATGTGGGCTTGAGGCCTGAGCTGTTCCGAGGCCCGGCTGATCTGACGTGGTCTGCTTTATAATGACGTCAGTGTTCTTGGCCAACACAGGTCCCATCCTTGCTCCCTCTCCACCGCTCTGGGTCTTGTGAAGTCATGTGTTGTTTCTGAATGGGCCCTCGCTTTGTCTTCGTAAAGATCGCGTCTAAATCTGTTAAATCTGGACCAGGTAGAACCACGGGTCTGATTCCTGGCCACTGCGTACCCGGAGATGGAGCCCGATCGCTTCCTCCAGTCTTAGATCTTATTTTTTACCAGCGTCTTCCCACCACAAACCAGAGAGTGTAAATACATTTTTTAATCTTTTGTAAATTATAAAGCGAACACAGTACAGTGATACTGCAGTTGTTGAAAACTGTTTGTCCTTTTTTTCCAATAAAGCATAAAAAAAAAATCATGACGTAAACACTCATCTTTGGCCCTGAGACGAAGGCGTATTTTATACTCTTGAAACACGCAACAGCGACTTCTGTTTCACGGTGAAAGTGTGTGACCAGTAGTCCAGAGCTGAGCCCTTTAATTCTGCAGAAAGAGCAGCTCCGAGCGGCCGATGAACCTACAACTGTCTCCGGCTTTAGCGAGTTTCCATCTGCAGCTGCGTTCTGCCAGCACGAGAAAGAGTCAGGGGGTCTATTGATCCGACACGTCCACAGGAAGGCAGCGAGCCAATGCGATTGGGTTGTACATATAGGAAACTGGGCGGCCGCGGGGCTTTTTCCACATTATCTAACGAAACTGTCAGAAAGTTCCAGCTTGGAGGGGAGGGGGGGGGCAGGCCCCGTTTTCTTCAGTTTGACAAAGAAATCTCAAATCGTGCTCGTTTGTAGATTTATCTTTTCATTACTTTTAAATTTTACAGCAACTCCTCCAACGACCCAGATTCCTGGAAGAAACCTCGTGGACGGTTTGTACAAATTACTTCCTCCTTCCTTAAAAAAAAAAGGCAGACATCCGTTCTGAAACCACTCCACTAACAGTCCTGTCTGGACATTTGTATAATCCCCGCTGGGAACACTGCTGAAAAAAAATGAATTGACAGCCGCTGCTGGCCAGAGCGCGCCTGTCGATGACGCGGTGACGTCTCTTCCATGGATTCCCTTGAACTGGCTTATTAACAGCATGTTGAGCAGCCTGACCTTCACATTCTGAATATAAACATTAACAATGACAACTATTCGACCAATGTTTCGTTTTTAAAAATCTCACTTATAATCAGCAGTACATGCAGGAGCATATAGAGAGATACATGCTGGGGAAATGTTGAATTTATCCCTGTCAGGAAACACTTGTTCCGTGTCTGATTAAACACCCTGTACACGGAAATTTAGACAGTGTTCAAATCAGAGGCATATTTATCGCTCAGGAGGAAGTTTTAGTGGTCTGGACAAAATCTCCTCGACATATTTAAAAGAGTGTTTTAGACACATAAATGTGATGTGGGTCATGTCCCGCGTGTGCAACTTTATAAATAGTCATGCTGGTTTGCGTTTAGCCTGAATTTTTGTCTCAGTTGTGCTGTTGAGGTCATTCCTGACATTAATACAGTGGTCAGTTCGGCCAAATATAAAAATAACGAGTGTGACATCTCTGTCTCTAGAGGATCTCTGTCATTGGAAGTCTGAAAAGGCTTCACTGAGGGAAGTTTGCAGAGATTCCCGGCGTCATCCCAGACGTCCGTTTCCAATCCTCTGACAGATGAGGTGCCTCTGCCGCATCATTTCTGACAAAGTGGCGCAGCAGTGACGGCAGAGTATAGAGGTGACGCACAGGACCGCTGGGACAAAAAGATATCGGGCACGGAAGGTGCAGAAGGTGCGACACATTAGTGTAAATCTCATGGTCGCATCTTGGTAATGGAATGTTTCCGAGTGACACCTGTATTCCTGCTCCTCCGACATGTCACAAAACCGTAACATATTAGCAGTTCAATGGAATCAAATCAAGTAATTATATAATTATAATGTCACACCAGCGCTTGCATAAAAGCGTCTGCTGGGTCTTAGCGGGGAGCTGCCGGCACAAGCACGCAGCTGGCCAGCGCATTGACTGATGACGACTTCGGGGTCAAACAGTGGCCTGCAACTATAACTCTGAGTTAGCATGTTGCTACTGGGTCCCAGCGAAGAGGCGCCGAGCCCAGGCGGCGTTTGTACAGGAACCACTGAAATTCCCAGAGTTTCCCCAGGTTTGTGGACACAACGTGTGGTCGCCTTCCCGGTATAAATTTGTCTGTAAATTTTAAAATGGAGGATGAACATGTTGCCAATAAAGGTTTACAGTTGAGTCCAAACAGGACTGGAGTGTCAGGTCACAGACAAACAAGCTGCACCAAACTCCCAACAGCTGACACACTTGCCAGAACCTTCTGCTGCGGTGTGTGTGTGCATGTGTGTTCCTGCGTGTGCACGCCCCTGTTTGTGCAGGCGTGCACGTATGTATGTTTATCAGCACATGCTGTTAATACAAAGACTTCGCTCTAATCTAAACACGAACGACCGCTCAGTGGAGCTGTAGCTAAATATTCTGGGTATACATTTCTGGGCTGTCCTCAGATCAGATCTTTGAACACACAGACACTCTTAAACACACCCGCCTGAATTCGTTTAGACAGCTGAGCATCTCGCTCGTGGAGGCAACAGGAGAATCACGCAGGTAACATATTTTGGAAAGGATTCAGGAGTTTTCCATTCCATTCCTGCTGACCGGCCGCCGGGGAAGGGGAGTGGCTGTCAACAGAAGGCCATCGAACTGCTTACAGCGCCATCATAATGGGTTTGCGCCGTTGTGACGCTTCACCAAATCATGCAGTTGACCTTTTCTTATTTCTTTGGCTCAGATGCTTCTGACCTTGGCAGATAAACCCTGAGCCAGGAAATAAGAGTGATACCTACTGACTGCTGAATGCTGGCTCCCGACCAGCAGCAACTATTAGAAAGCACTTGGCTCGGTGTGGCTCTGTTGCCTATAACAGAGCTGCATTAGTGAATGACCCGCTACAATGAACAAGCCCCCTTTGACATCCATTTATGATGTCCGCCCTGGTGTTTTACTGGGCGGGAAGTAACAGGGGCCAGATTGAACGTCAAAATAAAGAAAACATCGTTGTATATTACAGAGTGACCGCTTTCACGCAATCATTCTCCTGTAGTTACAGCGTCTGGCCACTTGGTGCGCTGCTCTGAACCTGTTCTGACATGACGTTCAACTGGTCCCTTGTTCCTGTGAGGCAAATGTGCCAGAAATTGAAATTTGAAAAGTCCAAGTCGACTCTAGTGAGGTGAAAGCATGTGGGACATCTGAGAGGGGATTGTTTACAGGACAGCTGTGGGCTGTTTGATACCCCTGAAATGCTTCCAGACCTTGAGTGATAAAGGTTACCACCCCTCTGGAACCACGACGATGGTCAGACACAGAACAACAACTGCCGCGGTAAGTCCCGGTCCCCAGAGCCATGCTCATTTGAATGGCGATAAAAACACATCCGCCGGTGGAATATTGGGTTACTGGGTATGTGTACTACAGAGGGAGCAGCCGCAGATACAATAAGACCCGAGTCCAACAATGAATTCCCTCTCACCAACTGCATAATTCCTGCAGGGCCTGGCGGAGCACAAACCTGTTCTTTCCACCCAGTTTGCTTTACATCAGCATACTCGAGCAAAACCGGCGTCTGCGTGGATAAGAGCCAAGAGTGGTCAACAGCTCGGGGTTACTATAACGATATCTGGGCAACCAGCGGCATCAGCGGCACTGCAGGTGACTCTTGAGGATAAACAAGGGGTGGGAGTGAAAATCAGGATGTCTCAGTTTCCAGAGCGACGTGTATGCGGTTATATTTAGCCACTCCGATCCGTCACTGTTGCCCTGGCCCCACCCCAGATCTGTCGGTTTGGGTACGCCACACGGCCAAACCTTCCTGATCCCGATCCTGGGTAAGCGGGGGGGCAACAGGACACCAACAAAGCCCCCTACGAGACAAACCCCCTACCTCTACAGGCCTGACTTTTGCTCCTGCAACACACACTCTCCTCCTCCCAACTTCAGATTTAATTTACACCGAACAAGATTAGTGAATTCAATCCTTTGTGACATTGAGACGAGGGGATCGGGAGGCCCAATCATCCCCTCAAATCCCTTCCTGACGAAGCAGATGGTCATCATCATCTTTTTTCGCCCTTTTCTAGGTTATTGCCTCATCAGCCCGTAACCCTGCGGCCATTCTACAAGCTTCTGCTTGCCCTTGATTCCAGAGGTACCACGTGACCATCAATGCACGACAATTTCTTTCATTATGCAAAATCAATGAGAATTGACAGGAAATCAAGACTCAATGGTTTTAATAGGCAGCTGTGCTCATGGACAGCCTGCCAGAGGAGGAGGAACTGCAGGAAAAGTTTAGATTTATCAACGTAGAACTGAGCAAAAGCTGAGCCGAAAATAGCAACTCGACACGCTGGTGGCCTTTGACATCAGATATACAGTGTTTGAGAGTCGGTTTCCCAGGGGCGGCCTCAATAATGCAGCGAACCAGAAGTGTAATGAAAGCTATCCGTGCTCGAGTTTTCCATGTCCACGGAGAGGAGCAGGTAACAGGAGAGGGCTCGGCAGCAGAGGCGGGTTCACAGTTACAGCAGCGGCCTCGGCGTCATTAATGTTCTGAACTCTTGACAGCAGCACAAAGCTTCCCGTGTGCAGACAGCCCCGCCCTAAGCCTCTCCTGTCTGTCCAGGCGGTCTCACCTTCAGGTGATGAGAGGTGGTTTATGAATAAATCTGAAGTCTCAGCAGTCTGGTTCTTATTCCAGCTTGGTTTGTTTTAACAGGCTGAGACTTGCAGCCAGGCAGCCCTGATGAGTCTTCACGCTCGCTGGGGACCAGCCTGTTTCCATCCCACCAGCTGGGCTTGAAACGCACCCTTCGCTGTGGAGGGACGTCCGTCCTCATTGTTGATCCTGTCCCCTTTAGAGCGATGCCGACTGCATCTCAACATGGTAATGAGGTCAAAAGCACCTCATTTGGCCTCTGTTCGGAGGCTGCGATGAAGGAAAGAGCCCCTCTGGCCTCTTTTATTGTATCTGGGACAAACCTGAAAACAGTCCTGGTCATGCAGATGTTCTGTCAGCTGGTCCAATTTGCCTCCGATTCGTCCGAATGACTCATTCAAAACTGTGGACGCGTCACTTGTATTTAACAGATTTCACCAACCTGCCAACTGTCGCGGTGGTTTTGCAGCAGGACGTCGTCCTTCCTCAGGCCCCAAACCTCTTACAGGCCGGGTTGTTTACAAAATTGGGAGGAGTGACGTCAGAGGTCATCGATTGTGGATCCAGTCTGAGCAACAAACAGCTAAATTTGATTCTTAAAATGGGCTGGAAGGTTATGAACCCATGCCTCCCTGTTCTGCTGGGATGGTACTTGGGCAGGTTTGGATGGCGACCACTACCATCACCCCCCCCCCCCCACCTCGCCGCAGCTGTTCTCCGTCTCAGCTCTTCACCACCAGCAAACGCAGCCATATTCAATTTCACCTTCTTTGGCTGTCCCGTATTTTTACACTTTTAATCTCGCTTCTCTAAATATAACTCGGCTATAAATGATCTCAGGGAAAACTCGCGGCTCATTTTTGTGTGACAGTAGATCGAATCCATCGCAGAAGGGGGGAAAAAGCCGTGGTCAGAAAATGCCTTTTAGATCAGGGCTGACACTTAATTGAGCGTTGGCCTTTTACTTGATACCGACTTCTATCATTATCTGCTATCTTACATTCTTCTAAAGATGTCAGCAAAATGTAATTACGTAATTTCCTTATTGTGCCGAGACATTTTCACGGTCTAGTGTCTGCTTTATCACCCGCTCCTTTGAATCCAGAGAGCACAGCACTGGCCCGGGGGCAGCAGGAAAGAAACTCGCGTCTTCTTTGCCAAAGTACACTCCACGTCCTCGCTGGCGACCCAACACTCCCTTTGCACACTTTAACTGAAGCCGTGATTCGCACTTTTCGACCTTTATTTCACGACCTGCAGCCGATTCCCACGCAAGACCGCGGCCCTTTTCTCCAGACCGACACGTGAGGGGCAGTTTTTGTTGACATTGTTGGATCGCAATACCTCCTGTATGTAGCTGCCGATCCGCGTGTTCGTTGAATGAAGACTTCGAGAAGTAAAGTACCAATTTCAAAATGTATTTAACAATAGAATCAATTCCAGACACAAATATTACAGAGCTCCGGGCCAGTTCATAACCCTAGCAACAACAAAGTTAATTGTCAAACAACAATCCTGCAAATGTCTCTGTTCTTAATTACATTTAGTCTACCTTGCCTAACTTCTAAGGGAAGACAGGAACATATGGTGAAACACATAACAACAAGATAAAGACAATTCTCAACAATCCCCCTTTTGGCCTAGCCTAAGCTAGGCCAATACAACAATTCATTGACAACTCCTCTTGATGTAATGAAGAATAATAGACGTTTAATCATGGTGCCATCGTCTTTAGATGTTCCTCGATCCGTCCAAGCGTTCTCTGTGAATTATCTGCTGGGGTACATTGATTCCAGTAATACCAGTGTTAGGGTTAATGTGTTAGGGTGTTAGTATGTTAGGGTTAACAAGTAATGTTCGCTCTGCAACTTCAAAGTGGCCCGTCCACCTGTGCTCTGACCACTCTGCTTGATGACCCTCAGAAGAACCCACTCAGCTGTGTGTGGAATTCCTGGATCCTTACTGACTGGTTACAGAGGTTGCCTGTTGGGAGAGAACTTAGAGATTCGTTTTTAGTTGAACAAAATAAAATCTACATTTCATAAAAATGCTGGGCTGGCCTATGGATTGTAAATCTCTATTCTTAAAATGAGTTCCATTGTCAAATCTAATTTGTTTGGGGAAACCATGTGTCGGATTAATCAAAAATTTAATAACGCTTTTTGCCTCTTCTACTTTTACGGGAACCGCCTCTGGCCAGCCAGTGTATGCATCCACTGCGACCAAGAGGTATCGGAACCTATTGACCCTATCTAACATATCAGTGAAATCTATAATTTTCTTGCCCATTGGGGCAACTGGAAACTTTATTCTCTGCATCATTCGTGGTTTCCCGCAGTGTTCTCAGGCCGTGGGCCTCTTCCAGAACGGCATCTAACAGACCGGGCGGGAGAACAGGTCTGCCGTCTGGGCCCGCCAAATTCCTTCAACTTTCACAGCCCCCCTTTTCCTTCCAAACTGTTTTTTTTTCATGTGGAGGAGCTTCTTCTTGATCACAACCTATTCTTTCCCTGTCGTATCTTGGAAGAATTTCCTGAACCGTTTTCTCTGCCATCAACAAACTGAAACTTTGTTTATAACCTGCTGCCTTCCTTGCTGCCTGATCTGCCGCCTCATTACCTTTTCCCTCTAAAGAATTCTCCTTGCTGTGACCTTTGCACTTTACAACTGCGACCTCCGCTGGCTCCATGAGTGCCTGTGTCAGTTGCCTCATCTCTACTTCATGTTTTATAGGTGAGCCTGATGCTGTGTTAAACCCTGCCATATTTATCCCTTCATGTGTGTGTGTGTTATGTGTGGTGCAGTTAAAATCTTGTCCATCCTGGTCTGTCTAAGTGAGGTCATGGTGAATGCTGCTGAGCTGACCAGTGATACCACGCTATGTGTTGTAAGTACCGTCAGAGCGTGACCCATCACTAAATGTGCTGTTTTTTATAAAAAAAAATTGCTACCCCTGCCACATGCCTTACACATGGTGGCTGCCTGTTTTCAATGGGGTCCAGTATTATACTTGCATCCATTAATACTTTCCTGTCACCCCCTTTTTTCTGAAAGAGAACACCGTTTGCTGTATGTTCTCCTTCAGAAACATCCAAAAAGAAAGTATCTTTATAATCTGGAACTGCCAAATGTGCCGCTGTGGTGAATGCCTGTTTAAGGGCAATGAACGCTTTCTCTCCCTCAGTTGTCCATGTTACCCGGGCTGCCAAATCACGCATTCCCTGTTCATTCACCATTGTACGTAGGGGCGTAGACTTTTCTGAAAATGCAGGAATAAAATGTCTATTATAGCTTGCGAGACCCAGAAATGACAACATTTCCTTTACAGTCTCTCATACCACTCATTCTGTTCAGCAGTAAGGTCAACCTGTGCAGCCACACCTTCAGGCCCAACACACAAACACGGTGATGTAATCATCCAGAAATTTCCCTGTAACTTTTCTCGAAGCAAAATCTTGTTGCGGACATAACTGATCTGGCTGCACCTGCCGAGAAAACTGCTGAACCATCTGTTTCTCTTCCTTTCGTTTATCATTAAGCTTTTTCCGTGCCTCATCTAACTGCATTTTTAGGAGCTGTTCCTGCGCTGTCACCACCTCCTCTTTCTTTCCCTGTTGTTTAGCTTTAGATGTGTTGATGTGGTGTGAAAGATGTCTCTCCCAGACATCCGCCGTACTGCCTGGAAGGTCAGGATTTCCTTCCATGGCTTCTTTCACTAATTGTGGAAGTCCTAAAATTATTGCCTGACGGAATAAAGTAATGTGTAGATTATCTGAGCCAGGATGGCACCTTGTGGCACACATCCATTCCTCTTTAATCTCCTAATGCCAGCTGCCTGCTCTGTGTTAAACTAAAAAGGCTAAACATCCACTTGCCGCCTCCCTCTGCGGGTGGGGGCATCTTATCCACTAAACAATTGATATCTGTAATAGCAAATGGAACATATACTGGTTCCTGTCCTCCTCTTTTCTATATCAGAGGGGGCTGGAACTGTGGCATTCCTGAAACGGGCCCCTTACTCCGCGTGTGTATTTGTATTTGACCCGCCTCCTCATTATTTATGGCCCCTGTCAACGGTTCACCTCTATACTCACACTCACTCTCTTCCCATAATTCTAATTCACAATCTCCCATACTTGAACCCTGATCCTTTTCATATAATTCTGTCTGAGGATGCACATGCTCCTGATGCTCCAATTCCCCAATAAATGGAACGGAATTTTGTATGTATCTGTCTTATTCTCACTCTCCTCTTTATCACTGCCATAAATCAATCTTGCCTTCTCCTCCCTGCAGTCAGCCCTGGCAAATCCTCCTGAGGGATCAACTCTTTTTACTTTTTACGTTTTATTTGATTGCTAGAAGTTTTAAAAATATCTAATGTAGATTTCTGACTATCCTGTTTTTTAAATTTAGTTTGTTGTGAGGTTTTAGGGCGAACCACCTGAGCTTCCTCTCTAAATTCATTTTTTCCTAACTTATCTCCATCTCTTCCTGTCCCTGTTTAATCCTGCTGACCTGTCTCCAAAGTTCACACACTGTCTCACGTAACTCCTGCAGTTCTTCATCTCTGTCCACATCTAACTGACCACTATTAATAGTCAAAACTGGTAATTGATACGGGGGTGGGGAAATAGTAGTAGGTAATGATGGGTAAAGAGTGGTGTTAAGTGTCAGTGTCTGATTTAAATCTTCTAATGGAGGCTTCTCTACATTGGGCACTCGTGTGACCCCCCCAGATCTGCAATAGTGCACCGCTGCACATGCCACAGCCACAACATGTATCCTTCGACGCCTATCTTCTAACTGCTTACCCTGTTTTTGCCATGATTTTCCTGCTATAAACCCTAATTTTGGATTATCCAGATGATCCTGTAACATAGTATGAATTTCTGACTCCCACTTACACAATGCTTCAGCTAAGTTAACCTTCACCTCTGGAGAGGGAAGTATCTTTTGCTTCTGAGCTTCCTTCCACAACTTTCTTATTGCATCCAATTCTCTTTCCCTCTCCTCTTCTTTCATGCCGCTCACCACCTGATCAAGAGTCCACTTCCACTGTTCTTCCACAGACCGAGGATAGGGAGAACATTCTCCCTGATCCCAACACGCTTTACCACACTCCAGTTCCATCTTTAACTATGCTCCCAAGTGAGATTGAATGTGAATGACTCCAACGGTCAACTCAATGCCTCAGTGAAACAAGCTTCTAGATCAAACGTCTTTGATCCGGTTCCACTCTGGGGGTTAATTCCCAAGGACAAAGAGTCTTTTAATTCACGTTCACTCTGGCACTTTTCCACCCCACACAAAAACACAAATCTCGGGCGTCGGGAGTGTCCGTCCCGTCCACTGCGCTCCGAGTCCCAACCCAAATCTTTATGATATACAGTGCACTGCATACAGCAATACAGCACTGTACTAGCTCCGGTTTACTCTAACCGTTACAGCACTGTACTAGTTACGGTTTACTCTAACCGTCTATTCCCTGTTTTTATCAACAGTACTTCCCTGTGTTTTACAACAACAGTACTTCCGGCCTCTAACCGTAATTCCCTGTATTTTTCAACAGTACTTCCGGCCTCTAACCGTAATTCCCTGTATTTTTCAACAGTACTTCCGGACTCTAACCGTAATTCCCTGTATTTTTCAACAGTACTTCCGGACTCTAACCGTAATTCTTAACGGACTCGAACCGTTCTTATTTACGGACTCGAACCGTAATTCCTGCAGTCAATATTTTTATATTTGTATCTGGAATTTATAACTAGGACACTTCAATTGACAGTGACGACAAATTTTTGGAAATAGCCAATCTGCAGAGCTTGATTAAACAGGTGTCTGCTTACCTTTTTATTAGGGATCCCTTGTCGTCAGTTGTCCTCCGAAGTGACCGTTGTTGAATTCCTTGCCTCAGATGACTTCTCTCTTCATCACGTCGGGGTCACCAAATTGTTGGATCGCAATACCTCCTGTATGTAGCTGCCGATCCGCGTGTTCGTTGAATGAAGACTTCGAGAAGTAAAGTACCAATTTCAAAATGTATTTAACAATAGAATCAATTCCAGACACAAATATTACAGAGCTCCGGGCCAGTTCATAACCCTAGCAACAACAAAGTTAATTGTCAGGGCACGAAGTCTGACAAGCTAACTATCCCTTGGCCCAGTCCTTTATAGTCACACACATGCAAATTCACAATGTCCATGCAATCCCCCGCTGAGATGTCCCCGTCCTCTTCCTCCAGTCCCTTTGGTGTTGGTAGAGTTCTTCTCTTCCATTGTTTTCCCAGGCCAGATCCCATTCTTCATGCAAATGTGATCATCATCAACCCCCCTGATGTCCTGTTTACAATGAGTGTTTGGCACCCCCTGCCTGACTGGCTCCTGAGATAACAGTAGATCAAACAACAATCCTGCAAATGTCTCTGTTCTTAATTACATTTAGTCTACCTTGCCTAACTTCTAAGGGAAGACAGGAACATATGGTGAAACACATAACAACAAGATAAAGACAATTCTCAACAACATCTAGGTGACAATGAAGTCTCCCTGGACGTGAGGCTGCAAAGGTCGAGAAGAACAATCTTACTTAACTCCCCAGCAAACATTTCTGCTCTGTTGAGCTCCTGCAAACTTCCACAAAAGTTTCTTTTTCCATTTGCGGAGCTGAACAGAACGACGCCGAAGCTCTGAACAGGGTTCTGACATAACGTGCAGGTTATACAATATGTGCATGTTTCCATGTGTAGACATCAGACACACTGTAGTTTCCACTATAGTATACCTTAAAGCTACTCTGTCATGGTTGTGGCCCCAGCCCCTCACTCTCACACACACACACACACACGGTGCAATAGGAGACCAGTGAGTTGCGTAAGAACACGCGGAGAAGATCTGCTTCCACCCTTCCCAAAAACACGCATTTCCATTAAAGCTAACGCCGCCGGCCGATCTGCAGCACGTGCGCCTGCAACGTTCACAAATTCTTCTCATCCAAACCCTTTAAATTTAAGTTTGTTTCTTTTATTTTTTTTACAGCATACTTTGTGAAAATGATTTTTAAATGAGTATTTTGCAACAATTATCTCCACCCCTGAGTGCAAAATACAATAATAAAACACCTTCATGTTGGGATTTTGTGAGTGAAGCTTTTCCTGGTTACATGACAGCATTAAATCAGATTTAAGATAACAAAATGCATTTATGAGTTTTCTATTGGAGTATGTATATGTACTCTAGGGGGTCTCCATCAACTTTCTGCTGGTTTGTTGTGTCTTAAGCTCAAGTTGTGACCACATTACTGAAGATTTGGGTTGTTTTTTTTATGCATGATCACAGTAATCTGATGACCCCTGGCATTAGTTTATGATTGTGTCTTTGTAGTCATGTAAACGGATCAGCTCACATTTGACCCTTTAATTGAATTAAACACATTAAGCAGTGATGCTGGAACCTTTACAAGTGATCCAGTTACCCTGAAACATGACACGTCTTCTTACAGTACGTGCTCATTTTATACGCTGTTAATGAAACATCTAGTAGACAAAGTTGACGTATCTTTGTTCCCTTTATGAAATATTTTGTTTGTTACAGTCACGATGGCACCCGTAAATAGACGGGATGTTCCCCATTCTTCTCCTCACACGCCAGTCTTTTCAGCCAAATTATATAAGTTCTCCTCTGAGGCCGTGCTTCCTAAAATAAGGAATCTTTGGTTTGGGTGGGAAGGCCCAGCGTGGCTGCACTCTGCCCCCATTCAGTTTCCTCATCCTGGCATGAAGACACGAGACACACTCGGAGCAGAGCGGCCCTCTCAACGTCAGCCTTTGTTGACCCCTGTTGTGAGCTGTCACGGCAGAAAGCACTCAGAAAGAGCCGCCCAAAAGACCCGTCTTTCTTTGCACCACTTCCTGAAGAGCTGCCACTTGACAACGAGCCCCGTGTTCACTTTGGCGGACTTACATAAGGATGTTTACGGCTGCAGCTGCAGCGACCTCAGGCGATTCAGAAATAATAATAATAATAAAAACACCACTGAATAGGTGGCATTGTTTGGAAGCCGTGTTGGAAAGTGTGAGAAAGTGTAAGTTTCAGCGAGTGGTGTTACTTTACCCAGGGTGGAACGCATCGAGTCACATGGGGGAACCAAGGACGCCGCTGCTGGAACCAAAGACCCGGCGTCCTTGGTATCACCTGGATTAGTCCGATCGCGTATCTGCCAAACTAGGTCGAGCAAGAATATTAGGTGCTAGTCCAGACACAAAATCCTTAAACACATCCTAATATGCAATCATAATATAATAAAACGGCGTATTTTACGTATCCGCGCCCATCTGTGTATTCCGGCCGCCCTCTTGCGTTGACTTGAAAAATAGTAAGTGCCAAATATTAAATTATAAGGAGGCGTTTTTCCATTTTTATTGCTTGTGTTGCCAACACCACCTTTACATAAAAAGACCACCATTTCCGGTTACTGGTGTTGTGGAACGCGACGTTTAAATTAGCTTCAGTAATTGGTCGGGAAACCTCTCTGCGATATCTCATTTGCCAAAACACAATCTAGCCTGTATTATGTTTACGGCGACGGGTAACTTACTTCTAAATTGATTTATTTTATTTTATTTTTTAATAAAATTGATTACCTGCACTTCTCATTCGGATCAAATCCTGCGGTTCTTTAGTTGTCCGGCTCACTACCGCCACCCACCGACCAGGAGTGGCAACGCTCGGTTAGACGTCGACAAAACACCGCTTTTCATTCGTTAATTAAGTTTGGCATTCCAATCACCTGAGCCATAATGATCATTATAAACGGCACATCTGAACAATAAAGCCTTTATTTTTTTGTCTTTCTATAGTTCAAGTTTGTCATTCCCACCCAATGCAAAAGGTGGCAAACAGAGTTAAGGAGTAAGAGGTAGAGCAAGTGTTCCATTCTCGTTGTGAACAGCATAAAAACTCACTTTCACACACCGAGGGGATGACCATCCAAAGAAGGGCATCTGAAAACAACTATGAACCAAAACATTAACAGCAGCTTCTTTGTGGTGTTGCTAGCTTTCCCTCATTATTCACAATCATAAATACTCCTAACTCGCCGACTTTTGATAAAGGTTGCACTACAGTGTAAACCACAGAGGCGATGAGCGCCTGCCGTCGACAGAGGCACGGCGGTTATCATCACTATCGTCACCATCATCACAGTCTCTGAACACTTGGGAGTGGGAAAACTGCCACATGGCTGGGGCCTGTCGGAGGCGGCATAATAATAATATTACTACCAATAATAACAACAATAATATTAATAAACAGGCTCTGCATAGTACGCTCAGGCAGAAGAGATAATGGATGCCCACAGTGGACCGCGGATCTCGGTCCAGGACGACCTGGGGAGAGATAAACCGGGTCGTTCCCGCATTAAGTAGAGCACAGAAACATGAGCGGTGAAGCCTGACAGCACATCAGTCCAAAATAAATCTACCCCGGTCAGCTGGCTCTGCGCGTGTGTTTGGATCACACCGTATTAAAATGAAAACCAACCTCTCATCAGCACTGTCAGACAGAACAGTGCCGCGTTACAAGAGAGTATTTACAACACATAAATTATTTCCCTAATATACTGTCTGTGTAATGCATAATAATGGAGGTGGGGGTCAGGTCATGAACACAAGCTCCGGAACTAAGAAACAAAAAACCGAGAAGGGTAAATGTTGCTTTGACACAAGTCAAACTGCAGAAAAAAAACCCTAAAAACCAGCCCTTGAAGGAGACGGGAAGGGACGACAACGCACACAGATGATGCGGTAATTCATGACGAGTTGCTCAATGGCACAGAGAGAAAAGTAAAGCTGGGAGGCTCATTCGGCGACCTCTGATTCCATGTAGCTATGGCGACGACGTTGAGGCTTTAATACCAGGAAAAGGAGCATGTTGGGAGGGAAGGGGAGGTTCGGGTTAACCCACGATGGCATTGGTTGAGGTCAAACTGGAGGCTTTGTGTTTCTGCAAAGCCAACTTCTCCCCTCTGGCTCCAGGGTTAGGGTCCCCCCCCCCATCTGCCATAACCAGAGCAGGACAAAGCCGAACCATCCGCTGGGTCTGACCCAAAAAGCGCTGGCCTCATTCACACCTGTACAGTATCAAAAATCTACAAGCAGGGGGGTGGGGGGGGGTTGGCATAAAAAAAGCATAAAAGCTTTCAATGTACATGTTCAATGATGTGGCTGAAAACATTCGAAACGTGCATCTCAAAAGAATTCTTGGCGGGCTCAGTCCGTTCTGAAGCGATAAAAGAGGCAGTGGGGCTAAAACGGGCGAAGAACGCGGCAGCACAGGAAACTGGATTCAGTTCAGAATTGTCTTGAATAACTGCACACACAGCAAGTCTGGAGGAGCCAAATCAACCTCTCCAGTTTGGGTTTCTGACCATTTCAACATAAAACAGAGGAGAAAAAATAAAGAATAACACTCCAGTGCTGCTGTCGGTCCTTGGGGTCCCCTCCCCCAACCTTCGCTGTAAGGGTGTAGGACAGTTTATCATTCCAGTGAGTTTTAAAAAAGGAAAAGAAAAAAGGAAAACACGGTAGGCCATTGGTGTGTTTTTGCTGAGAGGTTCCAGCCCGCTGTGGTGGTGGTGGTGGGTGGGGGGTGGAGGAGCCTGGAGGGGGCTTGTCAGTCGTCCAGGATGACCTTGACAAAACTGGCCACGTCTGTCTCTTTGGAGTCATGCAGGGTGAAAAACGGGTGTTCCTGGAACAAAAAAGGTGGAAAATGAGTCAAAACTTTACGAACAAATCACAATTGTGGGGGTTTAAAAAAAAAAGTGAAAACCCACTGACCATTAACTCCGTGTATGCTGGTCTCTCGTTTGGCTTCTTCCTTAAACTGAGGAAAGAAAAAAAAAAAGTTAGGAACCCTGAACAGAAGAGCGCTGGAACAAACGCTGCAGGCACCAGACGCGACCAACGCTGCCCCCTGCTGGGCCACCAGCAGAAGCGCGAGGGGGGGCGAGACAGGTGCCTGCGCCGGCGCGAGGCTCACCACTTGGAGATGAAGTCTACAAACTCTGGTGAGAATCGGTCGGCGGGCAGCTGCGGGGATGGCTCATCCACCACCTGCTTGAGCTGCTGGAACGGCGTGCCCCAGGACTCGTAGGGGAACTTCAAAATGGCCAGCTCGATCTGGAAGACAAGGAGAGCGTCAGCGCTACGCTCGACGTCTCATCCCGTCATATCTGAGTTCTGTCATGTTACTAGAGTGCAAATGTGATCACCATTGTGATCCCGAGGCTCCAAATGTCTGACTTGACGCTGTAGCCTTTCTGGCTGAGGTCAGGATTGATCCGCTCGGGCTGAAATGGGAATGATACGACAGAGGGTTCATGCTTTTGCTCGACCGCATGCCGCCCCCTACTGGCGGTAAAGGGAATTACCAAAACACTGTCTCAACAACATTCACACCGCTACAAGGACTTGCTAACCCTGGAGGGGCTAAACGGACGTACCGCCATGTAGGGTTTGCAGCCTGCATCCAGTGTTTTGGCCACAGAGTCCACCAGGTGGCCGCTGATGCCGAAATCGCACATTTTCACCTGGCCCAAGGTGTTGATCAGAACATTGGAGGGTTTCACATCTGGGGCAGAAAGACAGAACGAGTGAGGAAAGTCCCGAGATCACCGGAGAGTCGAGCGCCGACGAGGGTTACCTCTGTGTATGACTGACAGGTTACTGTGGAGATGTTCTAACGCCTTTACAATCTGTGGAGGAACATGGAGAGAACAAAGGGAAATCAATCATCGGGGAATTTTCCATCTCATTCTGGATTCACAGTAAATTGCAAATTTAAATTTCTCTCGAACTTCTGAAAACTGTACGACTGTCAACAGCTGTCGGCGTTGACACCGCTCTTTCGTAAACGTATATAAGAAGAAGGCAGCGAGGGTAGAATCCGGCGAGCTTTGCCACTTTGTGGCCATGTGACTGTTTAAAGGACATAAATAGGTGGACTCTGGAACTCTGCGTCCGACTGCGAGTCTTACCCAGGCGTCTGGTGTTTTAGAATGAAATAAAATCATGTCTGATTATTAACTCACTAACTTGACTTTCCTCATCAGTTTAACTCCAAAGGGTTTAAAGACCACGAGGGGAACGAACTCCACGAGAGAAGCATGCTAACGATGTCTGAAGAATGCGCGACACGCCACGTACCGCTACTGTTATCTTTCCCAAGATGTCCTCTGGGATGGTTTTGCCTTTCTCGATAACCTTCTTGTAGAATTTGTCCAGAGACGTGTCCATCAGCTCCATACAGATCCAAACGTCCCCCTGAGTGTGAAAAGGCGAAACTCAGTCAACGTAAACGGAATTGTCAGGGAGGCATTTAAAACCCGTTAGCAGCCGTAGTTCAACACATAATTCGGCTCCGTCACCTCTCTGAAGAGAGCGCCGTAGAAGGTGACGGTGAAGAAGCAGTCCACTGTCCTCATGGAAATGTCCAGGTCCATCAGGAGCCTCTTCTGTTCCAGAGTGTTGACCGTAGCACGAATCCTCTGCAGGCAGCAATGGTCACAGGTTAGCGCGCGGGCGGATTTTGAACGTTAATGCGTCGCACTTGGTCTCGTTCCCAGTTTACCTTGACGGCCATGATGACGCCGCTGGGCACGTGTCTCATCTTCTCCACCACGCCGTACGCTCCCCGCCCCAGCTCTTCAATCGGCTCCAAGTCGTCGGCCTTCACCTCAAAGTTCTGGAAGGGGGAGGATTCGTCCGTTTAATCTGCAGTGCGGATCCCAAAAGAAGCAAAGCCCAGCCGACTTTACCTGATCTCCGATGGTGACGCAAGCTTTGGAGTCGAGATCTCGGGGAGGCCTGAGGGAACAGAGCGTTGATTCAGTGTCAACCTGCGGGAAATATCAGCGCTGTCCAGATAATGAAGGGAAGTGATGGACTCACGCTGCTGGTGGTGCCGGCTGTGTGAAAACATCTTTGGCTAGCTTCAGCCCGGGGTTCTTCTTTTTCTTTGCTAAAGAGAAAATACATCTCAAAATGCATCAGACCTGCATTCGGTTCTGAAACTACTCAGCACAACTTTCTTTGCTCACGACGATGGATAAAATACTGTTTTGCTGGCTCATCAAGCTAACGCAGCAGGGATACTAGCGCCTTCAGGTGGACGCGGCGACCTGTGACGCAAACTGGGATGAGGAGCGGAGGATGCTCCGCTCCGCTCCGACGCTGCCCTGAAGTCAGATCAGCTGCAAACCTGATTGGACTTTGGCTGCACTGTTGACGTCCGATTTGGCCTTAATCTGATACCGTGGAGTGTTCCCACGGTAACCATTAGTAGTTTCCCCTGACATTAACTACGGCAAATGATCCGTTATCTGTGCAGAGATTAGGTGTACTCAAATCCGAGGCCCTCGGAGAGAGACGGAGGCCGAAATGACTAATCGGCACCTGTATGATGACTCAGTGGTGACGAGGGGGTGTCAGGGACGCTTTTTCCTTCCTGTTACAATCCCCTTTTTTTTAAAATAACACTGGTAGCTGTGCAGGGCAGGGACGTCTGTGGTAAATCAGCGACAGCAGCCCATTCATAAACACAGTTTACCAGCAGCCTCTGGGACTTCCCAAAAGGGGCCGTGAGCCTGTGCCAGAATGACACAGCTTCCCGGGGCCCATGAGCCAAACAGCGGCGGCGGGGGGGGGGGGCATTCAGAAAAGCTGGACGTGCAGCCCTTTCGCTCCCGTCGCGGGGGCGGCACCTCCCCTGTGCGCCTGTCCTGGTTCTGGGGGGACCCCGGTTCAGACCCCGGCTGGCCCGTCTTCCGTCCTCCCCGGCTCGGGGAAACTGGTTTAATGTGCAAACAGTTCTCCTTTCCAGCTAATTCAACAACAGAGCGGCAGGCAGCAGAAGTGAGCGAGGGGTCAGTTTACTGATTCCATCCGACATTATTACACTGCAGCTCTGTTTGCCATCGAGTGAGTCACATCGTTCCAGCACACACAGGAAGCGTGATTAGGTAACCCCCGCGCTCACTGGATACTAGATCACATCGTTTTCACAAGACTTCGTATTGGACAGCGCACCACATCACTCGGGCCCTCTTGATGCCCAAAAATAGGTGTAGGTGTGCGTGCGCGCGCGTGTGTGTGTGTGTGTGGACAGTCAACTGCGTTCTCATGTGGTCGGGAGAGATTGAAGCATGATTTACTCACACATGCTCGGTCAAAAATAGACCGCGTTTCCTCTGTGTGGGTTAAAGTATGAGCACTGGGATGACCTGACGGATACAGACTTTTGTTTGGGCAACAAAATAACAGTTGCACGCACACACACACACACACACACACACACAGTCGCACGCACATACATGCACACACACGCACACGGTGGTGCAGATCAAAAATTGCTCTGCTCCATTACGCAATCACTCGTGATATTCTTATAAATATCCCCCCAGTTACGGCGACACCCTGCTGGATTAGCAGACTGGGCGCATCACAACACAACAACTGCAGGGGCCCTTTGGGAAATATGATGCCCCCCCCCCCCACCAACTTGCTGTTCACCATCCCTGTTGGATAAGAGCATGCAACGGCACCAGCAGCCTCGCTGACAGGCTCCCCGGTAAATAACGCCACCGCTTTCTGCCCTTCCACGCAAACCGTCACCTTCCTTTCCTCGCCGCCCCCCCCCCAACCCTAAACAGAGGTAACGGAGCAGCTGCGGGGCGCTCGCAGCGGCGGCTCCGACGGAACCCGGGGTGCCAGAAACCACGCCACGTGCAAGCAGGAATTTCTGGATCGCGGCGCAGGGTCCCAACGGCTGAATAGCAGCGCGGCGAGTCATCACCAGGAAGTTCTGGTCTCGGTGCAGGTCGCCGTGCAGAAAAGGGATGAGTCACGCACAGATAATCCTCCACGCCACCCTATCAGTGCTGTTAGGAAGCAGTCTCCAAACAGGCCTCAGTAAAATGAACAAACAGCTGCTGCAAGCACACTGGGGGTGGGGGGTGGGGGGGCGGAGGGAGGTCGTGTGGGGATGAACCGCTTCCCGAAAATCCACCTCGGTCCCGCCGTGGTGCAGCAGGGAAGCTGTGTGGCGGCTCCACGGTGTGTGCTCGCAGCCAGTCAACTGTCAACAAAGGGAGGCTGCGCTCGGCGCTGCCGCGGCCGCTGCAAGTCAAAACATGCCAGGGTAGGCCAAAGGCTGCGCTCGCCCGGGCCAATCTGCACAGCCCTCTCAAAACGGTGTGTACTCCCGACCATAGTAACGCTAGTATGATTGTGTAACAGCACATGCGGTGAACTTGAAATGTAAATTGACATCATCGCCATGACCTGCGTGCGTGACGCAGAGAAAGTACCTTGATTTTTTTTTTTTCCTTCCCTCAAGGGGTTGTTGTTGTTGTTTTTTTTTGTTAAATAAAATAAAATCAGTGGCACAGACGGGCTGACTAACCGGCGGAAAAATAAAGGAATTTCCATGCAGCGCAAAAAAAAAAAAAAAAAAAAGAAGAAAAAAGTACACTTAGACGAAAGCGGCGCCAGAGACGTTCATGCTAACCCACTAAAGAGTGCTGACCCTGAACACATGTCCTCCCGGGGTGCTTTTATCCCCCAATAAAGATGACAATTTAACCCCCGTGGGCACGTTGGCTGGTGTGTACAGAATAGCCGAAAAGTCGCTCGCTGTGGTTAAAAAAAGGTGTCTCGCCGATCCACAACACGGAAACTTGTAACTACAACTTAGCCGTTTGCGAAATGCGACAAATTGATCGTTCGGCGCACTCGCTGGCGCCGGGCCCGTCGCAGATCCCTTTAAACACGAAGATCAAACTTTGCAGAATGATAGTGAGCAGAAAAAGACATGCTGGCTAGCTTCTTTTGCTCCTCTCAAACATGCAGCTTTCCACCTGGTAATGCTACGTTACTCGCGCACAGCTAGCTAAATGACTTCCGCGCTAACTGCATATCGGTATATCAAGATTAATGCAGGTTTACTTGTTGAAAAACGTGGGAAAGCACTTACCTCCTTTAGACAGAGACATTTCCCCTTTGCTTTGATGAGGGGGAAGGGAAGCACAAAGACTTTTGCCTTTTTTTACTCCCTCCCTCCCACCTTCCTTCCCTCCCTGCATCCCTCCCTGCATCTACCCGCTCAGGATCGCTGGCTTCTGCAAAAAAAAAAAAAAAAAAAAGCCCTAGGAGCGATTAAAACTAAACGTTGGTGCAATCTGTAATGCTCCAATCGGCATGTCGCGCGTCCACACTTCGACGGGTAGAACAATGCACAACTTTGAACAAAGTCAATCCGGCTTGTGTGGCTCGAATTAGTTTGCTAACAAAACCTGCACTTTTACGGTGGCCAAAGTCTGACAGCTGAAGCTTCCAGTAACGTGATGACGCACTTCCTCTTCAGCGCACAGCATCATGGGATGTGGAGTTTGTGTCCACAACGGAAAACTGTCCAGTCGCTTAGTTTTGCTTCATTCATTTTTTTATTTTATTTTTACAAACAAGTACAAGTCACTACAGGAAATTTTCAATACAACAATTTCGTCATGTAAATAGTGGTTTTGCGTAGGTTTAAAGAATAAAATTCCAAATAACTAGATCTAATGATCGTGTAACAATAAATAGGAAGAAAACACCAAAGAAGCTGCATCTGCAGTCTCCGTTGTTCAAGCAACACCAACAATGGACTTCAATTCATACATTTTGCTAGGTAAAAACAAATAAAAGTGAGTCACAGCATAATAAATTGGGATGTTCATAAAATTAACTACAAAAACATTTTCACTCAGACTTTTACAGTAAAACAGCATGAATCTCTTTTTTTCTTTTTTTTTAAAAAAAAAAAAAAAAAAAGAAAGACCAAGCTACATAATATTATTGTTAGCAGGATTTAAGTGTCACTGCCTGGAATACCTGGAAGACAACTAAATGAATAAATTACTCAAGGAAGGAGATGTGACAGACCTCATACATGTGCTGTGATATGAGTTTGCTCAGGTGTGTGGACACATGGACGGACAGTGAATATTGATGACAGTGGCCACACCCAATCCCACATCTAGTTACTTTCTGGCTACAAGGAGGGTATGATAGAGTGGTTTTATAACAACGTGCAGATAGAGGGAGCTATCAATTAGGTACTCTGATGCACGGCGCTGAAGGTCGGCGTCCAGCAGGAAATCGCCAACTTCCTCTGTGCTCTGGTGGAAGTTGTAGACGTGGCGAACCACCACTTTTCCCTGCTGTCTCGCCATAACAATGACAGTCTTCTGGAAAGTCACGCCAGCAAAATCTGAGCTGGAAGTGGCCGGGGTTATGATGATGCGAGGTCGGCCGCCGTCCGTGCGAGTAGGCTGCATGGCTCCCAGCTCGGTGTAGGTCGACCTCGCGCTCAGGGGGATCCAGCGAGGGGAGAACAGGGCATTCCAGGTCACCCGTTTGCTGGTGTCATGTCCGCTGGGCCCGAGCTGGGTCTGGAAGCTGAAGCTGCGGTCGTCACGCGTGGGGTTATTGATGACCCACGGGGAACCCCAGGAGGTGGACAGGTAGTTACGAGGAGTGAAAATGCTGCAGTTGACATCAAAGTACTTGGCCAGCTGGATGGGCGAGGCCGAGTGAAACTGGAAAGCCAGATAGAGAAGATCGCGGATAAACTCGTAATACTTCAGCATGAGGGCGGACTGCTTCTGAAGACGGAAGAGGTGCTGTGGGGGAATCATGCCGTATCGAACCGCCCTCAGGGCACTTTCCACCGTGGTGCTGACAGGCTGGTTGTGGTTAATCCACGCTTCCAGGGCCTCGTACAGCTCCAGCTCACTCTGCAAAATGAGGTCAGAGCGCTGAAGCAAGGACAGGAGCAGCTCTTCACTGATGGAGCCCCATTCCCCGCTCTGGAGCACAGAAGACAGGTTCCAGGACAGGTACTGCAGGCAGCTGTCCCGCAGGGCCGTGTCCCCAATCAGTAGGGCGTAGTTGTACCAGCCGACCACATGACCCGTCGGTGATTCACTGGACAGATGCTGCGTCATATACTGGGTTAGACCTTGCTGCAAGCCCCATACGTGGTACTTGTTGGCCAGCTTGTGGAGGGAAATAGCCTGATCCAGTCGTACAGAAACGTCCCCGCAGTACAAGTACCTGTAAAAGGAAGTAAAGGAAGTAAAGCATATTTCCTGAAGGCTACTTTTTTCCCCCTCTGAGTCACCGGCTAAACCCACACTGTCTGCTCTTCAACTGGTGGCTTCACACTGTAGATGTAATTTTAGAAGAGCTAAAAAGACTGAGCGCTGCATCCGTGCAGAAGGAAAGACGCAAATATGTATCGCAAGCAAATATCTGGGTGTTAGTAACTGACTGGATCGTGCCAACGCGGGACGCGCCGCCCGTACCTGATGAACTTGTCAAAGACCGCAGCGCAGTCGGACGTCTCCCTCAGTACCACGATGCTGCTGTTGCGGGTCAGCAGCAGCTCCTCAAACACGTCGCTCTGCATGGTGAGGACCAGGCTGTGGGCCTGGATCACCTTCACCTCCTCCGTGTTGATGGTGTGCACGCGCAGAGTGACGTCGCTGCCGTTCCCCATGGCCAGCAGGCTCTCCATACGCTGCACCAGGTTCATGGAGTGGTTCAGCACCGTGGCCCCGGCGTCCAGGGCCAGGTCCTGCTTCAGGGCTGCTGTGGAGACAACGGAGGAGTGGAGCAGACGCACAAGAACTCCTTTTCAAATGCGGGCAAAAGTTAGTTGCAAAGATTTTTGACTCAGCGGGAAATGCACGCCCGAACTCGACGCAGCCACATCTGATGAGTCTGGAAGGGGGTGGGCTCGCGCATCCTTCTGGTAAAACCGTGGAGGGGCTGACTCCGGGTCTTTGTTCTCGAGCCTTTGTGGCTCTACAGGAGAGGCGTCCTTCGGTGGGGTGTCACAGGGAAAACCGACCGTTCCCCTCGGCTCCACCACCACCAGTTTGTTACTGAAGGTTTAATGAGACTCAGGGTGGGTGAGAGCACGTGTCACTCTCACGAATGCATCACCAACCTTTTTCTGCAGGCACCATGAGCCAGTGGTTCACATTAGAACACTGGAAGAATTTTAAAATATTTATTTGACTTATACTTAAACTTTTAAAAGAAAATGATGAATAAAGAATCGGTTTCTCTTAATTGCCGCTTCTTTTCAATAGGGTCTGACTGGGGACTACCACAGCAGTCTACAGGTGAGAGGCAGGAACACCGAGGACAGGTCTAGGAACCATCGGTGGATAGTGCCCGGGCAGTCTCCAAGCCAGAGCAGTCGTGCAAACCCCCAGCGCAGGGTGCACCAACCCTTTGGATGAGATGCTATATGACAGCACGAGAGTGTGTCTTTTTTTAGCTTTGGCAAAAATCAGTCAGAAAAAAAGTCAGTTGTTTTTTCTCCTGCGGCTCCGTAGTACCAAGCTGGCACACAGCCAGGCGGCAAATGGACTTTCCCATCTTTCTCTGCAGGCAGCAGACAGATAGATGGTGACAGGGCGAGGGGAATGGATAAATATCTACCCCCTGAGGCTGAGCACGAGTCACACATTCACGCTGCACCCTACTGTCCACGGCGACAGTGTGGCGGAAGCTTCACTGAAATACAGAGGGGGGAATAAAAGCTAAAAATGCTAAGGTAGTTTTTCGAGAAGGAAAACTCAATTCTATAGTGACGTGGAGACTGTAATGCCAACCAAGTGATGCTGTCTTACCTCCTCTGACTGAGACACAGTGGAGCAAGAGGAGCAGAGTGCCCACACGGACCCAGGCAGGGCTCCCTTGTTCAGAAGAACGTGCCATTTCCTCTCTGCCTCTTCCCTATTGTCCAGTTGCCCCTCTCTTCCTCACTCTGTTCCCCTCTTCTTCTTCTTCTGCCTCTGCCTCGCCTCCGCGCGCGTGGAAAGGTGCCTTGCCCTGCGTGCGCCGCCCCGGCTCCCTGTCCTGCACTCTTTATGTAGGACGCCGGCCTGACTCGCAACCCCACGGGCTCCACTGATTGGTGGAATCTGGCAGGGGCGTTGCTATAGTGACAGCTTTGATTTTGAATTTCTCCCTTTTGGATGCTACATGGCATTGATCGATGGCAGCGGGCCAGGCTAGGGCATAATGATTTTGTTGTTTTTATTTAATGTTGAAAGTCAGGGGAGACGGAACAACGCCGGCAATCAATATTAGCGAAACACTTTTATTAGCTGAACATTTTTGTCTTTGATAACTGAACTAAAACCTTATAATTAATTAGTTAATTAGCAAGTGGTCAGTGAGACCATCTGGAGAAAGTAATTACAATTCTAATGCGTGTGACCAAATTTTGTAATCCATTTTGCCTTTCAGCTGGGACCAATTACCTGTCTGTGGTCACGTTGATCCCACTAATGGAGGAGGGATCGTGCATCCGTTTCAGGTAAAGACGTCCAAAATCAACCGCCACTCAGGGCTCGACGGTCGCGTCACCACGACACTGAGGGGGGAAAAGGGTATTTTGTCTGTAAACTGTGCGTGATTGTGGTTACGGGTTTCACATCCCAAACTTAATGGATGTGCACCATGTGGATTTTGGCTGCTAATGCTGCCTGCCGGTAGGGCATGATAATCAAATGCTGTAATAACCCAATTTGGGTCCCGACTGTTGCATGAAATCAGGCATCACAAAAGAGCTTTTTATGCAAATCTGCAGAGACAGACACGCACACACAGACACACACACACAGACACACACACCGCTTCTGGTTCTGACCTTGGAGCTGTTTACGTGTTTACAGTGCATTTGAATTTAACCCTCACTTAGCATTGATCCGTCAGCCAGAGAGGGGTCAGTCAATGCACACATCCCCTTTAAAATTTTCCAAAAACGACAAACCCCCCAGGATGGATTTTATACCTTCTATGAAATGATTGATCGACCAGACCATTAGCCAAATTTGTGTTTGCCTGCATGTGTGACAAATGTGTTCCAGACGGCCCCTCTAGAAAGAAGAAAAAGGTGTCCCGCAAGACCCCCTCAAGCATCCAGGACCACAGCTATGAATAACCTGACAGGTTCTCAGAGGGGACTGGCTCTAATGAAGCCCACTGCCACCAAGCTGACGAGACAACAGGTGGAACTCTGGACCCGTGGGGACGCGCTACCAGTCTGACTTTCTGAAAGTGGAGCAGGCTCACAATAGAAAAACAAAGTTCCTGCACAAAAGCTGCTGTGCGACCTTCATTGAGGTCATGCCGCCTTCTTTTCTGACCAACTCCTGCGAAGAATCTGCACACATGCGGGACCTCGATGCAAATGGGCGCATTGACATGTTTGCGAGAGCACCCCCCCGGGATGCGATCCATTGAATGATTGATGCGCCCCATCAGGCTGTATTAACTGTTTAATACAGCTTAACGACAAGGACAAAGTGTCCCCGTTGACCTCCGGGATGTGCCGGACCCAGGAGGGAAACGGACATTTATCAAAAATGAATGAAATCACAAGTTATTTGAACAGTTAACAGGCAGGAATGGGCTCTGTGTTTCTGCCCTTTGGCCAAACGCTGGACCATTTATCACTTGTCTGCTGTATCTCAAACACGCCTGCGGGACCGAAGCACTAATGGATTCTTTTGATTCTCAGCTGAAGATTTCTCAACGCTTCTCAGAGAGAGAATATTTAACACATCCCACCATCCTTCGGCCCAAAATGGCATTAGAGGTCATAAAATGTGGATGAAATGTGGAAAGGCTGCTGCCAGTCAAATGGCTGCTAGTTGGCGGCTGAAAACAATGGATCATCATAGATTTCCACGTGCCAGCTGGTTTATATAACGCAGGAGTCTCACTGGTTTCCACCAGGTGGCTCTCCAAACTGGCTCAAGTCTTTCCGAGGTCCACGCTGTTTGAAAACCTGTGCACACTTCTCATTGATGTTACTCTCCTGTTGCGTGACACCGTCAGTAATAAATATTTTTTCCTTTCATTACAGTGCGAATTTTGATTTTCTCCACATCCGTGATTTCATTTGATTTGTTTCCGCACTTAGAGGCTGCGAAACACCGATTTATCTCATTATTACTGCCCCTTTAGACTAATCTGGATTTCACATTTTTCCTTTTAGCGTTGCGTAATTTGGTAATAAAAGTAACCAAAATGGCTTTAATGGCTTTAATATCAGACACGATCGCTGATCTAATCATCAATGAGATGGCGTCGTGCAGCTCGGAGCTCTCAGCGGAGCTCCGGTGGAAACGTGTCACTTGAGAGCTGAGTGGCCCCTTTGTTTGCGCGTAAGCAGCCCGAAACAAATAAGTAGGCTGGATAAAGCTAATCTGAGAGAATATGCAAAACTGCAGCAGAGCCGCAGCGGCCGCAGAGGGGCATCGATCGCAGGAGTAGGTCAGTGAAAAAGATCCAGAGGTGATGATGATGGTGAGGAGGATGATGAGGACGAAGACGTGAAGCGACCGGAAAAGGCAGATTTTTTTTTAAAGGGAAAAACTTTGGAGAGGAATTATTTTGCGGGTGTCTGAAGTTGATCAGCGTGGGCTGATTATCTCCTGTGTGCAGGTAGGAGTCGACAACCACCCACATTCATCCATTCATGTCTTTACTTAACGTGACGCTTTATTGGCGCTTGTGCGTAACGATGCGCACGTTCACCTGAAACTCTTCCTCTTTGGAAGGCACCCTTTGAGACTGGATTAAAACATTCGGAGGTGTCAAAACTACAGGAATCGATTTTAAGCGGCTGTAATAATAATAATAATAATAATAATAATAATAATAATAATAATAATAATAATAATAATAATAATACAAAATGAAAAGAGTTCAATTTAAACAAAGATTTAAAACCTTCCATTTGCCAGTTAATGAGATGCCAACTAGAGCTGTCGGTAAAACTGGTAAAACTAGTAGAAAACTGGACCTTCTCACTCTTCAGACAACGAATCGGACACCGTAGATGTAGATTTTGAAGACATTTGGTCCTCAGATTTCGATCTTTTAATGGTTGTTATTGGAACTAGTTTGCAACAAAACATTGAAATGTTGTAAGACCTCTGCAAATATTCTCTGATAATAATGTAGCAGCCGACTCCCAACCTGTTCGTCCTGTCTTGTTATGACAATCTGGGATGCAAATCAGCAGGTTCCTGCATGCTAGTTAAATGACTGCCCCCCCACAAATCACTGTTTAGTTGCAGGGTTCTAAGCAGGCTTCACTGGCACCATGGCCGGCGCTCCGGAAGGATGTGGTCCCGGTGTAACTTGGGTGTACTACAACATGTGTGACCTGGTGACAGCGTGGGGCATCGTGGCGGAGACCGTCGCCGCAGCCGGCGTGCTGGCTTGCTTCCTTCTCTTCGTCATCCTCGTGGCCTCACTGCCATCCGTGACAGACAAGAAGCGGAAGGCTACGGTGGCCCTCCAGGCGGGGGTTCTGACCTTCACCCTCGGACTCTTCGGATTAACTTTTGCTTTCATCGTGGGCCGCTACTCCGCCAGCTGCGCCGCACGGCGATTCCTCTTTGGAGTGCTGTTTGCAGGCTGCCTGGCGTGCCTGATGACACATGGGCTGTGGCTGCTCCTGCTGGGGCGCCGAGGCCAAGGACCCAAGAGCTGGGTGCTCTGCCTGGGGGCCCTGGCTTTGTGGCTGGTCGAGGTCATCATCAACACAGAGTGGCTGATCATCACCCTTGTCAGGGGCCCGGCGGACGGCGTCCCCGTCCCAGACCTTCCCTGTAGCATTGCTAATCTGGACTTTGTCGCGTCTCTCACCTACGTCATGGTCCTGCTGCTGGCCGTGGTGCTGCTGGCCTTCCCATCTCTGGCACACAAGCGGTGGCGTCGAGATGCAGCATTCCTCCTGACGACGGGGATCTCCACCATGGCGATCTGGGTCGCCTGGATTCTCATGTACACCCACGGGAATCAGGTAGTCGGGAAAGCGAGCTGGGATGACCCCACATTGGCCGTGGCGGTGGTGACCAATGCCTGGGTCTTCCTCTTCCTCTACACCATCCCAGAAATCTGCCTGCTGACCAAGGAGGACCCAGAAGAGGAAGAGCCGCAGGACCTCGACCACGTTTACCCCCCCAGAAGCCTGATTTACGACAGCGCCCGAAAGGAGGCCGCGGCGGCGCAGCAGAGCGTGTACATCGAGAATAAAGCCTTCTCAATGGAAGAGCCTCCAGCAGGTCCAGAGCGATCAGAAATCTACAATTCTGCACACACACGTAGGTCCAAACGGCCGTGGCAGGTGTTTACGGCACTATTTGCATGTTTTCTTGAGTCTTTCTTTGCATTTGTTTTTGTAAACCCGTGAGTTTGTTGTCAAGGCTACCATACCCGAGGCTTAGACGAGCCCCTCTTGCTCTGATGGCTAGACACTGGAATCACAGCAGACCTCGTGCCTTTTCTCCAGCAGGTCCAACAAAACCAGTCTCCCCGTACGGAGCGTACAACGGGCAGGTGCGCGGTTGCGTCTACCAGCCGACCGAAATCGCCCTGATTGCAAAGGGTCTGACGAAGGCAAGCGACCGTGCGCGCTATAATATCGGTGTGGTGTTCTTCTCAACCTGATCTCTGCTCGTCTCACATGCAGATGGACCAAGACACAAGGATCCCTCGAGCCAGAACCCCAACCGTGAACCCAGGAAGTGGCGGCTCCCTGCCACGCTCAGCCGGGCCAATGGCTTCTTAAGTTTACAGTGGATGCGTGAAACTGGGAAAAGAACCTCCTCCTGGCTCTGGTACCGCAGCGAGCCTCCGGGACAATAGACCGGCCTCTTAGTTGTTCCAGCTGAATTTTCCACCTCAGATGTAGCCTGAACACAGACCAGTAGATGTAAATATCTGGTCTGGTACCCATAATCAGGGTCACAGAGGACACAGAGTCAACGCCATCAACAGTTCCAGGAACTTCATTTATCCTAAAAAAAAATCCTGGTAATTTGTTTGGTTCGTGTTTCCACTTGGCCTCAAAGTTCCAGAAAATTGGCTCCTTCAGCCGTTTATAGTCTCGCTAAAGTTTCCTTAACTTGTCAGGTTAGTTTCCTCGTGTGGGCACTTGTGCACATGCGCAGTAAACCGTGTATAAACCACGCAAGCTAGTAATTAGTTAGCAACTTAACAGTGCACGTTACAGAGTAGATCACGAGTTGTCAGTTTAACCGATGATTTCAAGACTTTGCTGTGCTCGAACCAGTGATGTAGGTGGAGAAATGTTTTCAAAATTCCGGGTGAATCACAAAAGGTCCTGGAACCAAACAATATCAAATCAATACTAGCTAACTTACTACATTTGTCTCTAGCTCAATCCTGCCGTGTCCGGATGGACTGTCGGCTCGAACAACTGGAAGGCCAAAGTAGCGCTGTAGCACAATCACAACCAAGCTGTTGCCACCTTTAAGACAGTTGTTGTTGTAATAAAGTGATTTTTCTGGAAAAGGGAAGGGATTTTCTTCCTCTCATTGCCTAAAGATACAGAGAACCATCTAATGGGCCCATTTTTGAGATTAATAAATCTTCAATTAAGAGGTTTATTTGAGATCCTTCGGTTTCTGAATTCCCGTCAGGTGTCTTGACGCCTAAACGCAATCGTGCGAGTGCTTAGTTACACGTGATCCGTGCTTAGCAGGCCGAGCGTGCGCCGAGGAGGGATCATAAACCGCTTTTCTTGTTTCACAAACTGGAAAAGCACAGTGACATCAGTCACAATCGGCAGGAAATTGCAGCTACAGGACACAATTTGAAAAAGGTAGGATGTCGTTATCCAGGCATCTTTCAAAAATGCACAAAGGGAACGCTGCCGGGACGTTCACGTTTAGGATAAGGATAAAAAAAGGATGAAAAACTTTATTGATCCCACATCGGGGAAATTAATTAATTTGTCACATGCGCTTGCGGAGCTTTGGCTGCCTAGCAGCAGCCTCCGTCAGCTCTCCCCGCAGCCTGCAGTCCGAGGAGGAAACTGCTTACTCCCTGAAACTCACGCACGAAGAGAGAGAGAGAAAAAAAGAGAGAGAGAGAGAGAGAGAAAGAGCCTTTCACTCTGACTGATAACAGACGGAAGAGCCGCGACACGGACGCGATGCCGATCTGGTGGATGATCAACAAAAGCGGCATCTTTCTCTGACAGGCAGCAGCTCCAAGTCTCCCGGCGACGCCAACAGCCGTCACGTGCACATGGCCGCGCTCGGCGCGTGGCGGCCGGTGGCCCAGCTCGGCCCAGGGGAGTCGGTCCTTCTAGTCAGGAGCAGCTGTCCGCACCCCTGCATTTCCTGGTCACCGTGACAACGCCCGGTGCACAAACACAGATGAAAATAAAAGAGCAGACAAAAGGGCCTCGCTCATATGACCGAACAGATCAATTCAAATGTTTTCACAGGACGTTTTTAAAAGGCAAACGGGAGCAGTTTGTCCCAGAGGCCTCGTTCATGCTCCGTTCTTCTCAGGATTATAAAAGTAAATGGCTGCGCCGGGCTCTGATAAGTGCTCCACATTTAAAAAGGTGGATGCGATTCATTGTGGTGGTGGTGGTGGGGGGGGTCGAAGCGTTCAGAGAGGTTATGAAGGAAAACAAAGCGTGAGCATTGTGGATTTCTTAATACATTTTCAGAACGCTGGTTTTAGACAACAAGAAAAAGACAATATTTAAAACCGAATGCAGCATTAATAAAATATGAAAACGGTACCATGGTGTGAGTGAGCTTCAAAAGACTTGTTCAGTGTTCAGTTAATGCCTTCAGCGTGTTTTGGGGGTTTTATTACAATAACCTGATCCAGCAAACAAGCCGCGACTCGCCTGCCATCTAGTGGCTAAGGTCCATCATTACCTCAGACGCTCATGATCGGATTGTTTGGCCTTAAGATGAATTAAAAACTGTGCATACAAGCGAACATCAAAACATTTCATTTCATGACACTTCATACCAGTCTAGATCTTAAATTTTCTTTTGAAATAAGATCTTATCTCACACTGCAGTCTACAGATCCAAATGTTTTGGATCTGTAGACTGTAGACCCCCCCCCCCCTTTGCTACCCCTCTTCTGCATCAGGCCAGTTAAAAAAAAAAAGTCTGTAAATATTTTTCTGTGGTCTAAGCTCACTGCTGATGTCTTCTAAATCATCAGTGAAGGTCCATGAGTTTTTTGACATTAGCCGCCCTGGCTTCGTGCTGTTCCTGCCTCTGTTTCTTCAGACAGCGGTAGGCCTGCACGGCCCGCTGCCTCTCCTCCTCCATCATTCTCTGCCGGGCCATGGACGGCTTGTTTGTGGAGGTCACGCCGTGACCCAGGAGCGAGTGGAGGAGCAGCGTCCCGGAATCCTTCTAGATGAGGCGGGCGGAGCAGGACAGACACAGTAAAGCTTCTAAGGATGCATTCAGAAGCCCGAATTAGCAGCCACTGCACAGCAGCTCACCTGAGATTTGACCTGAGCCTTCTTGGGTTTGGAGCTCAGAGATGGTGGGGCCAGCACGACTTCACCAAAGGGGACATCATCTGTGCCACAGACGGATTTGAGATGATTCTGAAGCTTCAACCTTGGTCGGTGGATATTTTACTGACGGCAATAACTGCTCCCAGTGACCTTCGTGGACCAAATCAGTTGTGGGAAGGGAAAAGACCCTGCAGCTTACCTACAAACATCTGTTTTTCCATCCTGGCTTCCTGTCTGTCCAGCTTTTTCTGCTGCAGCCTCTGCAGCTTGAAGGAATCGTACCTAGAATCGAGGATAAACACGGGCGTTTCGACTCCTTTTCACCAACTTAGCAAATCGGAATACTTACTCTTTCTTCTTCTCGGACTTGCTTTTGCCGCAGGGCTTCTCCTGATTGTCTGCATCCAGCTCGGGCTTTCTGTCCGCTTGGTTCTTGGTGAGGAACAGGACGTGGGTGGTCTCATTCTCCATCCTCCTCACGTAGGCTCTCTCACTCTCCCGCTTTCGCCTCTTGAAGTGAGGAACAGGTATGTCAACGTCACACGGCTCACCTGTGGAGATGACTAAAGACACACAAGCCTGACAAGTTCAATCGGCACCCACGGGGAAGATTTGGGGTGAAACGGAGTGGAAGCAGAGCCTTCCTCACCCTTTTGGGGCTTTTTGGGTTTGAGCAGTCCCCGCTTCATTCTGTCTTTGCTCTTCATGATCTCTCTGAGTCTAAACGGGATATGTTGCAGATGGTCCGGCTCGGCTCTCTTCGGTTTAACATCTCGCTGGAGCTTTTCCCTGAAAAGTTGGGAAATAGCTTAGATGGCAGCTCAAAATATAGCTAGCTGTCGTAGCTCGCTAGCTAGCAGCGTGGTTGCCTTACCTTGGATGTTTGCCAGTCCCGGTCGGTTGTTTTCCAGATTCGCTCGATTTATCCTTCTTGTTTTTCCCCATATTTCTTCAACTTTATTCCCAACATAACACAAAAACCTCGCACGTGGATTGACGCATTTAGCCTTTAACCTTTAAACTTTCAACCCCTGACTGATCTTACGAAGAGGCAGGAAGTGAAGAGCTCTCACTCTGTGACGCACCTGGGAAACCGAAACCAAAGTGGCGTTCGGGTCTATATTTTTCTTGTACATGCGGATCATCTATTTTTAAGTGGCTCCCAAATAGATTGGAAAATCAACTGTTATGTTATCTAAAATACACACGCTTCCAAGCCCCCCCCCCCCCCCCCCCCCCGCGCACACACGCACGCACGCGATCTTTCAGTATGTCTCAAATAGGGATATTGGTTTTACCGCGAGGTGGCGCTAAATTACCAGTTCCTCTTCTAAAATTGATTAACAAGGTTTTTTTTTAAAAGAAAAAAACTGCTTAAAGCATGTGAAAAATTCGTAAAAGTAATGTTTTATCTTCACGCATTTCATTTTTTGTGAGAGATAGAAGTCTTAATTTAATATAGATCCCTAATTTGCTCAATATAGCATCATATGAATTCTGTTTACTGATGTGAAAACACAAAAAGATGTTGGTATAAAATACTCTCTTTATTTTACAGTGTTATATAAAGCTTTATGCCACTGGATGCTTTCCAACAGTCGTGTTGTGATGAAAAGTGTTAAAATCTGGACGCCCAGTACAACAATTCCAATTGTCCCAATCAGACCCTGGTGCTGCTCGATCCACCGGGAGATTCCGCCCAGGCAACCGCCCAGGAAAATGACTGTCTGGGCAGTAAACTCATCCAGTTTCTGGGCTCCGACACCACACTGAGAGTTCCACACCGTGCCGTTCTCCAACGGGTCCACGCAGCACGTTGCAGGGACGCCACATGCCAGCACCCCAGGAGCGGAGCAGTTGTAATATCTGAGGGACAGAAACATCCGTGATCCCATATAATGTCTACCAAGCTAGCATGCAGAGTCAGGAAAAACCAGGGTCCACAAGCTAGCCAAATCTGCACTCACATGTTGATTTCCCAGTCGCGGTAGTCATCGGCCCCACAGCACTGCAGATTGGTCTGAATCTCATCCACGATGAACCGCAGATCCAGATCATCTTGGTAGCGCGCCATGGCAGTCAGCATCCCCGACCGAAGATAGCCTCTGATTTGATCTTGTGTGGTGTAGGACAAGATAGCAACCAGCACCTGAGCACCGAGGAGCACCAGCACCACGGCCGAGAACACCTTGAGCAGGACGCAGTTCTCTCTCAAGGCACCGACGCTGCCCAACAGGCAGAGCGCGGTCAGCACGACTCCCAGACTGACAAGAACCAACATCGGGTCAGTACCGATACTGCTGATCTTCTCCTGAGCAAAGGACTCTTTACTGATGAGGCCCCACATGCCCAGACCGAGAACCACCAGGCCCAGAATGGTGAACATCAAATTGCTTAGAAACAGGACGTATTTCAGGAAATGATCCGTCAGAGAATATCGGACGCACGGTCGGGCCTGTTTTGTGTAGGCGGAGCCGTTGCTGTAGTGTCCACGGTTTGGCCCGTCCTGCTCTGGTTCAGTGGTGACATCGCCAAGCTCCTCAGAGTCTCCCGCTTCGGGGTCCGCCTTTGGAAACAAAGGAATACAACTGGGAGTTGAGATGGATGCCGCTGCCCTGGTCATTCATCACAAGCACCCACAAAAAAAATCAAACGCATCGTCATCACGGGAGACCAAGGCGAACCAAACTTTGACCAAGTCAGCACGCGCGTGCACGTGGATGCTAAAGGCAGGCCCCTGCCAACATTTGATGCTAACAGTTAGCATTTCTGACACGCTCGGCAAGGACCCTCCTGACATCAAAGTGACCCACTTACCTTTGGTATGAGGGGACTGGACTCGCTCGGCGTGCCGTCGGCCCTGAACCACGGAAAGGCAAATGTCCTGGTGGATAAAAATCTCCTCATTCTGTCAAGCACAGGGAGACGCTTTCCCCTCTATTTTCAATTCAATGACAAACTGGAAGAGGGGAGCATTTGCCACGGAGCTAACGGAGGAGCATGTGAGCCGAGGTTGGAGAACCTCCGGGCCGCGTCTGCTGGGAGGGCTGGGCTCTCTCCATCATGTGAGAGTCACAGTGGGGGGATTATGGCCGTCGGAGCGTGTACGAGAAACAGTGAGAGGGGAAACAAAGAACCTTTGAGTTGTGCATTTCTTACCAATAAGTCAACGCGTCTCTATGGCGAAGCTTCCCCGTTTGAAGTTTTATGTCCATAATGAGGAAAAACAGATTTAAAAATATACACAAGGTTGTGAAGCTTCCCTAGAATCAGTGACAAACACAATAACAACAATCACAACAGAATCACAAACACACATTTCCACGTGAAACCCACTTTCTGTCCTAAAGGCCTTTAAGCAGTATCAACCCTGTAATGACCAGCTTGGCCAGTTCCATCCCACAGCTGCATATTTGATCACAAACAGCTCGTATTTATGGAGAAAAAACCCAGATCTAAACGCGTTCTGATTGGGCAAGTTTCTTCTTTGTTGTTACAAACACACATACTTTTTCTTCCCAGCAGCCACTGGGCCGAGAGACACCAGTCCAACACAGGACGTACCCGCCAGGACCCTTGACTGAGGCCCAATCTCTGAAAATATTACAACAGAGCACAGATGATCATCAGCCTTTGACAGTTAAACCGGTGCTGCCAGGTTCTTTAATGGTCCAGATGTTGAGCAGATTGTGTCGCAATAGTCCACGAGAACGCTTTACTGGGACCACATGGCTCCATCAAACACCTCTGGACAGTGTCGCAAAGACGAGGAATTCCCACCACCTCCAGCACATCCTGGAAATTCTGGGAAGATGTGGGTGGGAGCAGGTTGGGGGCGGGGCTCCTCTGATGGGGAGGCGGCTATAAAAGGACGCTGATCAGCTCATGTTCCCACTGCTGATAGATCCAACGGCCCAGGAGACGCAGCCCCTGCACGAAGGAGAGGCAGAGCCAGAGTTTTCATCATCGCTTCCTCCTCAGGTTGATCCGTCGCACGTTTGTTGAGTTGTCCAAGGATGAAGTCCGTCCAGCTGCTGCTTTGCCTCGTCGTGACCTGTGGAGCTCAGAAACCGTCCCGCTGGGACGCTAAACGTCAGGAATCCACGCGTGCTGGTCTGCGCTCTTTCAGTGTCAATAACAATGCGGGTTGGAAACGTGTTTAACAACCAATCTCTGCCTCCAGTGGAATTTACCAACGGCAAGACCTGTTCCAATCTGACCCAGGTGCTGGACAACTGGAAGTTTGCCATCATCACCCAAGTGAAAGACCTGCTGGTCCACGACCACGCCTCTGTCCTGCCAGAATACAACAGGTGGGGACGCGTCGGCGCTAGCTGGGATCGTCCAAATGTGCGAGAATAACAGCAGGAAGTCGGTGGAAGGATAGATTATGTAACAAAGCCTATCCGTTGCCAGTGTGATTCACGGCCGCTGCGGCCCGAGAATGAGCTCAGCACAGAGGATCGGCCAACAGAATATCAGAGTTTTATCGTGAACCGCCTGGCAGATGTTTCCAGCTGTCACGGACTCTTTTCTTCGCAGATGATTAAAAAAAGAAATAAAAAAAACTGGTCCGGGGCCAAAAATGATGAGATTTTGTAATTTCGTGTTTCCACATCCACATATTTTTGTTCCATCTGCTGCCCTGATGTCTCCTGACTGGGTTGTTCCGGTTTATCAGAATTCGCACTAAAACCCAGCCTGGCATGAGAATCACAGATCTCTTTTCCAGGATCCGGCCCCTGTCGGACGCCGTGGGGGACCTCTACAGGCAGTTCAACACGCTGAAAGACGACCTGGCGAAGCTCACGTCCAAGTTTGACGGCGTGGAGGCTTTTGTGGACGACCTCAAACACGGCAGAGTGAGCGTGCGTCAGCGACCCGCGCAGAGGCTCCTCCCAGATGTGGGCCTGAGGTCTCCACTGCGAGCACAGATGAGGTCTCCTGTCAGAGGGATCATGAAGAGACCGGCGCTCATCACAAGGAGGAGGGGCCCTCCGAACATGCGGTCAAAAGGTGTATGATATAAACGTGTCCCTTCTAACTTACAAACTCAGCTGACGTGAGACGTGAAAAGATGACAGCTGCAAAATAATCCTTATTTTGGATGTCTAATGCGTTGCTAAGTGACACCTCGACAAACATCATGATTATGGAACGCATGTAACTTGCTTGCGTGATGTAGTTTTGTAAACTTTAGGTACAAAAGTATGAAACACAATAATGTCTAAAGGAAGAAACTGTTAATACAGCTGAACTTTGAGACGGAGACATAAGCACCAATTTATGTCAGAAACATGATTATAGATGCATATTGTAAACATTGTTGGGATTTATTTCTATGTCTGTTTGCTTTGTAATGAAAAAGTTGAATAAACATTTCAAAATTTCTTTTCCTACTATCCTCATTTAGAACAATTAGAATAATCATGAATAATAAGAACGCGGAAATACTGACCTCTACTGGCCCAAATAAGAATTGCAGCAGCATTAATTTGAGCGGAATAAAATTGGAGACTGACAGTTCCTCCAATTGTTCCACCACATTCAGAATATGAAAGATGAATTCCAACACATTGGAAGTTTAAAACATAAAGATATGTGACACATACAACAGGAGTGATTAAGACATTTGTGTTTAATTGTATATCCATTTGTCACATCACCTGACAAAAGGAAGAAACCTCTCCTCCGGTTGAACGTTAGTTGTGGGGAGATTTAAACCATACCTTGTTCCCACCTGAATGCTTGCTCTTTTCATTCATTCTGTGGAAGAAGTGAGAAGTTTTTTGTTTTTTTGAAACACAATGCAGAGGAATAAAACCAGTTACACAGACATTTTGTCCATGAAGGATGTTGTTCTGCTCAAGTCCACCAGAGAGGAGCACTGCATCACCATAGAAACAGAGAAAGCAGCTCCTTCAGATGTGACCTGACTCAGCTCCTCCATCAGCAGGAAGCACCTGCAGCTCTGATGGTCTTTATTTAACTTCATGTAAATGAAACGTTGGAGCTCCAATCTGCTCTTTTCCACATCACACACAGGAGAAAAGCTGCAGATCTAAGAGAAGCTCCTCCTCCTGTCAGTCCCTCTCAGCTCCAGTGGGCTATTAAATTGCTCCTCCAGCACCTCCTCTCCTCATCCTCCAAAGCCTGAATCTGTCAGCAGTAAAGTCACTTTCCAGGTTGATAGTCAGCACACAGTGGCAACATGCTGGAGAGCCTCTGCACTCTCATCACTGCTCTAACATGTGAGGAGGCTGACTTACTGCAGCTCTGAGCTCATGCTGGATTCATCAGTCTGTGTCTTTCTCTTGACTTCATGTCCTCTTGTTGTTTCCAGGTGTGAGTGCTGTGACGGTGCTGACACAGAAGCCCACTGTTGTGTCTCTGAGCAGAGGAGAGTCAGTCACCATGGACTGTAACCTGGGAACTGGTACTAACTATGCTGGCTGGTATAAACAGGTTCCAGGAGGAGTTCCTCAGTTCATACTAAAGTGGTATCACGGCGATAGTTCTGTCACATATGGTTCTGGTTTCTCATCTCCAAGATTCACTTCTACTCATCAGTCAACATCAGATTATCGTTTGATGATCAATAATCTGGAGGAGGGAGACTCAGCAGTCTATTACTGTGGAACATGGGACGGCTCTGCTAAAGAGAACGTATCACAGTGATTCAGACTGTGACAAAAACCTCCTCACTCAATACTTCTGCTTTTTAGTGTCTGATACATCAGCTCATGTTCAGTCTCACTAAATTACAAATCAACTCATGTTCACACTCAGTTTCTCAGAGAAACTTTCAGATTGTTGGAAACTTTCTGCTGTTTCATCACTGAAAATAATAACAACCAAAACCAACTCCCTCACTCATCCTTCATCCTCCATCATCATCATTAAAATAAACCTTTAAGTCATCAAAACGACTTTATGGGGAATATGATGAAGAGTTTGTTGATTAAAGTTCTAACAGAGAATCTGTTGTGATGATGATGATAATGATGATAATGATGATGGTGATGATGATAATGACAATGACGATGATGATTGTGATGATGATGGTGATGATGATGATGATGATGATGGTGATGATGGTGATGATGATGGTGATGATGATAATTACGATGATGGTGATGATGATGATGGTGATGATGATGGTGATGATTGTGATGATGATGATGATGATGATGCTGATGATGATGGTGATGATGATGATCATGGTGATGACGATGATGATGACTGTGATGACGATGGTAATGATGGTAAAAATGGTGATGATGATTATGGTGATGATGATGATGGTGATGATGATTATGGTGATGATGATGATGATGATGGTGATGATGGTGATGATGATGATGATTATGATGGTGATGATGATGATGGTGATGATGGTAATTATGATGATGATGGTGATGATGGTAAATGATGATGATGATGGTGATGGTGATGATGATGGTGATGATGATGATGATGGTGATGGTGATGATGATGATGATGATGGTGATGATGGTGATGATGATGATGATGATGATGATGATGGTGATGATGATGATGTTGATGATGATGATGGTGATGATGATGATGATGGTGTCACCAGTGAAGGCTGTTCTCATGTCTCAGTGTCTCCACTCATCAGTGACTCTCAGCAGGTTTTTGTACAGCTGTGTGTACAAACTGAATCACTGTGGTATTCGGACCAGGAACCAAGCTGATTGTCACCAGTAAGTACTTTTACACTCAGCAGAAACAACAAAGATTTGATGCTTTTGATACAAACTAGAAGCTTTTTCATAGAAATGTGGAGTGTGGAAATGATTTGAAATATTCTTCTGTTAGTCTTTGACCTGCTTTGATACTTTATCTGTCAGCTAAAGGAAACATCTCCAAAGATTACATCATTTCAATCAGTTTCTCACCAAATATTGTTGAGTTTTCTTCATTTTCACCTGTTTTTATTAACTGCAGAACAGATTTTCTACCTAAACGTATTTTAAATTGACTTTGGTTTCTTGGCTCGTGTTTGATGGAAGTGAGTGAAAAAGGTTTTGTAAAATTCACCCAAATTAATTCAGTTGCTTAAATTCTCATTTTAATTATGTAACTTTATATTTTTGTATAATTTGCTGGTTACAATTTTACTTTGGTCAAATATTGAATTGATGCTGTTTATGTTCAAAATGACTCTGAAATGGTGTAAAATATCTGCTTTAGTGAGATTTTCCTCATATTGTTGCTGAAGATTGAAGGTTTTATTTGCTCAGTGTGTTTGTGATGTTTTCAACCAAACTCCTAAATTCATTAGTTCCTGTTGAACTTTGTGTGAGTGTGTGAATTTCTTCTTCATGTATTTTCAGGCTCCAGCCTCCCTCCTCCTGTCCTGACAGTCTTCCCTCCGTCCAGAGCTGAGCTCCAGTCCAACAAAGCCACTCTGGTCTGTCTGTCCAGACTCTCTGCACCTTTAGCAGAGGTGAGCTGGTTGCTTGGTGACACTTCAGTGAGCAGCGGGATCTCCACCAGCACTCCTGTCCAACAAGCAGACCAGACTTTCCAAATCAGCATCACCATCTGTCCATCCTGACGTCAGACTGGGACGCGCAGAAGGTTTACACCTGTAAAGTGTCTGTGGGCTCCCAGACTGCAGAGAAAAGCATCAAGAAGTCCGAGTGTGAAGAATAGTGGAGGAGCAGCAGCACCATTTCACATCTGCTTCTTTAGTCTTTGTGCTGCATCAGCAGCTTCACATGTCAGAGGAGACCAGTCTGCATGCTTGGAATCAATGTTGTCACGCTGAGCTGCTGCTCTTGGAGCAGCTTTGCAGCTGCTCTGTTTTTACAATCTTTCAATAAAAACTCATCAAGTTGAAGAAAAAGAACTCTTTCTGTTTATTTGGACTCTTCCAAATGTTGTTTTCAACAATATTCAATAAAAGTTCAGTGATTTTAGTGTCTTGTCTCAGGACAACAGAAAAATCAGATCTATAATAAAGTGAAACTGAGTTTTCATGCTTCATCTGTGAAGCGTGGCCTCTGGACGCCTCAGTACTTTCCCAGGATGCACCTGCAGGCCTCCTCACTCATTTATAGCTGCATCTACATGGAGCTCAAATGTCAGCTGTGTAAAAACAGAGGGAACCGTCTCATTAAATTAACTGAACTTTAAACTGTTTCAATGAAAAAATGCTTTTCCGCTATTTCAGTCTTGCAGAATGTGGAACTAAGAAAATGCTGCATCTGGATCTTAATGCCAGACCAACACCCTCACTGGTTCCTGCAGCCTCTCATCAGTCATACTGAGTCTGTGTTTGAGCCTCCACAGATGGATCTGACCTGGGTTTGTGTCACATGGTGGCTGCTGCAGGTCATTTATCAGCCCATGTTGTCTCCTCTCACTTCAGACACAAACAGCTGCCCAATCTTTCAGCAACAGTTCCAAGTTCCTGGCTGACCTCCTGGACATTGTCCACGTTGTTCTTTCCAAAAGTGCTTCAGCCCACCTCTGTGGAGGCTTCAAACTGTCACAGCCCCATTCCCCCAGTTCCCTCCTGTCCCAGTAATTTTCCACTCACCTGCCAGCCACTCCCACCCCGTCAGCTCAACTCCACTCAACAAGCACAGCTGCAGATGATTCCCAATCAGCCCTGCTTATAAGCCTCCCCTGCACTCTCAGTCTTTGCCAGATTGTTCTTCTGCTTCGATGTTAGACTTTCCAGTGTTATTTTCTTGCTGGATTACCTGTTACCGACCCTGCCTGTCTTCGTTCTGCCTGCCTCGCCTGTTCCCTGGAAAACCTACCTGCTTTCTGCCCCTGACCACGACTTCTACCTCAGCGTTTCTGGTTCCTGCCCGCTCGCCTGGTCTTGACTTCGCTGCTGCTCACCCCCAGTCTGCTCAGCTACATCGTTTGCCTCATCTCCTGTAAGCCCCGTTCTGTCACTCCTGCCCGCTGCAAATGGGACTGTATGGTTCTGAGTAGTGATGTCCAAATGAGGTTTCATGAGGCTTTGAACCCTTTTGGACCACTGTGTTGAAAATTGGTTCATTACTCGAAGCTTCAATCATTTCGAACGCGGGGGTCATCTGCTGGCGCATTGGTTGTACTGCAGCCATGCAAAAGGTTGATGACCCAGCAAGCGTGCACTTTGAATTTTGCTGTTTGTGCACTTTTGATGTATCATTTTATTATTATATTTTAGGAACAGATGGGGGGGGTATGGGCCTAAGGTGCTTGGGTGAACTGGTGTGCTTATGCATTTTTATTTAAAAACAACAGTTTCTCCAGTCGAGGGTTTGAGGCGGTTTCTCTTTTTTTGAAACTATTTCCCCAGCTTTAGAAAACACCCTCTTGCAGGGCACAGAGGATGCTGGTGTTGCGGGGTACTGGTTTGCCAGGTGGTACAGGTTTGGGTATAGGGCTTTGTTTGTCGTCCAGTACACCAGAGGGTCCTGTGATCGTTCAAGTGGAGGGGCTGACAGATAACGCTGCACCTCCACTATGGCATCAGCGGTGGCAGTCCTGGACGCTCTTGCTTCTTCAGCATCCCTGTCCAACAGCTTCCACAGATCAATGACTTAAAATAAAACATTACATAAAGTTTAGTCCGTACATGAATCAATGCAAATAAATCCATTGATCCAAATTCTATAATTTTTGTACCTTGGGAAGAAGCGGCTGGTTCTGGCTGTGCTGTTGAAGTGGATGGTGGGTCCTCTTCAGTGGGTGCATTCCACAACAATGCCGCACACTCCGATTTTAACTGGTGCACAGCTGACTCGGCATTTGAAGGGCTTTGGAATCCGAGTGTTTTAAATCTTGGGTCAAGTAATGATGATAAAGAGAAGATGCTTGTGGTTTCTATTCCACTGAGTTTCATTCATAATTCTATTGAGGTTTATGCCAAGGTCTTTTGCCATTTTGTTTGAGTTCTGTGCCATCAGCTCACTCAAAGCATGCTTCAGCATTTTTATCAGGGGTATTATTTTTGATCCCGACACCCTCTTTTCATGTGAGAGCTGTATGGTGGCAGCATGAAAAGGTGACGGTATCTTCATACACTCAGCAGTCAATAGGTCCAAATCTGTGGTCAGAGCAGCAGCAGCAGCTGCTGCATCCCTCTGCTCATAAAAACGCTGCAGCATCTCATAGGTGCTATTCCATCTTGTGTCTACTTCAATTAGTTTTGTGACAGGACGGCCCATTTGCACCTGGATCTGCTGCAGCTTCTCTTTAGCGGTGGTGCTTGATTTAAAATAGGTGATCATCCGCCTCGTTTTTGATCTTATATTATCTAGCCCAGGAGTAGCATCCATGGCCTTTTTGACAGTTAAGTTTAGTGCGTGAGCCAGGCAGACAGCATGCCGCACCCGCAGAATATTTGCTGCAGCAATCATATTTGCTGCTGCATCAGTCTCCAAGCACCTCACCTTCTCTTCAAGAGCCCATTCCCTTAAAAGCTCTCGAGCAGTTCCAGCGATGTTCTCTGCTGTGTGACTGATAGGAAAAGGCCGAACTCCCAACAGGGTGGTGGAGAGTTCACCTGCATGAATAGCATGACAGGTGACAGCGAGATACGCATCCATGTTGATGGAAGTCCACATATCTGCGGTCAAGCTGGCACTGTCAACATTCTGCAGGGCTGCCTTGGCCTTCTCCTTTTCTTCCACATACCTCCTCTCCACCATGGCTTTAACTCCCTGCCTTGATGGAAGGGTGCATGTGGGATCCAGTTTAGCCACCAGAGCACGGCAGCCAGGATCAGACACCACAGTCAAAGGCTGGGAATCTTTCACTATGAAATCCACTGGAGCTTCATCAAGCTCCTGCTACATAAAATATGGAAGTTAGCAGAACAAGATTAATTTAGTTAATTAACTAATTCTATACACCCAAACCTGCGCAGTAAAGTTTAAAAGTTACTCTTAATATTGCCTGGAACAGCACCCACTCACCTGGTGGAAACGTCATCACAGCAGCACCACCAGCTTCATTCTCATGTTTGGCTCGGTAATGCCTCATCACTGATGACGTGTTATTATACGCCAGATGTCGGGAACAAAGCAAACACTTCACCTGCAAATTAAAAATGAGATGTGTGTGTGTGTGTGGTTTATTTGTTACTGTGTGAATAAGAGTTGAAAAATACGTTTGTAACACTTACCTTGTTCGGCGGCACCATTTCAAAGTGGTCCCAGACTTGAGATCTCTTCCTGGTTGGTTCCATTGCAAAGCAATAAGAAAGCAAACCGAAAGCAATACGAACGCTAATCAAATCAATCCAAAAAGGTATTGACCAGATGGGCAACGTATTGCGCTGAAAGCCCCGCCTATTGAACCGAACCAGTCAGCTGGTTCAGTTTGAATGAAGCAGTCAAGTGGCTCAAACGTCATCAGTCACGTGATTTGAAGCGAGCTCCGGAGCAGTGCTTCGGAAAAAAAACACTACCGAGTTTTGGGGCGTGGTCCGAAGCCCCGCGTCAGAGGGAAAATCGCTAGTTCCGAGGATTCACGTCCTCCCCCCCTCGGTTCCGCACTCGACTCTGCTCAACCCACTCCCCGAGCCTGAAACCCACTGACTTTGTGTGGGCCCTGGGCCTGAAGAACTGACTGTTTCCTGTGCTTCCTTGTCTGCCTGAGTTCCTGTTTGCCCGTGTGCTAATAAAGGTCATTACCACGGTCCAGTTTTCCAGAGTGCTGCTTTTGGGTCCTAATTGCACCCGTCACACAAACTCTCTAATTATAGTCAGACGGAACCATGGTTGTTCTATGATGTCACCTGACTGTTCACCTGCATGGCAGCTTCAGATGCAGTGAGGAGGCGCCCGGTCCAGGACAACACACTGGCAGAACACATTTGCTCTCTGCTCAGCCTCTCTTACCACCACCTACTTCCAATTCAGAGAAAGCTTCCACAGACAGAAACATGGCTGCACCGTGGGCTCACTGGTGTCTCCTGTTGTGGAACAAACATCTGTATGGAAGATGTGGAAACCAAGACACTGACCTCTTTCTCTGGAACGACTCAGTCACTGGTTTATGGATTGAAGGGTTATAAAATTCAACCCTCAAGATAAAACAGAGTTAAGGCTCCGTGTGTGAATTAACAATGTTTTAGCTTTGACTCCTCATATATTCACCCAAAATAGTCAACATTAATAATCACAGATAGGATCCATGTAGGCCTGCACTGGTGTATTGTCCCTTAGTTTAGACACTGAATGTTCTCCTTATTCAGTCATCATCTGACAGCTCATGCTGAGTTTTGAACGACACTTGTGCATTTTGCACAACAGACTCCAAAACTCCTTTTTGATCTTCAATAAATACTGGGCGACCTTTTGAAAAGAACAATCTTCTGGTACTCTGTGTCCTGTTTTTTGGACACAAGCATGCAGACAGGTGCCTTCTGAGTGGAACGGCCTTTCCTCCTCCTCCTCTTCCTCCCCGACATTGAGGCTCCGAAGAGGAGGCTGGAAAATTCCTCCTGAAGATGTCAGGGACCATGTTTTGTCCTCCCTGGAGTGTGTAGGACACATTGCAGCTGACAGAAGCCTCAAAGTGGTGATGGGTTTGAATCTCAACAGTAAGGTGTGATGTAAGGGTGAGGAAGTGAGTCTCTGGGTGGAGTTCCCACCATTTTCACCTCCATGTGCTGTGTTGTGTTTGTAGCACTCTAGTTCTGTTGTCAATATTCTACCATTTGTTTCCAATCCTTGAACCAAACCTGGACAAACGTCCATAATTCCAGTTCCGTATTCAGAGAGGTGCCTGCAGCAGCCGAGAGGAGAGAACAACACAAGCATGGATTCATTCATCTTCATGCTCGCTGAGAACTTCCTGCTAGAGCTTCAACATCAGACTCAACAGGGTCTCCTTCTACACAAGGGTGACGTGTCTGAGCTCTAACTACACTGGTTACATCACTCAAGCACATTATCGTCATGACAACACTCCGTTTAGGCATCAGCAGCCATCTATACATTAATGCACTGTTGCTCAGTGTAACTGCAGAGAATAAAATCAATCCAGCCCAGATTGTTGATCGCTGGATCGATGTGTGTTGATCGTATCATCATCGTGGATCACATCATGAATTATCTGGAACATTGAGTCTTTCACCCTTGATGATCCTGTTGTGACATTAAAACACAAAAATATCCTCCACATATTAAACAATAAAATAATTCTTTAATTCTTTAACTAATTTTTTAATGATGAAACAGTTCCCTCTTTTTTTACACAGCTGACATTTGAGCTCCATTCAGATGCAGCTATAAATGAGTGAGGAGGCCTGCAGGTGCATCCTGGGAAAGTACTGAGGCGTCCAGAGGCCACGCTTCACAGATGAAGCATGAAAACTCAGTTTCACTTTATTATAGATCTGATTTTTCTGTTGTCCTGAGACAAGACACGAAAATCACTGAACCTTTATTGATTATTGTTGAAAACAAGATTTGGAAGAGTCCAAATAAACAGAAAGAGTTCTTTTTCTTCAACTTGATGAGTTTTTATTGAAAGATTGTAAAAACAGAGCAGCTGCAAAGCTGCTCCAAGAGCAGCAGCTCAGCGTGACAACATTGATTCCAAGCATGCAGACTGGTCTCCTCTGACATGTGAAGCTGCTGATGCAGCACAAAGACTAAAGAAGCAGATGTGAAATGGTGCTGCTGCTCCTCCACTATTCTTCACACTCGGACTTCTTGATGCTTTTCTCTGCAGTCTGGGAGCCCACAGACACTTTACAGGTGTAAACCTTCTGCGCGTCCCAGTCTGACGTCAGGATGGACAGATGGCTGCTGATTTGGAAAGTCTGGTCTGCTTGTTGGACAGGAGTGCTGGTGGAGATCCCGCTGCTCACTGAAGTGTCACCAAGCAACCAGCTCACCTCTGCAAAAGGTGCAGAGAGTCTGGACAGACAGACCAGAGTGGCTTTGTTGGACTGGAGCTCAGCTCTGGACGGAGGGAAGACTGTCAGGACAGGAGGAGGGAGGCTGGAGCCTGAAAATACATGAAGAAGAAATTCACACACTCACACAAAGTTCAACAGGAACTAATGAATTTAGGAGTTTGGTTGAAAACATCACAAACACACTGAGCAAATAAAACCTTCAATCTTCAGCAACAATATGAGGAAAATCTCACTAAACCAGATATTTTACACCATTTCAGAGTCATTTTGAATATAAACAGAATCAATTAAATATTTGACCAAAGTAAAATTATGACCAGCAAATGATACAAAAATATAAAGTTATACATTTAAAATGAGAATTTCAGCTGAATAAATTTGGATGAATTTTACAAAACCTTTTTCAGTCACTTCCATCAAACACGAGCCAAGAAACCAAAGTCAATTTAAAATACGTTTAGGTAGAAAATCTGTTCTGCAGTTATTAAAAACAGGTGAAAATGAAGAAAACTCAACAATATTTGGTGAGAAACTGATTGAAATGATGTAATCTTTGGAGATGTTTCCTTTAGCTGACAGATAAAGTATCAAAGCAGGTCAAAGACTAACAGAAGAATATTTCAAATCATTTCCACACTCCACATTTCTATGAAAAAGCTTCTAGTTTGTATCAAAAGCATCAAATCTTTGTTGTTTCTGCTGAGTGTAAAAGTACTTACTGGTGACAATCAGCTTGGTTCCTGGTCCGAATACCACAGTGATTCAGTTTGTACACACAGCTGTACAAAAACCTGCTGAGAGTCACTGATGAGTGGAGACACTGAGACATGAGAACAGCCTTCACTGGTGACACCATCATCACCATCACCATCACCATCATCATCACCATCACCATCACCATCATCATCATCATCATCATCATCACCATCACCATCACCATCATCATTGTTATCATCATCATCACCATCATCATCATCACCATCATCATCAATATTATCAACACCATCATCATCATCATCACCATCATCATCAATATTATCAACACCATCATCATCATTATCATCATCATCATCATCATCATCACAACAGACTCTCTGTTAGAACTTTAATCAACAAACTCTTCATATTCCCCATAAAGTCGTTTTGATGACTTAAAGGTGTATTTTATTTGTGATGATGGAGGATGAAGGATGAGTGAGGGAGTTGGTTTTGGTTCTTGTTATTTTCAGTGATGAAACAGCAGAAAGTTTCCAACATTCTGAAAGTTTCTCTGAGAAACTGAGTGTGAACATGAGTTGATTTGTAATTTAGTGAGACTGAACATGAGCTGATGTATCAGACACTAAAAAGCAGAAGTATTGAGTGAGGAGGTTTTTGTCACAGTCTGAATCACTGTGATACGCCCTCGCTAGCAGAGTAGTCCCATGTTCCACAATAATAAACTGCTGAGTCTCCCTCCTCCAGATTATTGATCATCAAACGATAATGTGATGTTGACTGATGAGTAGAAGTGAATCTTGGAGATGAGAAACCAGAACCATATGTGACAGAACTCCAGCTGCTACGCCAGCTCAGTACAAACTGAGGAACTCCTCCTGGAACCTGTTTATACCAGCTAGCAGCATAGTCAGTAACAGTTCCCAGGTTACAGTCCATGGTGACTGACTCTCCTCTGCTCAGAGACACAACAGTGGGCTTCTGTGTCAGCACCGTCACAGCACTCACACCTGGAAACAACAAGAGGACATGAAGTCAAGAGAAAGACACAGACTGATGAATCCAGCATGAGCTCAGAGCTGCAGTAAGTCAGCCTCCTCACATGTTAGAGCAGTGATGAGAGTGCAGAGGCTCTCCAGCATGTTGCCACTGTGTGCTGACTATCAACCTGGAAAGTGACTTTACTGCTGACAGATTCAGGCTTTGGAGGATGAGGAGAGGAGGTGCTGGAGGAGCAATTTAATAGCCCACTGGAGCTGAGAGGGACTGACAGGAGGAGGAGCTTCTCTTCAATCTGCTACTTCACCATCAGTGTTTCCTGCCACTGTGTCTTTTCTCTCCCAATTATTTGCATTTTGAATTTTTCGACTGCCACACAGAGTTTCTGTTCTTCTCTAAAGAAAGCTCAGCTTTAATATCCTTCCTTTACATGCTTTGTTACAGCCCAACAATGGGTCAAGTCCCCACTATGACATCTAAATGTATTTTTACCACATAGATTTGTGCATTTATTGATTTTTCATTCACCATGACTTCAGTTCTCTCCTGGCTGGACCTCAATGATGAACTATAGCAAATATACAGTAGTTTGAATAAAGATCAGATCCTTCACAACAAGCAGACTAAATAACATTGACTTCATCGAAAATTAAATAGTCACTGAGTTGAGACTGATGTGTGTTTAGCTCCAAACATTTAAAGAGCAGCTTTAATATTTTTTCCTGATGTTGGTGAATGTCTCAGGGCAGGAACGTTCAAACTCTTCCACAAAGGTTTGTGTGGCTGCAGGTTTGTGTTGTAACATCAACAGCAGAGCAGCCTTGACTCATTTAATCACCTGATCTGAGTCTTCAGACAGCTGATTGGTCAAACGGTGTCTTGATTGGTTTCATCAAACCTGCAGACTCGACCCTTTGTTGAACTACGCACATGATTTCTACCCACAGATACTAGAGATCTTCTATAAATACACTGCACTAAGACAAGACAGTGACAGGTGACCAGGCCCACCACATGTAATTCCTGCTGGTATTAAAGCGTCAGACTCGTCACACTCATCAGACTCTGCAAAGACTCTCAGAATTCACAATCTGCTTGTGTTGTGATGTCTATTTTCCTCTCAGATGTGCTATATTTTATCAACAAACGGCTCCACCTGCACGTGGGGTGAAGGGGGTTGGTGATGATGGACTTTGACTCAGCTAAATTCTCTACTCCACCTCCGTAGTGGAGAACAGAAGGCAGTTCAGGCCTCAGCCTTCAGCTCTCTCACTGCTTCCATAAGCAGCTGCAGCAAAGAAGGTGGCACCTGTGCTCCCACAGGAGATGATCACATCAGTGTCCTGGACCTCTGGAGGACACGGTCTCAGCAGGTGGACACCATGTTGGACACACTTGAAGCAGCCCATGACCTGGGAAGCTTGTCCCTCCAAGGAAAGGAATTGGTTTTGCAACCAGCGGGGCATTGGTTCAGATCCTCTGATGGGTCACGGGTTGGGGTTCCCATTAGCAAGGCACCTAGTCTTCATTGCACCCTTTGTTCTGTTTACATATTGACATTATCATGAGCAGTTCACACATATTATTGATAATCAGGCTGTTTTTGTCCCGGATTCCCTTCCTTATCAGGGAAGAACGACCAAATATCTTGTCTCTAGATCATCCTAGAAGATAATCCTGTAGTCTGAGGTGTACCAGGAGGGAATTTGTCCCCATATTTGGCTCCAAAATCAGTTGCAGCCTAAAACTCCAAAATATTAAATGTGTTCAATAGTTGTGACCAAGAAATCTTCACGTGTGTGAGGAGTTTCCTTCTCAACACTCTACATCCTGCTCTGGTCCTCCAACACTCCGCTCTTCCAAAGTCTAAACTGTTCTCTTTGAAACAAGACAAGACAGGAGGAGGAGGAGGAGGAGGAGGAGGAGGAGGAGGACACTTGATGCTTCCAGGAAGACCAGTCCAGCCCAGGAGGGAAGGAGGAGCAGATTTAAATACTGGAGGACATAATTAGACACAGGTGAGACACATGAGAAACATTAAGATTGGGACAGTCAGAGACAGGGAGGACAGGACGAGACAAAGACAAAGCTGAAACTGGAGTGAACCTCAACAGACACATGTGAACAGACAAGTGAAGCAGCCTCACAGTGGAACTGTGTAAAGGTGTGTGGAGGGTTGGCGATTCAAACACCTGTTCATTCATATGGATCACATTTCCTGTCCTAACTCAGCCCACAGGCAGTTCATCATCAGTCTAAGTGAGTTCAGGATGGTTTAGTTCATTAAATAGAAGGCTTACTCCTTATTGTTCCGTTTATTAAATGGTTCATTTCATAAAGTGTTCAAATCTGTTCATTCCAAGACCCAGAAAACTAAAACGGAGCAGCTCCCCAGAGTGGTTTATCACCACATTAATCAAGTGCCTTTCAGCTCAGGACACCATTTCTCTCCATCTAAACTGATCTGTTGCCCTCTGAATTGTGACTGTTGCCCGTTCTATGTGTTGCCATGACACCAGCTCTAATCCCTCTCTAGGGGGCGTGGTTTAGACACTTTTTCGCAGCAGTTGCTGGCGACAGTTTCACCTGCAGCCAAGTACTCATCAACTGGCTGTTTAAGCCTTTAGCTCCTGTTCACCAGCGTCTGATCCTTTCAACATCTTAGTGGTAAATGTGGACTCTGAAACCCAGGTTGTTTATATTCAAGATTAGTAATCCTGCTGATTTTTGTTCCTCTTTGAAGGTCACCACACTTCCCTCCTTTATTTAAAGGAGACGTGCCGTAAAGGATCCTTTTCCATTTGAGAGTGTTCCTGGTCACTGCTGCACTTTGCTGCCAAGAGAGGATTTTTTCTCATTTGTGAATCCTTTCCATCGATGTTTCTGTGCTTCAGCATCTGGATTATTGCTTCATGATTGACTGTGTTGAATGCTTTGGTCAGAATTGATGAAACAAGTAATACTTCTGAAAGTGTATTTTCCATCTGATGGAGCTTTGACCTCTATGAATCTACATCTCTGGTTTAATTTTATTTCTTAGTGTGAGCATGATGATTCTTAGTAACTTTGTGAGGTGGCTCTCATGTCTGACTGTTCTGAACAGCCCACATTCTCTTGTTCCTGGTTTCTTTGGGAGTGGGATGAACACTGTCTTCACAAGGTCGGTAGGAAGGTTACTGATGTTGTACATCATATTGATATGTTGTCCTTCAGGTTTTCCCACTGCTGCTCAACATGACTGATGATTTGTAGGAATTCATTTGTGTTTTTACCTCAACTTGATGGATTATGATCTGGGTTCACCTGTGGCACATGAGGATCTCTACAGGATGAGTGTCCTTCCTTGAAGGCTCCATTTACATTGTTGAGCTTAAACCGACTTCAATATGTGTAAATATGAGTTGATTTTCTAATTTAGTGAGACTGAACATGAGCTGATGTATCAGACACTAAAAAGCAGAAGTATTGAGTGAGGAGGTTTTTGTCACAGTCTGAATCACTGTGATACGTGCTCTTTAGCAGAGCCGTCCCATGTTTCACAGTAATAAACTGCTGAGTCTCCCTCCTCCAGATTATTGATCATTAAATGATAATCTGATGTTGACTGATGAGTAGAAGTGAATCTTGGAGACGAGAAACCAGAACCATATGTGACAGAACTCCAGCTGTGATACCAGCTCAGTACATACTGAGGAACTCCTCCTGGAACCTGTTTATACCAGCTAGCATAGTTGTTAATAGTTCCCAGGTTACAGTCCATGGTGACTGACTCTCCTCTGCTCAGAGACACAACAGTGGGCTTCTGTGTCAGCACCGTCACAGCACTCACACCTGGAAACAACAAGAGGACATGAAGTCAAGAGAAAGACACAGACTGATGAATCCAGCATGAGCTCAGAGCTGCAGTAAGTCAGCCTCCTCACATGTTAGAGCAGTGATGAGAGTGCAGAGGCTCTCCAGCATGTTGCCACTGTGTGCTGACTATCAACCTGGAAAGTGACTTTACTGCTGACAGATTCAGGCTTTGGAGGATGAGGAGAGGAGGTGCTGGAGGAGCAATTTAATAGCCCACTGGAGCTGAGAGGGACTGACAGGAGGAGGAGCTTCTCTTCAATCTGCTGCTTTTCTCCTGTGTGTGATGTGGAAAAGAGCAGATTGGAGCTCCAACGTTTCATTTACATGAAGTTAAATAAAGACCATCAGAGCTGCAGGTGCTTCCTGCTGATGGAGGAGCTGAGTCAGGTCACAGCTGAAGGAGCTGCTTTCTCTGTTTCTATGGTGATGCAGTGCTCCTCTCTGGTGGACTTGAACAGAACAACATCCTTCATGGACAAAATGTCTCTGGTGTTTCACATGTTTACACATGTAATCATTTGATCATAAAAATGTAAGAGGATAAAACCCAATTGATGTCGAGATGTTTTTCTTTTCTTCTTTCTACCTTGCTTTTCCTCTTCTATTCTTTCCTTCTTTACCCTTTTCTCATCAAATGGAGCCCATCCCCACCATACCATCTTGGTCCTGCTCAAGATTTCTTCCATTTTAAAGAACCTTTTGACCTGCCACTGTTGACTCAGTGATCAGCCTCTGGGATCCCGTGAAGCTACTTGACTGAAACTTTTGTTTAAGAATTAAATGTTGAGCTGAAGCAGTTTCTCCAGATTAGACTGGGACAGAACTGGTTTAATCTGGATATTGTTGAGAGTCCAATCAGAGGTTGTGATCTTTGATCTGTCAATCATTGAAGGGCAGCTTTTGATTGACATCTGTCACTTTAAGAACCATTGTGAATAAGTTAAAATTACTGAAGCTAAACCTTTAGAAATTTTAAGTAAAAAGATTTCAGCTAAATCAAACGTGAAGCTAACAGAAACCCACTATCTTGTGGTGCTGTCATATTCCAGAACTACAACATAACTGAAGTGTCCAGAACAGTCCAAAGTGCTCAGAGACAGGATGGACGGGCCTGTAACTGGATCAGTACTGGTGTTGGCTGGAGCCAGTAAAGTTCAGTCAGACACCGACTGACATGGAGCAGCACAGCAGTTACAGATTATCAGGTAACATTTTTGTCCCACTGAGCACCACTGACTCAAACTATCACACCGTTACCTAATAGGCTGTTTGTTTATACTTTGTGAAACTTTGAGCTGTTGTGATGAACAAATCTGATATACTGCAGTAATTTAAGACAGACACATTATTTGCCAACAGAATGGAGTTCAAAAAAGTATTTAGAGAAATTCTTCAGGAATGACTCCGTCCCTTTGTAGCCGAGTCACTGAAGAATACATTTGGGAAAATAGTCCTCGGTCCTGTGTTACAATCTTACCAGATTAGCCCCAAAAATAAATGTGTCTTTGCTAAATTAGTGCTTGGATATGGTTCAATCTGTGCTGAGCTAGTAAATTTTGGAGCCACGCTGACCATCAACTCACTGATATCGTCCATGCTGTCCATTGTTTACCTCACAATGATCAGGCGCACAAAAAGGTGTAATAATAACATCGACGTAATGACAACATTGATGTAATGACAACATTGATGTAATGACAACATTGATGTAACGACTCATGAGATGAGAGGAAACCAGCAGCCACGCCCCTCTCAGCAGGAGGTCACATCCGCTACTGCTGCCAATGTGACAATGCTCAAATGCTGAGCAAAGGCGGGTCCACCTGCTCTACACACGATCCACATTCACACCAGTCCTGTCCCTGTCTGATCTGGAGGGACTGATCCAGGTCAAACCAAGGCAGCTCGGCTCAACTCAACTTTATCAACAAAGCATTAATTACAATCAAGAAGCTTCAGAGGAATTCAGAGGCTGATCATTGAGACAGCAACAGCTGCAGGGCTAAAGTCCAGTTTAACAGGAAGAAACCCTGAGCAGGACCAGGCCCATATGAGGGGACCCTCTTGCTGATGACAAAGAAGGTAAGAAGTGGGAGAAGAGCAGGAAAAAGAAAAAGGAACAGATCCATACATCCCTCATGCAAATACATGTGGAACTAAAATGAAGATTTTTTGTATGTCATAATCAATACATATCAATACCTACACACATACATGTGATCAGAAGAGCCTGTCAGTATTCTTGACATCACTGTACATCTGACCAGTAGCTCAGTTATTGATACTATACAACATTAAAATAAAAGCAAGAAACACTGAAACAAGTAAAAGTGAAGTTAATACAACCAGACTGAATTAAAGAGGTGTCTAATGAGTCTAGATTTGAAGATGAGGAGTGATTCATTGTTACGGAAGATTGACAGACGTGAACTGAGCCCCCAAATGCAGACACAGATGACAAGATCAGCTTCAGCTCTGACTGAAAATGAACAGCGTGTGTGCCAGCAATTCTCAGCAGAGATGAGACCACAGCGAGGCAGGAAGCAGGCTGGGCGAAACAGGCAGGAACAGGTCGCAGTGTTGGAGCACTGCAGGCAACAGACCGGCAAAATGAGCAGAAAGCAAGTTAGAAAGTTAGAAAGAGAGACACAGGAGGGTGTTGAGAGGGAAACACTCGGGTATGGAGGAGGTGGATGGACATTAATGTGGGGGGTGGGGGGGGGGGGGGGGGGGGGGGGGGGGGGGGGGGCAGTGGAGCTGCTGAAGGGTGGAGGTGATGTGGTGGAGGAGGAGGGTTGGTTATGATGCCAGCAGCAGAGTTCTGGACCTGGAGGAGTTTATTGAGGTGACTTAAGAGGAGAAAGCTGCAATCATCTAAACAGGTGACAAAGATGAGGAAAAGAATGAAAGCAGCAGGAGAGAGATGGAGGGACGGAGATGGTTGAGGTTACACAGGTGAATGTCATGATCCTGTTCATGTCTGTTTTGTAATTGCAGTTTGTCTCCACCAGGGGGCGGGGTTGACCTGTTTCCCGTCACGTGCTGCCTGCTTCCACACCTGCAGCTGATCAGCTTGATTGGAAGTCTTTTTAAGCAGCTGGCAGGAGCCGATCAGAGTCCGGTAGTTTCTTTTGTCCTGTTGGTAACTGAGTGTTTATAGACTTTAAACCTTCGCTGTTCCTGTTTGGATTATCTGCGTCTCTGTTGAAGAGCACCGTTCTGAGTTGGGTTTCTCTGTTCACGATTCCCCAACGCACATTTCGGTGTCACCAGCACTTTAATAAATGTTTTACTTTGAGATTTCCCGCCTCCTGTCTGCATTCTGGGTTCCACCTTCGTGTACCAGTAATAGTGAAAGTATGATGACGAGTGATGTCACCGATTTGTGATTGAAGTTGGAGATAAATTTACAACATTCTTTGTCAAATTGCAAGAGCTGAGTGAAGCCTATGAGATATGAATGAAAGCAGTTGGGGGGGGGTGTGGGGGACACCAATGGAGGAGTCTATTGAGGAGGATGGGCTGTGAGATGGTGTAGAAGTGCCACTTAGATCAAAGATCAAGAAGGTCCAGGAGGGAGAGGAAGCTGGAGCCAGCTGCACAGAGGAGATGCTTGGATATTTAAAATAGGGCGATCTCAGTGCTGTGATGTTGAGGGAGACCAGACTGGAAACATTAATGGGTGTGTAGTTGGGAGACAAATGATTTTTCAAGAATGTTGTAAATTTATGCTAAATTAGAAATGGGGCAAAGATGACTGTAATTATTGGGATTTGAACCAGGTTTTTTAGAATGTAACAAAATGCTGTAGTTGGAAAATGGACGGAACAATTCTAGTGGTGAGTGAGGACTTGATGATGGCAATAATCAGAGGGAGCATTAAACTGAGCGATTAGAAAGAGTCTTTAGGGTGGTAAATCCATACTTTTATTTCTCTACATGAGGATAATCAAACCCTTAAAGAGAAATTACATGTACAAACCTGTGACACAGAGAAATTTTGTCCATGAAGGATGTTGTTCTGTTCAAGTCCACCGGAGAGGAGCACTGCATCACCATAGAAACAGAGAAAGCAGCTCCTTCAGATGTGACCTGACTCAGCTCCTCCATCAGCAGGAAGCACCTGCAGCTCTGATGGTCTTTATTTAACTTCATGTAAATGAAACGTTGGAGCTCCAATCTGCTCTTTTCCACATCACACACAGGAGAAAAGCTGCAGATTGAAGAGAAGCTCCTCCTCCTGTCAGTCCCTCTCAGCTCCAGTGGGCTATTAAATTGCTCCTCCAGCACCTCCTCTCCTCATCCTCCAAAGCCTGAATCTGTCAGCAGTAAAGTCACTTTCCAGGTTGATAGTCAGGACACAGTGGCAACATGCTGGAGAGCCTCTGCACTCTCATCACTGCTCTAACATGTGAGGAGGCTGACTTACTGCAGCTCTGAGCTCATGCTGGATTCATCAGTCTGTGTCTTTCTCTTGACTTCATGTCCTCTTGTTGTTTCCAGGTGTGAGTGCTGTGACGGTGCTGACACAGAAGCCCACTGTTGTGTCTCTGAGCAGAGGAGAGTCAGTCACCATGGACTGTAACCTGGGAACTAGTACTGATGTTGCTCGCTGGTATAAGCAGGTTCCAGGAGGAGTTCCTCAGTTTGTACTCAGCTGGTATCACGGCTGGAGTTCTGTCACATATGGTTCTGGTTTCTCATCTCCAAGATTCACTTCTACTCATCAGTCAACATCAGATTATCGTTTGATGATCAAAAATCTGGAGGAGGGAGACTCAGCAGTCTATTACTGTCTAACATGGGACAGCTCTGCTAAAGAGTACGTATCACAGTGATTCAGACTGTGACAAAAACCTCCTCACTCAATACTTCTGCTTTCTGCAGCAAACTGACAAGAAGGAGAGGAACCCGTCTCTCGCTCCTACCTGCTTCTGTCAGAATGTCAAATCAAAATGTCTGAGACACTGTATATGGAGATATGTGAATATGTATATTTGGAAACATATGTAGCTACATTGATGGGTGTAGCTGTTTATATATTACTTTTGTGCTGTATGCGGTCATCTCAATTTTGTTTGAATGACTTTGTCCCCCTCATGTACAGCCTCCTCCCAATAATTTAGTTATATTTTTATATTATACACATTGCATGTGTGTGGTGGTACTATCATTTTACGCTGCTGCAAACAGCACAATTATCCATTGTAAGACTATTAAAGGTTTATTTGACCTTATTTTATATTATGTCCTATAATCTAACACCTCTTTGATAAATCATGAGGAGTAAGCCTGCTATTTAATGAGCTAAACCATCCTGAACTCACTTAGACTGATGATGAACTGCCTGTGGGCTGAGTTAGGACAGGAAATGTGATCCATATGAATGAACAGGTGTTTGAATCGCCAACCCTCCACACACCTTTACACAGTTCCACAGTGAGGCTGCTTCACTTGTCTGTTCACATGTGTCTGTTGAGGTTCACTCCAGTTTCAGCTTTGTCTTTGTCTCGTCCTGTCCTCCCTGTCTCCGACTGTCCCAATCTTAATGTTCCTCACGTGTCTCACCTGTGTCTAATTGTGTCCTCCAGTATTTAAATCTGCTCCTCCTTCCCTCCTGGGCTGGACTGGTGTTCCTGGAAGCATCAAGTGTCCTCCTCCTCCTCCTCCTCCTCCTCCTCCTCCTCCTCCTGTCTTGTCTTGTTTCAAAGAGAACAGTTCAGACTTTGGAAGAGCGGAGTGTTGGAGGACCAGAGCAGGATGTAGAGTGTTGAGAAGGAAACTCCTCACACACATTAAGATTTCTTGGTCATAACTATTGAACACATTTAATATTTTTGATTCTTAAGCTGCAACTGATTTTGGAGCCAATTATGGGGACAAATTCCCTCCTGGTACACCTCAGACTACAGGATTATCTTCTAGGATGATCTAGAGACAAGATATTTGGTCGTCCTTCCCTGATCAGGAAGGGAATCTGGGACAAAAACAGCCTGATTATCAATAATATGTGTGAACTACTCATGATAATGTCAATATGTAAAAAGACCAAAGGGTGCAATGAAGACTAGGTGCCTTGCTAATGGGAACCCCAACCCGTGACCCATCAGAGGATTTGAACCAATGCCCCGCTGGTTACAAGACCAATTCCTTTCCTTTGATGGACAAGCTTCCCAGGTCATGGGGTGCTTCAAGTGTGTCCAACATGGTGTCCACCTGCTGAGACCGTGTCCTCCAGAGGTCCAGGACACTGATGTGATCATCTCCTGTGGGAGCACAGGTGCCACCTTCTTTGCTGCAGCTGCTTATGGAAGCAGTGAGAGAGCTGAAGGCTGAGGCCTGAACTGCCTTCTGTTCTCCACTACGGAGGTGGTTGAGTAGAGAATTTAGCTGAGCCAAAGTCCATCATCACCAACCCCCTTCACCCCATGTGCAGGTGGAGCCGTTTGTTGATAACATATAGCACATCTGAGAGGAAAATAGACATCACAACACAAGCAGATTGTGAATTCTGAGAGTCGTTGCAGAGTCTGATGAGTGTGACGAGTCTGACGCTTTAATACCAGCAGGAATTACATATGGTGGGCCTGGTCACCTGTCACTGTCTTGTCTTAGTGCAGCGTATTTATAGAGGATCTCTAGTATCTGTGGGTAGAAATCATGTGCGTAGTTCAACAAAGGGTCGAGTCTGCAGGTTTGATGAAACCAATCAAGACACAGTTTGACCAATCAGCTGTCTGAAGACTCAGATCAGGTGATTAAATGAGTCAAGGCTGCTCTGCTGTTGATGTTACAACACAAACCTGCAGCCACACAAACCTTTGTGGAAGAGTTTGAACGTTCCTGCACTGAGACATTCACCAACATCAGGAAAAAATATTAAAGCTGCTCTTTAAATGTTTGGAGCTAAAAACACATCAGTCTCAACTCGGTGACTTTTTTAATTTTCAATGACGTCAATGTTGTTTAGACTGCTTGTTGTGAAGGATCTGATCTTTATTCAAACTACTGTATATTTGCTATAGTTCATCATTGAGAACTGAAGTCACAGTGAATGAAAAATCAATAAATGCACAAATCTATCAGTTAAAAATACATTTAGATGTCATCGTGGGGACTTGACACATTGCTCGGCTGTAACAAAGCATGTGAAGGAAGGATATTAAAGCTGAGCTTTCTTTAGAGAAGAACAGAGACTCTGTGTGGAAGTCAAAAAATTTAAAATGCAAATAATTGGGAGAGAAAAGACACAGTGGCAGGAAACACTGATGGTGAAGCTGCAGATTGAAGAGAAGCTCCTCCTCCTGTCAGTCCCTCTCAGCTCCAGTGGGCTATTAAATTGCTCCTCCAGCACCTCCTGTCCTCATCCTCCAAAGCCTGAATCTGTCAGCAGTAAAGTCACTTTCCAGGTTGATAGTCAGCACACAGTGGCAACATGCTGGAGAGCCTCTGCACTCTCATCACTGCTCTAACATGTGAGGAGGCTGACTTACTGCAGCTCTGAGCTCATGCTGGATTCATCAGTCTGTGTCTTTCTCTTGACTTCATGTCCTCTTGTTGTTTCCAGGTGTGAGTGCTGTGACGGTGCTGACACAGAAGCCCACTGTTGTGTCTCTGAGCAGAGGAGAGTCAGTCACCATGGACTGTAACCTGGGAACTGTTACTGATGACAGTGGTCGCTGGTATAAACAGGTTCCAGGAGGAGTTCCTCAGTATGTGCTGAGCTGGTATCACGTCTGGAGTTCTGTCATATATGGTTCTGGTTTCTCATCTCCAAGATTCACTTCTACTCATCAGTCAACATCAGATTATCGTTTGATGATCAATAATCTGGAGGAGGGAGACTCAGCAGTCTATTACTGTCAAACATGGGACGGCTCTGCTAGCGAGGGCGTATCACAGTGATTCAGACTGTGACAAAAACCTCCTCACTCAATACTTCTGCTTTTTAGTGTCTGATACATCAGCTCATGTTCAGTCTCACTAAATTACAAATTAAATCATGTTCACACTCAGTTTCTCAGAGAAACTTTCAGATTGTTGGAAACTTTCTGCTGTTTCATCACTGAAAATAATAAGAACCAAAACCAACTCCCTCACTCATCCTTCATCCTCCATCATCACCATTAAAATACACCTTTAAGTCATCAAAACGACTTTATGGGGAATATTATGAAGAGTTTGTTGATTAAAGTTCTAACAGAGAATCTGTTGTGATGATGATGATGATGATGATGATGATGATGATGATGATAATGATGATGGTCATGATTATGATGACAATGAAGATGATGATGATGGTGATGATTATGACAATGACGATGATGATGAAGAAGATGAAGAGGATGATGATGATGGTAATGATGGTGATGATGATGATGATAATGATGATGATGATGGTGATGATGATGATGGTGATGGTGATGAGGAGGAGGAGGAGGAGGATAATGATGATAATGATGATGGTGATGATGATGATGATGATGATGATGGTGATGATGATGATGATGATGATGATGATGGTGATGATGATGATGGTGATGGTGATGATGAGGAGGAGGAGGAGGATAATGATGATAATGATGATGGTGATGATGATGATGATGATGGTGATGATGGTGTCACCAGTGAAGGCTGTTCTCATGTCTCAGTGTCTCCACTCATCAGTGACTCTCAGCAGGTTTTTGTACAGCTGTGTGTACAAACTGAATCACTGTGGTATTCGGACCAGGAACCAAGCTGATTGTCACCAGTAAGTACTTTTACACTCAGCAGAAACAACAAAGATTTGATGCTTTTTCTGTCAGCTAAAGGAAACATCTCCAAAGATTACATCATTTCAATCAGTTTCTCACCAAATATTGTTGAATTTTCTTCGTTTTATTTTAATAACTGCAGAACAGATTTTCAAACTAAATGTATTTTAAATTGACTTTGGTTTCTTGGCTCGTGTTTGATGGAAGTGAGTGAAAAAGGTTTTGGAAAATTCATCCAACTTCATTCAGCATAAATTTTAAATATATAACTTTATATTTTTGTATCATTTGCTGGTCATAATTTTACATTGGTCAAATATTTAATTGATGCTGTTTTTGTTCAAAATGACTCTGAAATGGTGTAAAATATCTGCTTTAGTGAGATTTTTCTCATATTGTTGCTGAGGATTGAAGGTTTTATTTGCTCAGTGTGTTTGTGATGTTTTCAACCAAACTCCTAAATTCATTAGTTCCTGTTGAACTTTGTGTGAGTGTGTGAATTTCTTCTTCATGTATTTTCAGGCTCCAGCCTCCCTCCTCCTGTCCTGACAGTCTTCCCTCCGTCCAGAGCTGAGCTCCAGTCCAACAAAGCCACTCTGGTCTGTCTGTCCAGACTCTCTGCACCTTTTGCAGAGGTGAGCTGGTTGCTTGGTGACACTTCAGTGAGCAGCGGGATCTCCACCAGCACTCCTGTCCAACAAGCAGACCAGACTTTCCAAATCAGCAGCCATCTGTCCATCCTGACGTCAGACTGGGACGCGCAGAAGGTTTACACCTGTAAAGTGTCTGTGGGCTCCCAGACTGCAGAGAAAAGCATCAAGAAGTCCGAGTGTGAAGAATAGTGGAGGAGCAGCAGCACCATTTCACATCTGCTTCTTTAGTCTTTGTGCTGCATCAGCAGCTTCACATGTCAGAGGAGACCAGTCTGCATGCTTGGAATCAATGTTGTCACGCTGAGCTGCTGCTCTTGGAGCAGCTTTGCAGCTGCTCTGTTTTTACAATCTTTCAATAAAAACTCATCAAGTTGAAGAAAAAGAACTCTTTCTGTTTATTTGGACTCTTCCAAATCTTGTTTTCAACAATAATCAATAAAAGTTCAGTGATTTTCGTGTCTTGTCTCAGGACAACAGAAAAATCAGATCTATAATAAAGTGAAACTGAGTTTTCATGCTTCATCTGTGAAGCGTGGCCTCTGGACGCCTCAGTACTTTCCCAGGATGCACCTGCAGGCCTCCTCACTCATTTATAGCTGCATCTGAATGGAGCTCAAATGTCAGCTGTCTAAAAACAGAGGGAACCATTTCATCATTAAAAAAATATATTTGAAGAACAATGATTTTATTGTTTAATATGTGGAGGATATTTATGTGTTTAAATGTCACAACAGGATCATCAAGGGTGAAAGACTCGATGTTCCAGATAATTCATGATGTGATCCACGATGATGATACGATCAACACACATCGATCCAGCGATCAACAATCTGGGCTGGATTGATTTTATTCTCTGCAGTTACACTGAGCAACAGTGCATAAATGTATCGATGGCTGCTGATGCCTAAACGGAGTGTTGTCATGACGATAATGTGCTTGAGTGATGTAACCAGTGTATTTAGAGCTCAGACACGTCACCCTTGTGTAGAAGGAGACCCTGTTGAGTCTGATGTTGAAGCTCTAGCAGGAAGTTCTCAGCGAGCATGAAGATGAATGAATCCATGCTTGTGTTGTTCTCTCCTCTCAGCTGCTGCAGGCACCTCTCTGAATACGGAACTGGAATTATGGACGTTTGTCCAGGTTTGGTTCAAGGATTGGAAACAAATGGGAGAATACAGTGATCCCTCGTTTATCGCGGGAGTTGCGTTCCAAAAATAACACGCGAAAAGTGAAATCCGTGAAGTAGTCAGCTTTATTTTATTTTATTTTTTTACAATGCAATACTGAACTATAGAATGAAACCAAAAATCAAAACCTGTTTTAAAGCCCAAAATTTGTTTAAAACAATAATTTTAATATAGTAATACAAGGTTGGAAACATTGTCACTCGCGTATTTCAGTCCCAGCTGTGCCTCTTCGTCCTGACTCCGCTCCGCTGGAGCGTCTGTTTCTACTGAAGGCGCAGGAGTCTTTCTCCGAGAGAAGAACATTGTTATGGGTAGTTGTTGGCGCTCTTTTTTCTGAGCAAGAAGATTTTTATAAACGGATATGCCACCTTCGATTATATTTGAGAACTGCAATGAACGACTCGCAAAAAAAATCCGTGAAGCAGCGAAGCCGTGAAAGATGAAACGCGATATAGCGAGGGATCACTGTATTGACAACAGAACTAGAGTGCTCCAAACACAACACAGCACATGGAGGTGAAAATGGTGGGAACTCCACCCAGAGACTCACTTCCTCACCCTTACATCACACCTTACTGTTGAGCTTCAAACCCATCACCACTTTGAGGCTTCTGTCAGCTGCAATGTGTCCTACACACTCCAGGGAGGACAAAACATGGTCCCTGACATCTTCACGAGGAATTTTCCAGCCTCCTCTTCGGAGCCTCGATGTCGGAGAGGAAGAGGAGGAGGGGGGAAGGCCGTTCCACTCAGAAGGCACCTGTCTGCATGCTTGTGTCCAAAAAACCTGACACAGAGTAGCAGAAGATTGTTCTTTTCAAAAGGTCGCCCAGTATTTATTGAAGATCAAAAAGGAGTTTTGGAGTCTGTTATGCAAAATGCACAAGTGTCGTTCAAAACTCAGCATGAGCTGTCAGATGATGACTGAATAAGGAGAACATTCAGTGTCTAAACTAAGGGACAATACACCAGTGCAGGCCTACATGGATCCTATCTGTGATTATTAATGTTGACTATTTTGGGTGAATATATGAGGAGTCAAAGCTAAAACATTGTTAATTCACACACAGAGCCTTAACTCTGTTTTATCTTGAGGGTTGAATTTTATAACCCTTCAATCCATAAACCAGTGGCTGGAGTCGTTCCAGAGAAAGAGGTCAGTGTCTTGGTTTCCACATCTTCCATACAGATGTTTGTTCCACAACAGGAGACACCAGTGAGCCCACGGTGCAGCCATGTTTCTGTCTGTGGAAGCTTTCTCTGAATTGGAAGTAGCTGGTGGTAAGAGAGGCTGAGCAGAGAGCAAATGTGTTCTGTCAGTGTGTTGTCCTGGACCGGGCGCCTCCTCACTGCATCTGAAGCTGCCATGCAGGTGAACAGTCAGGTGACATCATAGAACAACCATGGTTCCGTCTGACTCTAATTCTGCTTTAGTGTCTCAGAGGTGGCCGAAACACCGAAGACTCAAGATTTTGTTGGTGTAATCAACCATGTTTAGATCACAGTTCCCCTATGGAACAATCAAGATTGAGATGTTCTGACCTCTTTGGGCTGTTATTGCCTTCCTCTCCTGATCTGTCAGCTTAGGTGGTGGTGGGGCTTTATCACGACTATTTATTTTGTTCCATTTAAATCAAACAACTCTTTTTCAATAGAGAGATTTCCCAAGAGGACATTAAAAGCACAACTCAACACTTCATTCCAAATTCATCCAACATCATCTCCCACTTTATTCCTGAGCAGGGTCACGTGGGGGTCGGACACACAAAAACATTAAAATCACTCACATGAAACATCTGCAGACACACAAGATGGACTGCAAAGATTCCAGAGGATCCCAAAATCAGAAGTTGGTTGGAGATTGTTGACTCCTGAGAAGGGAAGGTGCTGAGGGTTTGAAGCCTCCACAGAGGTGGGCTGAAGCACTTTTGGAAAGAACAACGTGGACAATGTCCAGGAGGTCAGCCAGGAACTTGGAACTGTTGCTGAAAGATTGGGCAGCTGTTTGTGTCTGAAGTGAGAGGAGACAACATGGGCTGATAAATGACCTGCAGCAGCCACCATGTGACACAAACCCAGGTCAGATCCATCTGTGGAGGCTCAAACACAGACTCAGTATGACTGATGAGAGGCTGCAGGAACCAGTGAGGGTGTTGGTCTGGCATTAAGATCCAGATGCAGCATTTTCTTAGTTCCACATTCTGCAAGACTGAAATAGTGGAAAAGCATTTTTTCATTTAAACAGTTTAAAGTTCAGTTCATTTAATGAGACGGTTCCCTCTGTTTTTACACAGCTGACATTTGAGCTCCATTTAGATGCAGCTATAAATGAGTGAGGAGGCCTGCAGGTGCATCCTGGGAAAGTACTGAGGCGTCCAGAGGCCACGCTTCACAGATGAAGCATGAAAACTCAGTTTCACTTTATTATAGATCTGATTTTTCTGTTGTCCTGAGACAAGACACTAAAATCACTGAACTTTTATTGATTATTGTTGAAAACAACATTTGGAAGAGTCCAAATAAACAGAAAGAGCTCTTTTTCTTCAACTTGATGAGTTTTTATTGAAAGATTGTAAAAACAGAGCAGCTGCAAAGCTGCTCCAAGAGCAGCAGCTCAGCGTGACAACATTGATTCCAAGCATGCAGACTGGTCTCCTCTGACATGTGAAGCTGCTGATGCAGCACAAAGACTAAAGAAGCAGATGTGAAATGGTGCTGCTGCTCCTCCACTATTCTTCACACTCGGACTTCTTGATGCTTTTCTCTGCAGTCTGGGAGCCCACAGACACTTTACAGGTGTAAACCTTCTGCGCGTCCCAGTCTGACGTCAGGATGGACAGATGGCTGCTGATTTGGAAAGTCTGGTCTGCTTGTTGGACAGGAGTGGTGGTGGAGATCCCGCTGCTCACTGAAGTGTCACCAAGCAACCAGCTCACCTCTGCTAAAGGTGCAGAGAGTCTGGACAGACAGACCAGAGTGACTTTGTTGGACTGGAGCTCAGCTCTGGACGGAGGGAAGACTGTCAGGACAGGAGGAGGGAGGCTGGAGCCTGAAAATACATGAAGAAGAAATTCACACACTCACACAAAGTTCAACAGGAACTAATGAATTTAGGAGTTTGGTTGAAAACATCACAAACACACTGAGCAAATAAAACCTTCAATCTTCAGCAACAATATGAGGAAAATCTCACTAAACCAGATATTTTACACCATTTCGGAGTCATTTTGAATATAAACAGCATCAATTCAATATTTGACCAAAGTAAAATTATAACCAGCAAATGATACAAAAATATAAAGTAAAAAAATTAAAATGTGAATTTCAGCTGAATTAATTTGGGTGAATTTTCCAAAACCTTTTTAACTCACTTCCATCAAACACGAGCCAAGAAACCAAAGTCAATTTAAAATACGTTTAGGTAGAAAATCTGTTCTGCAGTTATTAAAAACAGGTGAAAATGAAGAAAACTCAACAATATTTGGTGAGAAACTGATTGAAATGACGTAATCTTTGGAGATGTTTCCTTTAGCTGACAGATAAAGTATCAAAGCAGGTCAAAGACTAACAGAAGAATATTTCAAATCATTTCCACACTCCACATTTCTATGAAAAAGCTTCTAGTTTGTATCAAAAGCATCAAATCTTTGTTGTTTCTGCTGAGTGTAAAAGTACTTACTGGTGACAATCAGCTTGGTTCCTGGTCCGAATACCACAGTGATTCAGTTTGTACACACAGCTGTACAAAAACCTGCTGAGAGTCACTGATGAGTGGAGACACTGAGACATGAGAACAGCCTTCACTGGTGACACCATCATCATCATTATCATCACCATCATCATCATCATCATAATCGTCATCACCATGACCATCATCATTGTTATCATCATCGAAGAACGGTTCACCTTTCCAGATCCAGATTGCGTGAGTATTGCGTCACTTCCTGTCTCTTCTATCGTTCGTTGGTTGCATTGTGCACGGGGTGCCGTATTCACTTAATATTGAACACTTGGTGTGTTGTATTCACTTTACTTAAAATTTTGAACACTTGAGACTTTCTAGTCACCTGATATCAACAGTAAGAACCCATATTAAACAAATACAGGGCTTCGCCGATCACTAGCGTTAGCATGGCCTCACAGTCTGTTTCACCCGGTGTCTTTGTCTGTTCAGAGTGTGAAATGTTTAGTTACTCCTCTGCCTCCCTTAGTGAAGGGAATAGGTGCAGAAAGTGTAGTTTATTTACGGCTATGGAGGCGAGACTTAGCGAGCTTGAGACGCGGTTCCGCAGCTTGGAGTTAGCTGGAGTTGCGTCATGTAGCCAGGGTAAGCTAGCTGCTGCGGAGCCGCCTAGCGTAGCTTCAGCTAGCGGTCCCCCGGCAGCAGCCGGCTAGCCAGGGCGGCTGGGTGACGGTTCGTAGGAAGCGTAGCCCAAAACAAAGGCCCACGGTGCACCACCAACCGCTTCCCGTGGCTAACCGCTTTTCCCCACTCGGCGACACACCCGCCGAGAAACCGACCCTGGTAATTGGAGACTCTGTTTTGCGCTACGTGAAGCCGACTCCAGCGACCATAGTTAGGTGCATTCCGGGGGCCAGAGCGGGCGACATAGAAGCAAATTTACGGCTGCTGGCGAGACGTAATCGTAAATTTGGTAAAGTTATTATTCACGTCGGAGCCAACGACACCCGGCTTCGTCAGTCGGAGGTCACTAAAATTAACTTGAAGTCGGTGTGTAACTACGCAGAAACGATGTCGGACTCCGTAGCATTCTCTGGTCCCCTCCCCAATCTGGCCAGCGATGAGATGTTTAGCCGCATGTCATCGCTTCGTCGCTGGCTGTCACGGTGGTGCCCCGATAACCAGGTGGCCTTTATAGACAATTGGAGCACCTTCTGGGGAAAACCTGGTCTGATTAGGAGAGACGGTGTCCATCCCACTCGAGATGGCGCTTCTCTCATTTCTAGTAATCTGGCTAATTTTATTAGACCCAAAGTGACCTGACAATCCAGGGTCCAGACCAGGATGCATAGTTGTGGTCTTACACACCTCTCTGCTGCTTCCTTAGAACCCTCATCCACCAACAATAACATATTTAACACTATAGAGGTAGTCTCTGTTCCACGGTTAAAAGTTCACCAAGCACAGAGCAGGGGAGCGGTCAATCACCAAAATCTTATTAAAATTAATACTGAAGCACAAGTTGGAGAAACTAATATCACAATTAAGTGTGGACTGTTAAATATTAGATCTCTTTTGTGTAAATCCCTGTTAGTGCACGACCTGATAGCGGATCATCACATTGATTTATTCTGTTTTACTGAGACCTGGCTTCAGGAGGAGTATGTGAGCTTAAATGAATCTACTCCTCCTACCCATCTTAATTATCATATTCCACGTGTTACTGGTCGAGGAGGGGGAGTGGCAGCAATCTATCACTCCAAGTTATTAATTAATCCCAGACCAAAACATAGCTTCAGTTCATTTGAAAGCCTGACTCTTGGCATCACTCATCTGAACTGGAGGACAGAAAAGCCACTTCTGTTTGTAGTTGTATATCGGCCCCCTGCTGGGCCACATTCAGAGTTCCTATCTGAGTTCTCTGACTTCTTATCTGACTTGGTCCTTAGAACGGAAAAAGTCATTATCATTGGAGACTTTAACATCCATATGGACGTTATAAACGACAGCTTTAGAAATGGCTTTATTTCATTACTTGAGTCAGTTGGTTTCCTCCAGCAGATAAACCAACCAACTCACAGCTTTAACCACACCCTAGATCTAGTTCTGACTTATGGTGTTGAGGTAGAACATGTGTCAGTGTTCCCTCAGAACCCAGTCCTGTCAGACCACTCTTTGATCACTTTTACATTTATGATTAAGGATTCTTCTATGCTCAGAACAAAGTCTTACTATAGCAGATGTCTTTCAGATAATGCTGTAGCTAAGTTTAAGGAAGTGATCCCTGTGCTGATCCCAGGACCACCGTGTGTTTCCCCAGGGATCAATCATTATAATCTTAGCCCTGCTGAGGTTGACTCTATTGCTGAAGGTGCAGCAACCTCACTGAGAATCACGCTTGATTCTGTTGCCCCCCTGAAAAAGAAAATAGTAAATCAGAGGAGGTGTGCCCCCTGGTATAATTCACATATCAGGACCCTCAAGCAGAAAGTGCGAAGACTGGAAAGGAAGTGGCATTCTTGTAAGATAGACAGCTACCATGTAGCCTGGAAAGACTGTCTATTAGTTTACAAAAAGGCCCTTCGCAAGGCTAGAACAGCTTATTTTTCTTCTTTGATTGAGGAAAATAAGAACAACCCCAGGTTTCTCTTCGGCACTGTGGCCAAATTAACCAAGAGTCACAGTGTTTTAGATCCACGTATCCCTTCTTCCCTTAGTGGTGAAGACTTCATGAGCTTCTTCACTGATAAAGTTCTAGCTATCAGAGAGAAAGCTAACCAGGCCATCCCTACAACTGGACCATCACCAGATGTGCCGACTGTGGGAACATACAGGGTCTCCAACGAGCCCTTAAGCTCCTTCAGCCCTATATATTTTTCTGAGGCGTCATCGCTAATTCAGAAATCCAAGACCACTACGTGTCTTTTAGATCCCATCCCAACACACCTGTTGAAGGATGTTCTACCACTGATAGGCAGTTCTATCCTGGACCAGATCAATGGTTCTTTAGTGTCAGGTTATGTACCCCGGTCCTACAAGGTGGCAGTGATTAAGCCGTTGCTTAAAAAACCATCACTGGATCCTGATGTCTTGGCAAATTATAGGCCAATATCCAACCTTCCTTTTATCTCTAAAGTTCTAGAGAAGGTGGTGGTGACTCAGTTACTGGAGCACCTGCAGAGGAACAGCCTGTTTGAGATGTTTCAGTCAGGCTTTAGAGCTCACCACAGCACAGAAACAGCACTTCTTAAAGTCACTAATGATCTTCTCATAGCTTCCGATCATGGACTGGTTTCTATGCTGGTTCTGCTGGACCTCAGTGCTGCTTTTGATACAGTTGATCATAGCATCCTGTTACAGAGACTGGAACATGTGATTGGAATTAAAGGGGCAGCACTAGACTGGTTTAGATCATACTTATCTGATAGATACCAGTTTGCCCATGTCCACGGCGTTCCCTCCTCATACAGTAGGGTTAGCCATGGAGTTCCTCAAGGTTCCGTACTCGGACCAATCCTCTTCACATTGTACATGCTTCCCTTAGGGAACATTATTCGGCAGCATGGGATAAATTTTCATTGTTATGCTGATGACACTCAGCTTTATTTATCCATGAAACCAGAGGAGACAGAGAAGTTAGTGAAGCTTCATACCTGTCTTAAAGACATAAAGTCCTGGATGTCTTCAAATTTCCTCCTCCTTAACCCAGGAAAAACTGAGGTCATGGTGTTTGGTCCTGAACCTCTCAGGGATAGATTAGATCACATGATCACTCTAGATGGTATCTCATTAACATCTAGTCTCTCTGTGAGGAATCTAGGAGTAACTTTTGATCAAAATCTCTCCTTCAACTCACACATTAAATTAGTCTCTAGAAGTGCCTTTTTTCACTTGAGGAACATCTCAAAGATCAGGAAGCTACTGATGCAGCCTGACGCTGAAAAGTTAGTCCATGCATTTGTTACTTCCAGGCTGGACTACTGTAACTCCTTATTATCAGGGTGTCCAAACAACTCTTTAAGAAGCCTCCAGTTGATCCAAAATGCTGCAGCCAGAGTTCTGACAGGTATTGACAAAAGAGATCACATTACTCCTGTACTGGTGTCGCTTCATTGGCTGCCCGTTAAATTTAGAATAACTTTTAAAACCCTTCTTCTGACCTACAAGGTCCTCAGAGGCCTAGCTCCATCCTACCTGGAGGAGCTAGTGATACCCTATCAGCCCAATAGACCGCTCCGCTCTCAGAATGCTGGTCTACTTGTGGTTCCCAGAGTTTCTAGGAGTAGAATGGGGGGCCGAGCATTTAGCTACCAGGCCCCCCTGCTTTGGAACCAGCTCCCTGTCCAGGTACGGGAGGCTGACTCCATCGCTACTTTTAAGATCAGACTCAAAACCTACCTCTTTGAAAAAGCTTACTGTTACTAATTCAGTAGTTCCAGCTACTATCATAGACAGACAAATTATCATACCTAGGGGGTCGTCTAATCGTTAGGTCACATTCTAGCTATGCTGTTATAGGCCAAGGCTGCCGGGGTCCGGAAACATGATCACCTGACAGGCCTCTGTCACTCCACTGGGTCATGGTTTCCTCTCCTTTCCTCTCCTTTCCTCTCCTCATCAAGCAGACTAGTTATGCTGATTCTTGTGTAGTTTTTCTGCTTCCCCCCCCCCCCCCCTCTATTTATTTGCAGGTATCACTGCCATCGGAGCTGCATAATGACCGCCGGCCCCGTTGAAGTGATTGTGCATATTTTTTGTTTGTGTTTCTGTGCTCTGTGCCTCTCCTCTCCCTCTCCTCTCCTCTCCTCTCCTCTCCTCTCCTCTCCTCTCCTTCTCCTTTTCCTCTCCCTCTCCTCTTCTTTCCTCTCCTCTTTCCCCTCCTCCTCCTTCTCCTCTCCTCTACCTCCCCTTCACTCTACCTCTCCTCTCCTCTACCCCTCTCCTCTCCTACCTATCCTATCCTCTACCTGTCCTCCCACCTCTCCTCTCTCTTTACCCAGCCGGCCATCAGCAGGAGGGTCCCCCTACATGAGCCTGGTCCTGCTCAAGGTTTCTTCCTGTTAAAGGGGAGTTTTTCCTTGCCACTGTTGCTTGTCTGGGGTTAGGCCCTGGGATTCTGGAAAGCGCCTTGAAACAATTTTGATTGTATAAGACGCTATATAAATAAAGATTGATTGATTGATTGATTGATTGATCATCATCATCATCATCATCACCATCATCATCATCACCATCATAATCAATATTATCAACACCATCATCATCATCATCATCACCATCATCACCACAGATTCTCTGTTAGAACTTTAATCAACAAACTCTTCATCATGTTCCCCATAAAGTCGTTTTGATGACTTAAAGGTGTATTTTAATGGTGATGATGGAGGATGAAGGATGAGTGAGGGAGTTGGTTTTGGTTCTTATTATTTTCAGTGATGAAACAGCAGAAAGTTTCCAACAATCTGAAAGTTCCTCTGAGAAACTGAGTGCGAACATGAGTTGATTTGTAATTTAGTGAGACTGAACATGAGCTGATGTATCAGACACTAAAAAGCAGAAGTATTGAGTGAGGAGGTTTTTGTCACAGTCTGAATCACTGTGATACGACAGTATTGCCATCCCATGTTCCACAGTAATAGACTGCTGAGTCTCCCTCCTCCAGATTATTGATCATCAAACGATAATCTGTTGTTGACTGATGAGTAGAAGTGAATCTTGGAGACGAGAAACCAGAACCATATGTGACAGAACTCCAGCTGCTATGCCAGCTCAGCACATACTGAGGAACTCCTCCTGGAACCTGTTTATACCAGCGAGCAGCACTGTTAGTAACAGTTCCCAGGTTACAGTCCATGGTGACTGACTCTCCTCTGCTCAGAGACACAACAGAGGGCTTCTGTGTCAGCACCGTCACAGCACTCACACCTGGAAACAAGAGGACATGAAGTCAAGAGAAAGACACAGACTGATGAATCCAGCATGAGCTCAGAGCTGCAGTAAGTCAGCCTCCTCACATGTTAGAGCAGTGATGAGAGTGCAGAGGCTCTCCAGCATGTTGCCACTGTGTGCTGACTATCAACCTGGAAAGTGACTTTACTGCTGACAGATTCAGGCTTTGGAGGATGAGGAGAGGAGGTGCTGGAGGAGCAATTTAATAGCCCACTGGAGCTGAGAGGGACTGACAGGAGGAGGAGCTTCTCTTCAATCTGCAGCTTTTCTCCTGTGTGTGATGTGGAAAAGAGCAGATTGGAGCTCCAACGTTTCATTTACATGAAGTTAAATAAAGACCATCAGAGCTGCAGGTGCTTCCTGCTGATGGAGGAGCTGAGTCAGGTCACAGTTGAAGGAGCTGCTTTCTCTGTTTCTATGGTGATGCAGTGCTCCTCTCTGGTGGACTTGAACAGAACAACATCCTTAATGGACAAAATGTCTCTGTGTCACAGGTTTATAAATGTAATTTCTCTTTAAGAGTTTGATCATCCTCATGTAGAGAAATAAAAGTATGGATTTTCCACCCTAAAGACTCTTTCTAATTGCTCAGTTTAATGCTCCCTCTTATTATTGCCATCATCAAGTCCTCACTCACCACTAGAATTGTTCCATCCATTTTCCAGCTACAGCATTTTGTCACATTTTAAAAAACCTGGTTCAGATCCCAATAATTACAGTCATCTTTCCCCATTTCTAAATCAGCAACAAAAACAGTCTTGAAAATTCATTTGTCTTCCAACTACACACCCATTAATGTTTCCAGTCTGGTCTCCCTCAACATCACAGTACTGAGATCGCTCTATTTTAAATATCCAAGCATCTCCTCTGTGCAGCTGGCTCCAGCTTCCTCTCCCTCCTGGACCTTCTTGATCTTTGATCTAAGTGGCACTTCTACACCATCTCACAGCCCATCCTCCTCAATAGACTCCTCCATTGGTGTCCCCCACGCCCCCTAACTGCTTCCATTCATATCTCATAGGCTTCACACAGTTCTTGCAATTTGACAAAGAATGTTGTAAATTTATCTCCAATTTCGATCACAAATCGGTGACATCACTCATCATCATACTTTCACTACAACTGGTACACGAAGGTGGAACCCAGAATGCAGACAGGAGGTGGGAAATCTCAAAGTGAAACATTTATGAAAGTGCTGGTGAGACCCAAATGTGCGTTGGTGAATCGTGAACAGAGAAACCCAACTCAGAACGGTGCTCTTCAACAGACACAAGGATAATCCAAACAGGAACAGTGAAGGTTTAAAGTCTATAAACACTCAGTTACCAACAGGACAGAAGAAACGACCGGACTCTGATCGGCTCGTGCCAGCTGCTGAAAAAGACTTCCAATCAAGCTGATCAGCTGCAGGTGTGGAAGCAGGCAGCACGAGACGGGAAAACAGGGCAACCCCGCCCCCTGGTGGAAACAAACTGCAATTACAAAACAGACATGAACAGGATCATGACATTCACCTGTGTAACCTCAACCATCTCCGTCCCTCCATCTCTCTCCTGCTGCTTTCATTCTATTCCTCATCTTTGTCACCTGTTTAGATGATTGCAGCTTTCTCCTCTTAAGTCACCTCAATAAACTCCTCCAGGTCCAGAACTCTGCTGCTGGCATCATAACCAACCCTCCTCCTCCACCACATTAATGTCCATCCACCTCCTCCATACCCGAGTGTTTCCCTCTCACCACCCTCCTGTGTCTCTCTTTCTAACTTTCTAACTTGCTTTCTGCTCATTTTGCCGGTCTGTTGCCTGCAGTGCTCCAACACTGCGACCTGTTCCTGCCTGTTTCGCCCAGCCTGCTTCCTGCCTCGCTGTGGTCTCATCTCTGCTGAGAATTGCTGGCACACACGCTGTTCATTTTCAGTCAGAGCTGAAGCTGATCTTGTCGTCTGTGTCTGCATTTGGGGGCTCAGTTCACGTCTGTCAATCTTCCGTAACAATGAATCACTCCTCATCTTCAAATCTAGACTCATTAGACACCTCTTTAATTCAGTCTGGTTGTATTAACTTCACTTTTACTTGTTTCAGTGTTTCTTGCTTTTATTTTAATGTTGTATAGTATCAATAACTGAGCTACTGGTCAAATGTACAGTGATGTCAAGAATACTTACAGGCTCTTCTGATCACATGTATGTTTGTAGGTATTGATATGTATTGATTATGACATACAAAAAATCTTTATTTTAGTTCCACATGTAATTGCATGAGGGTTGTATGGATCTGTTCTTTTTTCTTTTTCCTGCTCTCCTCCCACTTCTTACCTTCTTTGTCATCAGCAAGAGGGTCCCCTCATATGAGTCTGGTCCTGCTCAGGGTTTCTTCATGTTAAACTGGACTTTAGCCCTGCAGCTGTTGCTGTCTCAATGATCAGCCTCTGAATTCCTTTGAAGCTTCTTGATTTTAATTAATGCTTCGTTGATTAAGTTGAGTTGAGCCGAGCTGCCTTGGTTTGACCTGGATCAGTCCCTCCAGATCAGACAGGGACAGGACTGGTGTGAATGTGGATCGTGTGTAGAGCAGGTGGACCCGCCTTTGCTCAGCATTTGAGCATTGTCACATTGGCAGCAGTAGCGGATGTGACCTCCTGCTGAGAGGGGCGTGGCTGCTGGTTTCCTCTCATCTCATGAGTCGTTACATCAATGTTGTCATTACATCGATGTTATTATTACAAATTTACTAGCTCACCACAGATTGAACCATATCCAAGCACTAATTTAGCAAAGACACATTTAATTTTGGGGCTAATCTGGGAAGATTGTAACACAGGACCGAGGACTATTTTCCCAAATTTATTGTTCAGTGACTCGGCTACAAAGGGACGGAGTCATTCCTGGAGAATTTCTCTAAAGACTTTTTTGAACTCCATTCTGTTGGCAAATAATGTGTCTGTCTTAAATTACTGCAGAATATCAGATTTGTTCATCCCAACAGCTCAAAGTTTCACAAAGTATAAACAAACAGCCTAGTAGGTAACGGTGTGATAGTTTGAGTCAGTGGTGCTCAGTGGGACAGAAATGTGATAAAACGGGTTATTTCAATTCCCCGTTTACCTGATAATCTGTAACTGCTGTGCTGCTCCATGTCAGTCGGTGTCTGACTGAACTTTACTGGCTCCAGCCAACACCAGTACTGATCCAGTTACAGGCCCGTCCATCATGTCTCTGAGCACTTTGGACTGTACTGGACACTTCAGTTATGTTGTAGTTCTGGAACATGAGAGCACCACAAGATAGTGGGTTTCTGCTCGCTTCACGTTTGATTTAGCTGAAATATTTCGACTTAAATATAAATATTTCTAAAGATTCAGCTTCAGTAATTTTAACTTATTCACAATGGTTCTTAAAGTGACAGATGTCAATCAAAACCTGTCCTTCAATGATTGACAGATCAAAGATCAGAACCTCTGATTGGACTCTCAACAATATCCAGATTAAACCAGTTCTGTCCCAGTCTAATCTGGAGAAACTGATTCAGATCAACATTCATTTCTTAAACAAAAGTTTCAGTCAAGTAGCTTCACGGGATCCCAGAGGCTGATCACTGAGTCAACAGTGGCAGGTCAAAAGGTTCTTTAAAATGGAAGAAATCTTGAGCAGGACCAAGATGATATGGTGGGAATGGGCTCCATTTGATGAGAAAAGGGTAAAGAAGGAAAGAATAGAGGAGGAAAAGCAAGGTAGAAAGAAGAGAAGAAAAACATCTCGACATCAATTGGGTTTTATCCCCTTATATTTTTATGATCAAATGATTACATGTGTAAACATGTGAAACACAAAGAGACATTTTGTCCATGAAGGATGTTGTTCTGTTCAAGTCCACCAGAGAGGAGCACTGCATCACCATAGAAACAGAGAAAGCAGCTCCTTCAGCTGTGACCTGACTCAGCTCCTCCATCAGCAGGAAGCAGCTGCAGCTCTGATGGTCTTTATTTAACTTCATGTAAATGAAACGTTGGAGCTCCAATCTGCTCTTTTCCACATCACACACAGGAGAAAAGCTGCAGATTGAAGAGAAGCTCCTCCTCCTGTCAGTCCCTCTCAGCTCCAATGGGCTATTAAATTGCTCCTCCAGCACCTCCTCTCCTCATCCTTCAAAGCCTGAATCTGTCAGCAGTAAAGTCACTTTCCAGGTTGATAGTCAGCACACAGTGGCAACATGCTGGAGAGCCTCTGCACTCTCATCACTGCTCTAACATGTGAGGAGGCTGACTTACTGCAGCTCTGAGCTCATGCTGGATTCATCAGTCTGTGTCTTTCTCTTGACTTCATGTCCTCTTGTTGTTTCCAGGTGTGAGTGCTGTGACGGTGCTGACACAGAAGCCCACTGTTGTGTCTCTGAGCAGAGGAGAGTCAATCACCATGGACTGTAACCTGGGAACTGGTACTAACTATGCTGGCTGGTATAAACAGGTTCCAGGAGGAGTTCCTCAGTATGTGCTGAGCTGGCATAGCAGCTGGAGTTCTGTTGACTATGGTTCTGGTTTCTCATCTCCAAGATTCACTTCTACTCATCAGTCAACATCAGATTATCGTTTGATGATCAATAATCTGGAGGAGGGAGACTCAGCAGTCTATTACTGTGGAACATGGGACGGCTCTGCTAAAGAAGAGGTATCACAGTGATTCAGACTGTGACAAAAACCTCCTCACTCAATACTTCTGCTTTTTAGTGTCTGATACATCAGCTCATGTTCAGTCTCACTAAATTACAAATCAACTCATGTTCACACTCAAGTTTCTCAAAGAAACTTTCAGATTGTTGGAAACTTTCTGCTGTTTCATCACTGAACATAACAAGAACCAAAACCAACTCCCTCACTCGTCCTTCATCCTCCATCATCACCATTAAAATACACCTTTAAGTCATCAAAACGACTTTATGGGGAATATGATGAAGAGTTTGTTGATTAAAGTTCTAACAGAGAATCTGTTGTGGTGATGATGATGGTGACGTTGATAATGATGAAGATGATGAAGATGATGATAATGATGGTGGTGATGATGATTATGATGATGATAGTGGTGGTGATGATGATGGTGGTGATGATGATGATGATGGTGATAATGATAATGACAATGATGATGGTGATGATGGTGATAATGATGATAATGATGATGCTGATGGTGATGATGATGACGATGATGACGATGATGATAGTGATGATGGTGACAATGATGATGGTGATGGCGATGATGATGATGGTGATGATGGTGATGATGATGATATTGATGATGATGATGGTAAAGATGATGGTGATTGTGATGATGATGGTGATGGTGATGATGATGATGATGGTGATGATGTGATGAAGATGATGGTGATGATGATGATGATGATGATGATGGTGTTGATAATATTGATGATGTGGTGATGATGATGATGATAATGATGATGATGGTGATGATGGTGATGATGATGATGATAATGATGATGATGATGGTGGTGTCACCAGTGAAGGCTGTTCTCATGTCTCAGTGTCTCCACTCATCAGTGACTCTCAGCAGGTTTTTGTGCAGCTGTGTGTACAAACTGAATCACTGTGGTATTCGGACCAGGAACCAAGCTGATTGTCACCAGTAAGTACTTTTACACTCAGCAGAAACAACAAAGATTTGATGCTTTTGATACAAACTAGAAGCTTTTTCATAGAAATGTGGAGTGTGGAAATGATTTGAAATATTCTTCTGTTAGTCTTTGACCTGCTTTGATACTTTATCTGTCAGCTAAAGGAAACATCTCCAAAGATTACATCATTTCAATCAGTTTCTCACCAAATATTGTTGAGTTTTCTTCATTTTCACCTGTTTTTAATAACTGCAGAACAGATTTTCTACCTAAACGTCTTTTAAATTGACTTTGGTTTCTTGGCTCGTGTTTGATGGAAGTGAGTGAAAAAGGTTTTGTAAAATTCACCCAAATTAACTCAGCTGAAATTCACATTTTAATTTTTTTACTTTATATTTTTGTATCATTTGCTGGTTATAATTTTACTTTGGTCAAATATTGAATTGATGCTGTTTATATTCAAAATGACTCTGAAATGGTGTAAAATATCTGGTTTAGTGAGATTTTCCTCAAATTGTTGCTGAAGATTGAAGGTTTTATTTGCTGAGTGTGTTTGTGATGTTTTCAACCAAACTCCTAAATTCATTAGTTCCTGTTGAACTTTATGTGAGTGTGTGAATTTCTTCTTCATGTATTTTCAGGCTCCAGCCTCCCTCCTCCTGTCCTGACAGTCTTCCCTCCGTCCAGAGCTGAGCTCCAGTCCAACAAAGCCACTCTGGTCTGTCTGTCCAGACTCTCTGCACCTTTTGCAGAGGTGAGCTGGTTGCTTGGTGACACTTCAGTGAGCAGCGGGATCTCCACCAGCACTCCTGTCCAACAAGCAGACCAGACTTTCCAAATCAGCAGCCATCTGTCCATCCTGACGTCAGACTGGGACGCGCAGAAGGTTTACACCTGTAAAGTGTCTGTGGGCTCCCAGACTGCAGAGAAAAGCATCAAGAAGTCCGAGTGTGAAGAATAGTGGAGGAGCAGCAGCACCATTTCACATCTGCTTCTTTAGTCTTTGTGCTGCATCAGCAGCTTCACATGTCAGAGGAGACCAGTCTGCATGCTTGGAATCAATGTTGTCACGCTGAGCTGCTGCTCTTGGAGCAGCTTTGCAGCTGCTCTGTTTTTACAATCTTTCAATAAAAACTCATCAAGTTGAAGAAAAAGAACTCTTTCTGTTTATTTGGACTCTTCCAAATGTTGTTTTCAACAATAATCAATAAAAGTTCAGTGATTTTAGTGTTTGGTGACAACAGAAAAATCAGATCTATAATAAAGTGAAACTGAGTTTTCATGCTTCATCTGTGAAGCGTGGCCTCTGGACGCCTCAGTACTTTCCCAGGATGCACCTGCAGGCCTCCTCACTCATTTATAGCTGCATCTACATGGAGCTCAAATGTCAGCTGTGTAAAAACAGAGGGAACCGTCTCATTAAATGAACTGAACTTTAAACTGTTTAAATGAAAAAATGCTTTTCCACTATTTCAGTCTTGCAGAATGTGGAACTAAGAAAATGCTGCATCTGGATCTTAATGCCAGACCAACACCCTCACTGGTTCCTGCAGCCTCTCATCAGTCATACTGAGTCTGTGTTTGAGCCTCCACAGATGGATCTGACCTGGGTTTGTGTCACATGGTGGCTGCTGCAGGTCATTTATCAGCCCATGTTGTCTCCTCTCACTTCAGACACAAACAGCTGCCCAATCTTTCAGCAACAGTTCCAAGTTCCTGGCTGACCTACTGGACATTGTCCACGTTGTTCTTTCCAAAAGTGCTTCAGCCCACCTCTGTGGAGGCTTCAAACTCTCCAATTAGAGTCAAACGGAACCATGGTTGTTCTATGATGTCACCTGACTGTTCACCTGCATGGCAGCTTCAGATGCTGTGAGGAGGCGCCCGGTCCAGGACAACACACTGACAGAACACATTTGCTCTCTGCTCAGCCTCTCTTACCACCAGCTACTTCCAATTCAGAGAAAGCTTCCACAGACAGAAACATGGCTGCACCGTGGGCTCACTGGTGTCTCCTGTCGTGGAACAAACATCTGTATGGAAGATGTGGAAACCAAGACACTGACCTCTTTCTCTGGAACGACTCAGTCACTGGTTTATGGATTGAAGGGTTATAAAATTCAACCCTCAAGATAAAACAGAGTTAAGGCTCTGTGTGTGAATTAACAATGTTTTAGCTTTGACTCCTCATATATTCACCCAAAGTAGTCAAGATTAATAATCACAGATAGGATCCATGTAGGCCTGCACTGGTGTATTGTCCCTTAGTTTAGACACTGAATGTTCTCCTTATTCAGTCATCATCTGACAGCTCATGCTGAGTTTTGAACGACACTTGTGCATTTTGCACAACAGACTCCAAAACTCCTTTTTGATCTTCAATAAATACTGGGCGACCTTTTGAAAAGAACCATCTTATGGTACTCTGTGTTTTTTGGACACAAGCATGCAGACAGGTGCCTTCTGAGTGGAACGGCCTTCCCCCCTCCTCCTCTTCCTCTCCGACATCGAGGCTCCGAAGAGGAGGCTGGAAAATTCCTCGTGAAGATGTCAGGGACCATGTTTTGTCCTCCCTGGAGTGTGTAGGACACATTGCAGCTGACAGAAGCCTCAAAGTGGTGATGGGTTTGAAGCTCAACAGTAAGGTGTGATGTAAGGGTGAGGAAGAGGCACAGCTGGGACTGAAATACGCGAGTGACAATGTTTCCAACCTTGTATTACTATATTAAAATTATTGTTTTAAACAAATTTTGGGCTTTAAAACAGGTTTTGATTTTTGGTTTCATTCTATAGTTCAGTATTGCATTGTAAAAAAATAAAATAAAATAAAGCTGACTACTTCACGGATTTCACTTTTCGCGTGTTATTTTTGGAACGCAACTCCCGCGATAAACGAGGGATCACTGTATTCTCCCATTTGTTTCCAATCCTTGAACCAAACCTGGACAAACGTCCATAATTCCAGTTCCGTATTCAGAGAGGTGCCTGCAGCAGCTGAGAGGAGAGAACAACACAAGCATGGATTCATTCATCTTCATGCTCGCTGAGAACTTCCTGCTAGAGCTTCAACATCAGACTCAACAGGGTCTCCTTCTACACAAGGGTGACGTGTCTGAGCTCTAAATACACTGGTTACATCACTCAAGCACATTATCGTCATGACAACACTCCGTTTAGGCATCAGCAGCCATCGATACATTTATGCACTGTTGCTCAGTGTAACTGCAGAGAATAAAATCAATCCAACCCAGATTGTTGATCGCTGGATCGATATGTGTTGATCGTATCATCATCGTGGATCACATCATGAATTATCTGGAACATCGAGTCTTTCACCCTTGATGATCCTGTTGTGACATTTAAACACATAAATATCCTCCACATATTAAACAATAAAATCATTGTTCTTCAAATGATAAAACGGTTCCCTCTGTTTTTAGACAGCTGACATTTGAGCTCCATTGTTCAGGTTCTGCATCTGTTGCATCAATCAGAGCAGAGTTCTTGAGTGCTCACAGGAAAATGTTTGACACATTTCTGGATGCTCCACTTTAAATATGGACACGCTAAACAGAAACCCAGCTGACATTTGAGCTCCATTTAGATGCAGCTATAAATGAGTGAGGAGGCCTGCAGGTGCATCCTGGGAAAGTACTGAGGCGTCCAGAGGCCACGCTTCACAGATGAAGCATGAAAACTCAGTTTCACTTTATTATAGATCTGATTTTTCTGTTGTCCTGAGACAAGACACGAAAATCACTGAACTTTTATTGATTATTGTTGAAAACAACATTTGGAAGAGTCCAAATAAACAGAAAGAGTTCTTTTTCTTCAACTTGATGAGTTTTTATTGAAAGATTGTAAAAACAGAGCAGCTGCAAAGCTGCTCCAAGAGCAGCAGCTCAGCGTGACAACATTGATTACAAGCATGCAGACTGGTCTCCTCTGACACGTGAAGCTGCTGATGCAGCACAAAGACTAAAGAAGCAGATGTGAAATGGTGCTGCTGCTCCTCCACTATTCTTCACACTCGGACTTCTTGAGGCTTTTCTCTGCAGTCTGGGAGCCCACAGACACTTTACAGGTGTAAACCTTCTGCGCGTCCCAGTCTGACGTCAGGATGGACAGATGGCTGCTGATTTGGAAAGTCTGGTCTGCTTGTTGGACAGGAGTGCTGGTGGAGATCCCGCTGCTCACTGAAGTGTCACCAAGCAACCAGCTCACCTCTGCAAAAGGTGCAGAGAGTCTGGACAGACAGACCAGAGTGGCTTTGTTGGACTGGAGCTCAGCTCTGGACGGAGGGAAGACTGTCAGGACAGGAGGAGGGAGGCTGGAGCCTGAAAATACATGAAGAAGAAATTCACACACTCACACAAAGTTCAACAGGAACTAATGAATTTAGGAGTTTGGTTGAAAACATCACAAACACACTCAGCAAATAAAACCTTCAATCCTCAGCAACAATATGAGAAAAATCTCACTAAAGCAGATATTTTACACCATTTCAGAGTCATTTTGAACAAAAACAGCATCAATTAAATATTTGACCAATGTAAAATTATGACCAGCAAATGATACAAAAATATAAAGCTATATATTTAAAATTTATGCTGAATGAAGTTGGATGAATTTTCCAAAACCTTTGTCACTCACTTCCATCAAACACGAGCCAAGAAACCAAAGTCAATTTAAAATACGTTTAGGTAGAAAATCTGTTCTGCAGTTATTAAAAACAGGTGAAAATGAAGAAAACTCAACAATATTTGGTGAGAAACTGATTGAAATGATGTAATCTTTGGAGATGTTTCCTTTAGCTGACAGATAAAGTATCAAAGCAGGTCAAAGACTAACAGAAGAATATTTCAAATCATTTCCACACTCCACATTTCTATGAAAAAGCTTCTAGTTTGTATCAAAAGCATCAAATCTTTGTTGTTTCTGCTGAGTGTAAAAGTACTTACTGGTGACAATCAGCTTGGTTCCTGGTCCGAATACCACAGTGATTCAGTTTGTACACACAGCTGTACAAAAACCTGCTGAGAGTCACTGATGAGTGGAGACACTGAGACATGAGAACAGCCTTCACTGGTGACACCATCATCACCATCATCATCATCACCATCATCATCATCATCATTATCATCATCATCATCATCACCATCATCATCATAATCATCATCATCACCACCATCATCATCATCACCATCATCATTATCATCATCACCACATCATCAATATTATCAACACCATCATCATCATCATCATCATCATCATCATCATCATCATCACCATCATCATCATCACCACATCCTCAATATAACACCATCATCATCATCATCATCATCACCATCATCATCTTCATCACATCATCACCATCATCATCACCATCACCATCATCATCATCACCATCATCATCACAATCACCATCATCACATCATCATCACCATCATCACCACCATCATCATCGCCATCACCATCACAATCACCATCATCACCATCATCACTATCATCATCACCACCATCATCATCACCACCACTATCATCATCATAATCATCGTCACCACCATCATTATCATCATCTTCATCATTATCATCACAACAGATTCTCTGTTAGAACTTTAATCAACAAACTCTTCATCATATTCCCCATAAAGTCGTTTTGATGACTTAAAGGTGTATTTTAATGGTGATGATGGAGGATGAAGGATGAGTGAGGGAGTTGGTTTTGGTTCTTGTTATTTTCAGTGATGAAACAGCAGAAAGTTTCCAACAATCTGAAAGTTTCTCTGAGAAACTGAGTGTGAACATGAGTTGATTTGTAATTTAGTGAGACTGAACATGAGCTGATGTATCAGACACTAAAAAGCAGAAGTATTGAGTGAGGAGGTTTTTGTCACAGTCTGAATCACTGTGATACGTTCTCTTTAGCAGAGCTGTCCCATGTTCCACAGTAATAGACTGCTGAGTCTCCCTCCTCCAGATTATTGATCATCAAACGATAATCTGATGTTGACTGATGAGTAGAAGTGAATCTTGGAGATGAGAAACCAGAACCATATTTGACAGAACTCCAGCTGCTACGCCAGCTCAGCACATACTGAGGAACTCCTCCTGGAACCTGTTTATACCAGGCAGCATAGTTAGTACTAGTTCCCAGGTTACAGTCCATGGTGACTGACTCTCCTCTGCTCAGAGACACAACAGTGGGCTTCTGTGTCAGCACCGTCACAGCACTCACACCTGGAAACAACAAGAGGACATGAAGTCAAGAGAAAGACACAGACTGATGAATCCAGCATGAGCTCAGAGCTGCAGTAAGTCAGCCTCCTCACATGTTAGAGCAGTGATGAGAGTGCAGAGGCTCTCCAGCATGTTGCCACTGTGTGCTGACTATCAACCTGGAAAGTGACTTTACTGCTGACAGATTCAGGCTTTGGAGGATGAGGAGAGGAGGTGCTGGAGGAGCAATTTAATAGCCCACTGGAGCTGAGAGGGACTGACAGGAGGAGGAGCTTCTCTTAGATCTGCAGCTTCACCATCAGTGTTTCCTGCCACTGTGTCTTTTCTCTCCCAATTATTTGCATTTTAAATTTTTTGACTTCCACACAGAGTCTCTGTGGTTCTCTAAATAAAGCTCAGCTTTAATATTCTTCCTTTACATGCTTTGTTACAGTCCAAGAATGTGTCAAGTCCCCACGATGACATCTAAATGTATTTTTAACAGATAGATTTGTGCATTTATTGATTTTTCATTCACCGTGACTTCAGTTCTCAATGATGAACTATAGCAAATATACAGTAGTTTGAATAAAGATCAGATCCTTCACAACAAGCAGTCTAAATATCATTGACTTCATTGAAAATTAAAAAAGTCACTGAGTTGAGACTGATGTGTTTTTAGCTCCAAACATTTAAAGAGCAGCTTTAATATTTTTTCCTGATGTTGGTGAATGTCTCAGAGCAGGAACGTTCAAACTCTTCCACAAAGGTTTGTGTGGCTGCAGGTTTGTGTTGTAACGTCAACAGCAGAGCAGCCTTGACTCATTTAATCACCTGATCTGAGTCTTCAGACAGCTGATTGGTCAAACTGTGTCTTGATTGGTTTCATCAAACCTGCAGACTCGACCCTTTGTTGAACTACGCAAATGATTTCTACCCACAGATACTAGAGATCATCTATAAATACGCTGCACTAAGACAAGACAGTGACAGGTGACCAGGCCCACCATATGTAATTCCTGCTGGTATTAAAGCGTCAGACTCGTCACACTCATCAGACTCTGCAACGATTCTCAGAATTCACAATCTGCTTGTGTTGTGATGTCTATTTTCCTCTCAGATGTGCTATATGTTATCAACAAACGGCTCCACCTGCACGTGGGGTGAAGGGGGTTGTTGATGATGGACTTTAGCTCAGCTAAATTCTCTACTCAACCACCTCCATAGTGGAGAACAGAAGGCAGTTCAGGCCTCAGCCTTCAGCTCTCTCACTGCTTCCATAAGCAGCTGCAGCAAAGAAGGTGGCACCTGTGCTCCCACAGGAGATGATCACATCAGTGTCCTGGACCTCTGGAGGACACGGTCTCAGCAGGTGGACACCATGTTGGACACGCTTGAAGCACCCCATGACCTGGGAAGCTTGTCCATCAAAGGAAAGGAATTGGTCTTGTAACCAGCGGGGCATTGGTTCAAATCCTCTGATGGGTCATGGGTGTGGGGTTCCCATTAGCAAGGCACCTAGTCTTCATTGCACCCTCTGCCCTGTTTACATATTGACATGATCATTAGTAGTTCACACATATTATTGATAATCAAGCTGTTTTTGTCCCGAATTCCCTTCCTGATCAGGGAAGGACGACCAAACATCTTGTCTCTAGATCATCCTAGAAGATAATCCTGTAGTCTGAGGTGTACCAGGAGGGAATTTGTCCCCATATTTGGCTCCAAAATCAGTTGCAGCCTAAAAATCCAAAATATTAAATGTGTTCAATAGTTATGACCAAGAAATCTTCACGTGTGTGAGGAGTTTCCTTCTCAACACTCTACATAAAACAAGACAAGACAGGAGGAGGAGGAGGAGGACACTTGATGCTTCCAGGAACACCAGTCCAGCCCAGGAGGGAAGGAGGAGCAGATTTAAATACCGGAGGACACAATTAGACACAGATGAGACACATGAGGAACATTAAGATTGGGACAGTCAGAGACAGGGGGGACAAGACAAAGAGACAAAGACAAAACTTAAACTGGAGTGAACCTCAACAGACACATGTGAACAGACAAGTGAACAAGTGAAGAAGCCTCACAGTGGAACTGTGACAGCAGCTCTGACAGAGTGGCTCAGCTCTGGATGGAGGGAAGACTGTCAGGACAGGAGGAGGGAGGCTGGAGCCTGAAAATACATGAAGAGGAAATTCACACACTCACACAAAGTTCAACAGTTACTAATGAATTTAGCAGTGGTGGGCCGTCAGGGCCTGCAAGGCCTTCTCTGCTGGCCTAAAAATATCTGAATCACAGACTGATGTTAATTGTATTTTCAAAATATAATTAACATCAGTCAAATAATATTTTGTCCATGAATATGTATTAAATAATTCTAAATGGTCTGTCTGCTTCCTTTCATTGCTAGCCCCCTGGTTGCGCTGCTTCCAGACGTGTATTTTCATATTTAAGCATTTAACCAATCACATTTCAGCCACTATTTGTTGCCAGGGTCAGAGAAATCTGCCTTCACAATCAGTTCTGCGGACCCTGTAGCATAAAAAAAATGTCGATCAAACTGTTGCTTCAACCAATCAGATTGTGAGTTGGCGACCCCAAGGCCTTCTAGCAGGCGTAGGAAACGTCAGCGTATTCACGCGCTTTGATTGGACAGTCAGAGAGTGCACGAGCCAGAGCTAGCAAACTGCATCTGTAGCGAGCTGCACAAGCAAAGATATTGTTGTGTTGATTTAATAGCTGTTTTGTCAACCCACAATGGCTGAAGTAGGAGAAGAAATGGATTTGGTTACAGATTTACTGTCAAAGCCATTTTCAAGACCGACTTTTCAAGAAAAGCTGGACATCGTTAAGCAAGGTCGGGCAACTCCGAAGCTAGCAAGCCTGTCGCAACCGGGAAAAGGATTTGTCCGCCACTTTCAGTCCGCTAACTACGAGCGGTACTCCGGGCTCACAGGCTCCGAGGAACGCTGCTAATTGTATTGCTGGGAGTGCTTGTTATTGATCGACATGGTGTTTGGAGCCACACTGGATTTGTAAATTTGGCTTGCCTAACCAAGGCAGCAACGAGGCATCAAAGCACTGCCGGACACTTACAAGCAACGGTGCTTTCCAAAACTTTTGGGGAAACCAGAGTGGATCTACAGCGGAGCGAGCAAATGCGCAGGGAAACGGAGCTCCGCAACGAAAAGTTGGAGAAAAATAGGGAAATCTTAAAAAGACTGATAGACTGTGTTTGGCGGTGAGCATCCCCGTGTCTACTGCTTCTGTTGAACGGACATTCTCAGCCCTAAAGCGAATTAAAACTTATGCCAGAAATACGACAGGGCAGGCTCGACCTTCAGCATTAGCTGCGATGGCGATAGAAAAGGACTTCTTGATGGAACTGAAACGCACGGATAATCTGCACAACAGAGTCATTGAAATCTTCTTGAGGAAAGAAAGGAGGATGGATTTTGTGTACAAATAATCAGGATTTTTGGTGAGTAAAATCAAAAATCCAGATTATTATACTAAAATGTTGCTATACTGTATTCCTAAATAATTTAGCGTGTTGGGGAGGGTCAGTGTGGGAATTTCCCAGCATGCTTTGTGGCAGTGTGTCTGTGGGTTCAGGTTTTTGTTAACCCTGTTTTTGTTCGTTGTAAATGTTATCTTTTGCAACTTTAAATGTTAGTGTTCTATTTATTTAGTTCTGGTTGTTGATGTATTTAATTACTGTTTTAATTACTGTTCACTTGCACATCATAAGCCAGGTTATGTGTGTGATTGAAGACCTCCCTTCGTTCATGCGTCTTTAGTTCCGTGTTTAATAAAGTAAAGCTTTTCTGCAGTTGAACTGTATAATAGGCTGGCAGAAGTCTGTATCCGACTTCTTCCGCAACCTAAAACCCTAGCTTGTCACAATAATATTGCAATTTTGTCAAGTATTTTTGATGCTTTTTTTATGTGTGTCGCAGCTGTACCTGCAGTGGAAGTTTTATAGCCATAAAATGGTTATTGATGGTTGGATTGATTCAGACGGAGCACTACTGAAGGCCTAGGTGTGAAATGCACACCCGCCACTGGAATTTAGGAGTTTGGTTGAAAACATCACAAACACACTGAGCAAATAAAACCTTCAATCTTCAGCAACAATATGAGGAAAATCTCACTAAACCAGATATTTTACAACATTTCAGAGTCGTTTTTAACATAAACAGCGTCAATTAAATATTTGACGAAAGTAAAATTATGACCAACAAATGATACAAAAATATAAAGTTACATAATTAAAATGAGAATTTCAGCATCTGACATAATTTGGGTGAATTTTACAAAACCTTTTTCACTCACTTCCATCAAACACGAGCCAAGAAACCAAAGTCAATTTAAAATACGTTTAGGTAGAAAATCTGTTCTGCAGTTATTAAAAACAGGTGAAAATGAAGAAAACTCAACAATATTTGGTGAGAAACTGATTGAAATGATGTAATCTTTGGAGATGTTTCCTTTAGCTGACAGATAAAGTATCAAAGCAGGTCAAAGACTAACAGAAGAATATTTCAAATCATTTCCACACTCCACATTTCTATGAAAAAGCTTCTAGTTTGTATCAAAAGCATCAAATCTTTGTTGTTTCTGCTGAGTGTAAAAGTACTTACTGGTGACAATCAGCTTGGTTCCTGGTCCGAATACCACAGTGATTCAGTTTGTACACACAGCTGTACAAAAACCTGCTGAGAGTCACTGATGAGTGGAGACACTGAGACATGAGAACAGCCTTCACTGGTGACACCACCATCACCATCATCATCATCACCATCATCATCACCATCATCATCATCATTGTCACCAATCTCATCACCATCATCACCATTAGCATCACCATCATCACCATTATCATCATCGTCACCATCATCACTATCATCATCGTCATCATCATCACCATCACATCATCATCACCATCATCATCATTGTCCACATTATCATTGTCACCATCATCGTCGTCATCATCATCACCATCATCATCACCACCACTATCATCATCAACATCACAACAGATTCTCCGTTAGAACTTTAATCAACAAATTCTTCATCATGTTCCCCATTAAGTCGTTTTGATGACTTAAAGGTGTATTTTAATGGTGATGATGGAGGATGAAGGATGAGTGAGGGAGTTGCTTTTGGTTCTTGTTATTTTCAGTGATGAAACAGCAGAAAGTTTCCAACAATCTGAAAGTTTCTCTGAGAAACTGAGTGTGAACATGAGTTGATTTGTAATTTAGTGAGACTGAACATGAGCTGATGTATCAGACACTAAAAAGCAGAAGTATTGAGTGAGGAGGTTTTTGTCACAGTCTGAATCACTGTGATACGAGCTCTTTAGCAGAGCCGTCCCATGTTCCACAGTAATAGACTGCTGAGTCTCCCTCCTCCAGATTATTGATCATCAAACGATAATCTGATGTTGACTGATGAGTAGAAGTGAATCTTGGAGATGAGAAACCAGAACCATATGTGACAGAACTCCAGCCGTGATACCAGCTGAGTACAAACTGAGGAACTCCTCCTGGAACCTGTTTATACCAGCGAGCACCACTGTTAGTAACAGTTCCCAGGTTACAGTCCATGGTGACTGACTCTCCTCTGCTCAGAGACACAACAGTGGGCTTCTGTGTCAGCACCGTCACAGCACTCACACCTGGAAACAACAAGAGGACATGAAGTCAAGAGAAAGACACAGACTGATGAATCCAGCATGAGCTCAGAGCTGCAGTAAGTCAGCCTCCTCACATGTTAGAGCAGTGATGAGAGTGCAGAGGCTCTCCAGCATGTTGCCACTGTGTGCTGACTATCAACCTGGAAAGTGACTTTACTGCTGACAGATTCAGGCTTTGGAGGATGAGGAGAGGAGGTGCTGGAGGAGCAATTTAATAGCCCACTGGAGCTGAGAGGGACTGACAGGAGGAGGAGCTTCTCTTCAATCTGCTGCTTCACCATCAGTGTTTCCTGCCAATTATTTGCATTTTTAAATATTCATATTTTACAAAGACTTTCTGTAGTTTTCTTTTTTTCTTTGTACTTGAACTGTAACAATTTTACATTTCATAAAAACCTGAGTGTGGTTGCTGGCCAGTTATGCTCTGGTTTGAACTGGAATCCTCTGAAAGAGGAGCACAGCAGCTCTGACAGAGTGGACGGCTCCAGTGGACGTCTGTTCCTGCTTGTGTGTCACTGCCACGGACTGTTGGGACTGTTTCTTCCCGCCTGTTTCCCACAGATGCCGACTGCCCATGAGGACGATGACATGAACTTGGTCAACAGGAACCTGATGCAGAATGATGAGCAGACAAAGATAAAGATGGTCCCAAACAGGTGGGAAATTCTGCAACCAGCAGACTGTGAACCAGGTCAAAAACCCAAACACCAGTTTGAACTGTTCTCTTTGAAACACAACAAGACAGGAGGAGGAGGAGGAGGAGGAGGAGGAGGACACTTGATGCTTCCAGGAACACCAGTCCAGCCCAGGAGGGAAGGAGGAGCAGATTTAAATACTGGAGGACACAATTAGACACAGGTGAGACACATGAGGAACATTAAGATTGGGACAGTCAGAGACAGGGAGGACAGGACGAGACAAAGACAAAGCTGAAACTGGAGTGAACCTCAACAGACACATGTGAACAGACAAGTGAAGCAGCCTCACAGTGGAACTGTGTAAAGGTGTGTGGAGGGTTGGCGATTCAAACACCTGTTCATTCATGTGGATCACATTTCCTGTCCTAACTCAGCCCACAGGCAGTTCATCATCAGTCTAAGTGAGTTCAGGACGGTTTAGCTCATTAAATAGAAGGCTTACTCCTTATTGTTCCGTTTATGAAATGGTTCATTTCATCAAGTGTTAAAATCTGTTCATTCCAAGACCCAGAAAACTAAAACGGAGCAGCCCCCCAGAGTGGTTTATCACCACATTAATCAAGTGCCTTTCAGCTCAGGACACCATTTCTCTCCATCTAAACTGATCTGTTGCCCTCTGAATTGTGACTGTTGCCCATTCTGCGTGTTGCCATGACACCAGCTCTAATCCCTCTCTAGGGGGCGTGGTTTAGCCACTTTTCCGCAGCAGTTGCTGGCGACAGTTTCACCTGCAGCCAAGTACTCATCAACTGGCTGTTTAAGCCTTTAGCTCCTGTTCACCAGCGTCTGATCCTTTCAACAGCTTAGTGGTAAATGTGGACTCTGAAACCCAGGTTGTTTATATTCAAGATTAGTAATCCTGCTGATTTTTGTTCCTCTTTGAAGGTCACCACACTTCCCTCCTTTATTTAAAGGAGACGTGCCGTAAAGGATCCTTTTCCATTTGAGAGTGTTCCTGGTCACTGCTGCACTTTGTTGCCAACAGAGATTTTTTTCTCATTTGTGAATCCTTTCCATCGATGTTTCTGTGCTTCAGCATCTGGATTATTGCTTCATGATTGACTGTGTTGAACGCTTTGGTCAGAATTGATGAAACAAGTAATACTTCTGAAAGTGTATTTTCCATCTGATGGAGCTTTGACCTCTATGAATCTACATCTCTGGTTTAATTTTATTTCTTAGTCTGAGCATGATTCTTAGTAACTTTGTGAGGTGGCTCTCATGTCTGACTGTTCTGAACAGCCCACATTCTCTTGTTCCTGGTTTCTTTGGGAGTGGGATGAACACTGTCTTCACAAGGTCGGTAGGAAGGTTACTGATGTTGTACATCATATTGATATGTTGTCCTTCAGGTTTTCCCACTGCGGCTCAATATCAGTGATGATTTGTAGGAATTCATTTGTGTTTTTACCTCAACTTGATGGATTATGATCTGGGTTCACCTGTGGCACATGAAGATCTCTACAGGATGAGTGTCCTTCCTTGAAGGCTCCATTTACATTGTTGAGCTTAAACCTACTTAAACCGACTTCAATATGTGTGAATATGAGTTGATTTTCTAATTTAGTGAGACTGAACATGAGCTGATGTATCAGACACTAAAAAGCAGAAGTATTGAGTGAGGAGGTTTTTGTCACAGTCTGAATCACTGTGATACGTACTCGCTAGCAGAGCCGTCCCATGTTTGACAGTAATAGACTGCTGAGTCTCCCTCCTCCAGATTATTGATCAGCAAACGATAATCCGATGTTGACTGATGAGTAGAAGTAAATCTTGGAGATGAGAAACCAGAACCATATTTGACAGAACTATCGCCGTGATACCAGCTCAGTACAAACTGAGGAACTCCTCCTGGAACCTGTTTAAACCAGTAACCAGCACTGTTAGTAACAGTTCCCAGGTTACAGTCCATGGTGACTGACTCTCCTCTGCTCAGAGACACAACAGTGGGCTTCTGTGTCAGCACCGTCACAGCACTCACACCTGGAAACAACAAGAGGACATGAAGTCAAGAGAAAGACACAGACTGATGAATCCAGCATGAGCTCAGAGCTGCAGTAAGTCAGCCTCCTCACATGTTAGAGCAGTGATGAGAGTGCAGAGGCTCTCCAGCATGTTGCCACTGTGTGCTGACTATCAACCTGGAAAGTGACTTTACTGCTGACAGATTCAGGCTTTGGAGGATGAGGACAGGAGGTGCTGGAGGAGCAATTTAATAGCCCACTGGAGCTGAGAGGGACTGACAGGAGGAGGAGCTTCTCTTCAATCTGCTGCTTTTCTCCTGTGTGTGATGTGGAAAAGAGCAGATTGGAGCTCCAACGTTTCATTTACATGAAGTTAAATAAAGACCATCAGAGCTGCAGGTGCTTCCTGCTGATGGAGGAGCTGAGTCAGGTCACATCTGAAGGAGCTGCTTTCTCTGTTTCTATGGTGATGCAGTGCTCCTCTCTGGTGGACTTGAATAGAACAACATCCTTCATGGACAAAATGTTTCTGGATGTGTCACATGTTTCCACATCTACACTTTTTAGTTTATTTTAATGTTTCATGGGTTCAGTGGTTTAATTACTTTAATGGGTTTGACTTTCCTCAAGTAAATAGATAAAACCATGAATTTACCATACAAAATAGTCACAAAAATCAAACACAACTCACATAACATTTGGGTTATTCTGCATTTTTATGAATGTTCAGGATGAGCCTATTCGACAGTGAGGATCACTTCATTGTGAAAACAAATGATGTGCCAAAGATGTTGGAGACTTCAAGCAGAGCGTGGCCCATTAGCCACTGTTGGGCAGGAGGGTCTCGTCACTACAGAGCTGCTCTACACTTTATGACTGCTACATTGACAAGATGGTACTACCTGATTAACTCCAATAATCGGTGGGAACACCAAGGGAGCTGAATCTCAAAGACCTCAGGGATCAGCTGAGTCACCATGCAGAGACTCCTAACTCTGTCTCCCAGAACCTTCATGACTTGGAGGCCGCCCCTCAAGAGTGGGAGTCCATGCGTCAGCAAACAAAATGTTGACCTGAGGCCTAGAGGTCTTTGTCAAGCTGTAATTGATGCTCAAGCGTACATGACGTCATCGAGACATTGACATTCTTTGTGGTGGTACACCCACCAATGCTCGTGGCTTTTTTTTTCCCCCCTCAAAATATTTGAGATGAGGAAATCATCAATGCATGCTTCTACTTCAATGCCCTACTTTCATGATATAATATTGCAGTGTCAACTTTTTACATTGTCAAAATTACTCAAAAGCCAAATATCCTGAAAATGATCTGTATCGTCTGTAATATTAATGTTTTATGATGAGTCCTAATTAAACAGTCATTTTTCACTTGCAACACCGAATTTATAAATTTGAATCAAACACAAAATGAGGGTTGAACTAGAGAGGAAGTGATGTCAGTAAAAATCTCTGAACGGAGCAAAAATGTTACATCATCCTCTGCTTTCTAATTTGACTCCTCAGGTAAAACTGCTGAGGTTTACTTCAGAGTTGGACCTCAGAGCTGCAATGCAAATCACTTGAAAGAGCCACTGGTCACCCCGTACAGGCTGCTTACAGACTGGCCCAGCAGTGGTGTCAACAGCTGGATTTAGAAGCTGATAAGGGAATGAAATCCACTTGTGCCTCATTGTATCGATCCGAGTCAGGTGACCAGGCTGTGTCTCTGCCAGGGGGAGGGACAACACAAGGGGAGGGGGTGGAGCACAGAAACACAAGCACCTTGACTTATGCAGGGTACACACATATGTCATTAGGAGATTAAGAGAGGCAACATGGAAGAGGACATCGAAGATGAGGGAACAATGGTGGCCTTGGGCCTTGAATGTTTTATGAGCCGATTATCAGGACAAAATTACTCCTAGGACATCTCAGATCCCTGGATAATTTTACGGTTAACGTTAGAAGACATATAAGATAATATAAAACTTATAAGATAACCGGATGACCTGGTAGGGAAGGGGAAAATTTAGCACCCGATTATCTTTATGTGTGTACTCCCACTAAAACACAATTCCCGTCACTCTGACTCCAGCTTTCCTTTCCTGTTGGAGTCTTTCCAGCTACGCCTTCTTGTATCACTGCCTCCCGATCAAAAGCCTCCCCCCCCCACCTATTTCACTGCATAGACTAATAGCAAATGAGACTGCATCGCAGACAGTCCCAGGTCTTCTAGGATTGTTGGGCATTCCTCACCTTTTGTAGTATCTGACCCGTTCTATGCAGGCTTTACATCTGTAAGGCCGTAATGTGTTTAGCACCCAGCCTAAGCACCATATTAGGACATGCTCCACATGTGTGTCCTGTGTCTTCCTCCTTTATGTAAAAGGAGCTCCTAAAAGATGACACTGGAGCCTGTGGGCCCCTGGTTGTCCTCCATATGAGGATGTGTAGCATGAAGCATCTTCAAGTATTCCCTTTTTGGGTAATAACTGAACGCTATACCATTGGGTTGGCCATATTGTATAGTGTGAGGTCATCAGTAAAGAATGTGTTTACTCGACTGTATAAGAAGGAGGTGACGATGAAGACACCTCGGAGTTCTTCACCATCGGGACCGCGAAACCTCCCTCGGACAATCTGCAGTGTTCGATTGATACCTGACTGTTCTCTCCAATAAACATCTTTGATAACCAAGTCGGTGTCTGCGAAGATTCCTTCCTCATCAACACATCTCGGCAACCACCAGGAGAAGATTCACAACACTTTGCTCCGCCCATTAGGTGCAGATCTTGATTTAAGCCAGATTTGTCTGACTTAACTCGGTCTAGCCAACACCAGTGCTGATCCAGTCACAGGCCCGTCCTTCTGGTCCATCAAGGGTCCCTCTCATCCCATCAGTCCATAAAACCTTTGACAATTCTGTCTTCAGAGATTTCTTGGTCCAGTCGTGATGTTTCAACTGCTGTGTCTTGTCCAGTGGTGGTTGGGTTTCAGACTTTCCTACCTTGGACATGTTTCTGAGCACCTTGTGCTTCTAGAAACTTCAGGGACATCACGGTTATAGACAGATATAAGATCATGACCTCTGATTTGCCTCTCAATCAAAAAAAAACAAAAAAACAAAAACAAATCTGTCTGGAGCAAAAAAAATTAAAAGCCTTATATAAGTCTTATTATGAAGGCAACACATACTGTGTCGAAATTGTCGATATTAGCCTACTTTCAAAATGATAAGTAGGCTACAAATACATAATGAGCATCCATGATTATATGTTTATTTTCCCTGCCACCATGTGTCTACTCTGCTGTACGATGTGCCAAAAGGCATAAAGAAGACAGAAGAAGAGACGGGACATCTATTGGGATTCACACCTATATATATATATATATATATATATATATATTTATTTTAAATTCTTTCATCGCATAATTACATGTGGAAAAAAGAGAAACATACAGGGACATTTTTCGATGAAGGATGTTGTTCTTGAAGTCTCCAACATCATTTGTTTTCACAATGAAGTGATCCTCACTGTCGAATATGCTCATCCTGAAAATTCATAAAAATGCCAAATAATCCAAACCTTTTGTGAGTTGTGTTTGATTTTTGTGACTATTTTGTATGGTAAATTCATGGTTTTATCTATTTAAACCATTAAACCCAGTAAACATTAAACTAAACTAAAAAGTGTAGATGTGGAAACATGTGACACATCCAGAAACATTTTGTCCATGAAGGACGTTGTTCTGTTCATGTCCACCAGAGAGGAGCACTGCATCACCATAGAAACAGAGAAAGCAGCTCCTTCAGCTGTGACCTGACTCAGCTCCTCCATCAGCAGGAAGCACCTGCAGCTCTGATGGTCTTTATTTAACTTCATGTAAATGAAACGTTGGAGCTCCAATCTGCTCTTTTCCACGTCACACACAGGAGAAAAGCTGCAGATTGAAGAGAAGCTCCTCCTCCTGTCAGTCCCTCTCAGCTCCAGTGGGCTATTAAATTGCTCCTCCAGCACCTCCTCTCCTCATCCTCCAAAGCCTGAATCTGTCAGCAGTAAAGTCACTTTCCAGGTTGATAGTCAGCACACAGTGGCAACATGCTGGAGAGCCTCTGCACTCTCATCACTGCTCTAACATGTGAGGAGGCTGACTTACTGCAGCTCTGAGCTCATGCTGGATTCATCAGTCTGTGTCTTTCTCTTGACTTCATGTCCTCTTGTTGTTTCCAGGTGTGAGTGCTGTGACGGTGCTGACACAGAAGCCCACTGTTGTGTCTCTGAGCAGAGGAGAGTCAGTCACCATGGACTGTAACCTGGGAACTGTTAACAACTATGCTGCTAGCTGGTATAAACAGGTTCCAGGAGGAGTTCCTCAGTATGTGCTGAGCTGGCGTAGCAGCTGGAGTTCTGTCACATATGGTTCTGGTTTCTCATCTCCAAGATTCACTTCTACTCATCAGTCAACATCAGATTATCGTTTGATGATCAATAATCTGGAGGAGGGAGACTCAGCAGTCTATTACTGTGGAACATGGGACAGCTCTGCTAGCGAGGTCGTATCACAGTGATTCAGACTGTGACAAAAACCTCCTCACTCAATACTTCTGCTTTTTAGTGTCTGATACATCAGCTCATGTTCAGTCTCACTAAATTACAAATCAACTCATGTTCACACTCAGTTTCTCAGAGAAACTTTCAGATTGTTGGAAACTTTCTGCTGTTTCATCACTGAAAATAGGGTTAAACAAAAAAAATCATCACCATTAAAATACACCTTTAAGTCATCAAAACGACTTTATGGGGAATATGATGAAGAGTTTGTTGATTAAAGTTCTAACAGAGAATCTGTTGTGATGATGATGGTGATGATGATGATGATGATGACGAAGACGATGATGATGATGGTGATGATGATGGTGATGATGATGACGATGATGATAATGATGATAACGGTGATGACGATGACAATGATGATGGTGATGATGATGATGGTGATGATGATGACGATGATGATAATGATGATGATGGTGATGATGATGATGGTGATGATGATGATGACGATGATGATGACGATAATGATGATGATGGTGATGATGATGATGGTGATGATGATGATAATGATAATGATGGTGATGGTGATGATGATGATGATGATGATGATGATGATGATGATGATGATGATGGTGGTGGTGATATCAATATCAATATCAATATCAATCTTTATTTATATGGCACTTTTCATACGCTAGGTAGCACAAAGTGCCTCACAAAGGATAAAAACAGCAAAGAGAACAACATAATTAAGAAAAGGACAGACACACACACATGCATACAACACACTTACACACACACACATAAACAAGCTGAGGCGAGCTGAGACATGGCTGGGCACCGAGACCTGAGGCGAAGGAGACGCCACCTTTGGAGGCCCACCAGGCCGAGGGAGGCCACGGTCCGTGACCACAGGTGGTGCCGCCACAAAGACCACCCCGACCCGGACAGACCGGAGGCTCCACACCAAAGCACAGAGCCCCCTAACCACCCAGTCCAGGGTCGACAATGGGACAGCACCTCCAGCGGTAGACCGGAAACATCTCCCAGCCTGGCAGGCCCCCATGAGGAAACACCATAGGAAACACTGGAGCTAAAAACTGAAAGACTGAAACAGTAAATGGGATAAAAGGTATAAAAGCTAAAAACTGAGGAACTAAGAATTGAAGTAGTAAAACAGTACTAAGACTACAACAGACTAAAACAGTAAATGAGATGAAAGGTGTAAAGACTAAAAACTGAGAGACTAAGAACTGAGGGAGTAAAACAGTAAAAGTGTCAAGTAAAATAAGGATAAGACATAAAATAAATTGAAAATAATCAGAAAATCAATTAAAGGCCTGATTAAAAAGGTGTGTCTTGAGCCTCTTTTTAAAAATCTCAACAGTCTCTGCGGCCCTGAGGTTCTCCGGCAGGTTGTTCCACAGTCGGGGACCATAATAACTGAAGGCCGCTTCCCCGTGCGTTTTAGAGCTTACATGTGGAATGGTTAAAAGGCCGGTGCCGGAGGACCTCAGAGTCCGCGAGGGTTGATAGAATAAAAGCAGGTCAGATAAATAAGTCGGGCCAAGACCATTAAGACATTTAAAGACTAATAGAAGAACCTTAAAATCGATCCTGAAACGCACGGGTAGCCAATGCAGCGATTCTAAAACCGGTGTGATGTGCTCCCGCCCTCTGGTCCTCGTCAGCACTCGTGCAGCTGAGTTTTGTAATAATTGTAGGTTTGTGATGCTCTTTTTGGAAGACCAGAGAGCAGGGCATTACAATAATCTAAACGACAAGAGATAAAAGCGTGCATCAGCACCTCCGTGCTGGCCTGAGAGAGAAACGGGCGGACTCTGGCTATATTCTTCAGGTGGTAAAAACCTACCTTGGTTATGTTTTTGATGTGTGGAATAAAACTAAGCTCAGAGTCAAGGATCACACCCAGATTTTTTACAGATTGAGATGGCTTAAAATCCTTCAATTTTGGAAAAAGTTTCTCTCTCTGACCTTCAGGACCAATAACTAAGGCTTCTGTTTTGTCCTGGTTGAGCTGTAGGAAGTTTTCTGCCATCCATGACTGGATATCTAGAATACAGTTAAAAAGGGCATCAACTGGCCCTGTGTCATCAGGAGCCACGGCGATGTACAGTTGCGTATCGTCAGCATAGCTGTGGAAGCTGATGCCGTGGCTCCTGATGACGTCCCCAAGAGGAAGCATGTAAAGATTAAAAAGGGTTGGACCTAAAATTGACCCTTGGGGAACCCCACCTTTTGTCTCATGGATTCTCGAGGAGCATGTATCCATACTTACAAAGAAGCTTCGATCACTAAGGTAGGAGGTGAACCAGTTAAGAACAGTACCAGAGAGGCCAACCAGGTTCTTCAGTCTATTCAATAAAATATGGTGGTCTACTGTATCAAAAGCGGCGGTCAGATCCAGTAGAACCAACACCGTGAGCTTTTTGTTGTCTAGGTTACACCTGATGTCATTTAAAATCTTTAAAAGGGCTGTCTCTGTACTGTGGTTCATCCTAAAACCAGACTGATGCCTCTCTAAAATATCATTTGAGTTTAAAAAATCATTTACTTGGTTAAAAACAAGTTTTTCTAAAATTTTACTTAAAAATGGTAGGTTGGATACTGGCCGATAGTTATTTAAAACGCTGGGGTCTAGATTGCTCTTCTTCAGAAGGGGCTTCACCACCGCCGTTTTAAAGGAGGTGGGGAAGACACCCGTCTGAAGAGAGCAATTCACCATATATAAGAGATGTTCCTCAAAGAATCCATAAAATGTTTTGAAAAACGGTGTGGGAATTGGGTCTAAAAGGCAGGTTGTGGGCCTAACTTGGGAGAAAACTCGACCAAGTGTCCTCGCATCAACCAGGACAAAACTCTCCAGTGTCTCCTCAGGTGGAAGCAACGATCCAGGAGTGTTGTTGATTAAAATTTGCTGTGATAAAAGACTGGATCTAATATTATCGATTTTACTCCTGAAGTGGTCTGCAAAGGCCTCACAGAGGGTGTCAGTCGTTGTTGTGATGATGATGATAATGATGGTGATGATGATGATGATGGTGATGATGATGGTGATGATGATGATGGTGATGATGGTGTCACCAGTGAAGGCTGTTCTCATGTCTCAGTGTCTCCACTCATCAGTGACTCTCAGCAGGTTTTTGTACAGCTGTGTGTACAAACTGAATCACTGTGGTATTCGGACCAGGAACCAAGCTGATTGTCACCAGTAAGTACTTTTACACTCAGCAGAAACAACAAAGATTTGATGCTTTTGATACAAACTAGAAGCTTTTTCATAGAAATGTGGAGTGTGGAAATGATTTGAAATATTCTTCTGTTAGTCTTTGACCTGCTTTGATACTTTATCTGTCAGCTAAAGGAAACATCTCCAAAGATTACATCATTTCAATCAGTTTCTCACCAAATATTGTTGAGTTTTCTTCATTTTCACCTGTTTTTAATAACTGCAGAACAGATTTTCTACCTAAACGTATTTAAAATTGACTTTGGTTTCTTGGCTCGTGTTTGATGGAAGTGACTGAAAAAGGTTTTGGAAAATTCATCCAAATTAATTCATTTGCTTAAATTCTCATTTTAAATTTATAACTTTATATTTTTGTATCAGTTGCTACTTATATTTTTACTTTGTTCAAATATTGAATTGATGCTGTTTATATTCAAAATGACTCTAGTGAGATTTAATGAGATTTTCCTCATATTGTTGCTGAAGATTGAAGGTTTTATTTGCTCAGTGTGTTTGTGATGTTTTCAACCAAACTCCTAAATTCATTAGTTCCTGTTGAACTTTGTGTGAGTGTGTGAATTTCTTCTTCATGTATTTTCAGGCTCCAGCCTCCCTCCTCCTGTCCTGACAGTCTTCCCTCCGTCCAGAGCTGAGCTCCAGTCCAACAAAGCCACTCTGGTCTGTCTGTCCAGACTCTCTGCACCTTTAGCAGAGGTGAGCTGGTTGCTTGGTGACACTTCAGTGAGCAGCGGGATCTCCACCAGCACTCCTGTCCAACAAGCAGACCAGACTTTCCAAATCAGCAGCCATCTGTCCATCCTGACGTCAGACTGGGACGCGCAGAAGGTTTACACCTGTAAAGTGTCTGTGGGCTCCCAGACTGCAGAGAAAAGCATCAAGAAGTCCGAGTGTGAAGAATAGTGGAGGAGCAGCAGCACCATTTCACATCTGCTTCTTTAGTCTTTGTGCTGCATCAGCAGCTTCACATGTCAGAGGAGACCAGTCTGCATGCTTGGAATCAATGTTGTCACGCTGAGCTGCTGCTCTTGGAGCAGCTTTGCAGCTGCTCTGTTTTTACAATCTTTCAATAAAAACTCATCAAGTTGAAGAAAAAGAACTCTTTCTGTTTATTTGGACTCTTCCAAATGTTGTTTTCAACAATAATCAATAAAAGTTCAGTGATTTTAGTGTCTTGTCTCAGGACAACAGAAAAATCAGATCTATAATAAAGTGAAACTGAGTTTTCATGCTTCATCTGTGAAGCGTGGCCTCTGGACGCCTCAGTACTTTCCCAGGATGCACCTGCAGGCCTCCTCACTCATTTATAGCTGCAAATGGAGCTAAATGGAGCTCAAATGTCAGCTGTGTAAAAACAGAGGGAACCGTCTCATAAAATGAACTCAACTTTAAACTGTTTCAATGAAAAAATGCTTTTCCACTATTTCAGTCTTGCAGAATGTGGAACTAAGAAAATGCTGCATCTGGATCTTAATGCCAGACCAACACCCTCACTGGTTCCTGCAGCCTCTCATCAGTCATACTGAGTCTGTGTTTGAGCCTCCACAGATGGATCTGACCTGGGTTTGTGTCACATGGTGGCTGCTGCAGGTCATTTATCAGCCCATGTTGTCTCCTCTCACTTCAGACACAAACAGCTGCCCAATCTTTCAGCAACAGTTCCAAGTTCCTGGCTGACCTACTGGACATTGTCCACGTTGTTCTTTCCAAAAGTGCTTCAGCCCACCTCTGTGGAGGCTTCAAACCCTCAGCACCTTCCCTTCTCAGGAGTCAACAATCTCCAACCAACTTCTGATTTCAGGATCCTCTGGAATCTTTGCAGTCTATCTTGTGTGTCTGCAGATGTTTCATGTGAGTGATTTTAATGTTTTTGTGTGTCCGACCCCCACGTGACCCTGCTCAGGAATAAAGTGGGAGATGATGTTGGATGAATTTGGAATGAAGTGTTGAGTTGTGCTTTTAATGTCCTCTTGGGAAATCTCTCTATTGAAAAAGAGTTGTTTGATTTTAATGGGAACAACCTGACTCAATGAAATGAAAAAAAAAAAAAACAATTTGGAAATAATTTGGCAGCAGTAATTAGAATAGATTAGATTAGATTCAACTTTATTGTTATTGCACATGAACAGTTACAGAGCATCAAAATGCAGTTTAGCATTTAACCAGAAGTGCAAAAAGAGCAGATATAATAAGTAATGAATATATTATGTGCAGTTTGTAATGTTACAGTAGTTTACAAGGATTTACAGATTGTCATAAGAACATATTTTACAGATGGGTTCGTATATTAACTGCCTTATAAGTGCAGTAACTTTTGACATAAAGCTAGAAGAAATGTGCAAATGATAAATTAGCAATGTACAGATGTTTAGTTTAACTAAAGTGCATAAATGTGCTTCAATAAGTTTCAGCATTAGCTCTGTTGGATACTAAGCTGCTGCTACTAAGTGTGTTATTGTGTAAATGTAGTGTCGTGAGATGTGAAGTGGGGGTCAGCTGGAGTTCAGCAAGGACACGGCTCTGGAGAAGAAGCTGTTCCTCAGTCTGCTGGTTCTTGTCCTGAGGGTTCTGAAGCACCTACCTGAGGGCAGGAGGGAAAACAGTCTATGGGAGGGGTGGGAGGAGTCCTTAAGGATGCTGCGTGCTCGATGCAGGCAGCGCTTCTTCTGGACTTCCTCAATGGCTGGAAGTGGGGTCCCTGTGATGTGATGGGCAGCTGTCACCACCCGCTGCAGAGCCTCATGCTCAGCGATAGTGCAGCTTCCATATCAGACTGTCACACAGCGATAAAAGTTCACCAGGACGGCTGAAGACAGGTGGTTCTTCCTCAGTGTCTTCATGAAGACGAGAAGCTGGTGAGCTTTCTTGATCAGGGTGGAGGTATTTGTAGTCCAGGACAGGTCCTCCGAGATGTGGGTCCCCAGGAACTTGAAGCTGGAGACACGCTCGACGGCCATCCCATTGATGTAGATGGGATCATGTGTGCCTCCTCTCACCTTCCAGAAGTCCATTATCAGCTCCTTGGTCTTGCTGGTGTTGAGGAGCAGGTTATTGTCAGTGCACCATGTGGTCAGGTGCTGCTCCTCTTCTCTATTGGCCGTCTCTTCGTTGTTGCTGATGAGACCAATCACAGTGGCGTCGTCCAAAACTTGATGATGGAGCTGGATCCATGTACAGGTCTGCAGCTGTGGGTGAAGAGAAAGAGAGGAGAGGAATGGGCTCAGCACACAGCCTTGAGGCACACTGGTGCTGAGTTCTGAATTCACTTAGAGGGGGACATTAGCCAGGGCACGTGGAAAGGTAGCCAGGTTAGAAGGTTAGAAGCAGGATTCAAGCTGTTCTCTCATGGTGTGGGTGAGAAGAGAAATCTTAGTTTCAGACAAATTCACTTGGACTTCCTTTTGTTTTTGGAGATGTTTTGGAGCTCATCCAAGAACCTTCTTCAGTTCTAAATTAACTGGTGGAATCCCACAGTTAGATTTACTCTTCTGGTTTACTGAAATGTTTCTATGATTTTTGAGACGAAAAGTCCTGCAACTGGTCTGGGAATTTGAAAAGAAACTTTCCGATTTTAGAAGCCACACCTGCTTCAATCTAAGCTGTGGACAACACAGCATAATTTCCAACAGATTATGCCTTTAATCCACCCTAAAAGGACACAGAGTAATCCTAGTGATCCTCCAGAAGGCTCAGAATCAACTTCTAAATAAAAGAATCAGACAGATCAGACCTCCATTAATGTTTCAAAGGGAAGTCATCAACTTTGAGGAGAGCTCCCAACAACCGTCAAAGAGACATTCAAAAGGATACAGTCATGGCAGAGCAACAACGGAACAGAACAAGTGACACAGAGAAACAAGAATTACAACACACCCACACCAGACCAGAAACCTATCATACAGGTCCCTTACCCAGCCAGAAAAGGAAGTTCTGACCACGGGACTGAATTTTGCCATCACACCACCACAAGTCCCAGTGATAGACCTCATCACAGCTACTGAATCAGCCCAGCGACACAACAAACTACCAGAAAGAGAAGCAGAACAACTCAGACTGAAGGTGGCAGCTGCATTGCCAGTGATAAAGCCCCACCACCACCTAAGCTGACAGATCAGGAGAGGAAGGCAACAACAGCCCAAAGTGGTCAGAACATCTCAGTCTTGCTTGTTCCGTAGAGGAACCGTGATCTAAACATGGTTGATTACACCAACAAAATATTGAGCCTTCAGTAACTCGGCCACCTCTGAGACACTAAAGCAGGACCCCACTCACGCCTACAAAAAGAAGATAATTTCATGTCTTCAACGATGGGAGATACGTGGTTGTTCTATGATGTCACCTCACTGTTCACCTGCATTCACGCACATTATCGTCATGACAACGCTCCGTTTAGGCATCAGCAGCCATCTATACATTTATGCACTGTTGCTCAGTGTAACTGCAGAGAATAAAATCAATCCAACCCAGATTGTTGATCGCTGGATCGATGTGTGTTGATCGTATCATCATCGTGGATCACATCATGAATTATCTGGAACATCGAGTCTTTCACCCTTGATGATCCTGTTGTGACATTTAAACACAAAAATGTCCTCCACATATTAAACAATAAAATCATTCTTCTTCAAATATATATTTTTTTAATGATAAAACGGTTCCCTCTGTTTTTACACAGCTGACATTTGAGCTCCATTTAGATGCAGCTATAAATGAGTGAGGAGGCCTGCAGGTGCATCCTGGGAAAGTACTGAGGCGTCCAGAGGCCACGCTTCACAGATGAAGCATGAAAACTCAGTTTCACTTTATTATAGATCTGATTTTTCTGTTGTCCTGAGACAAGACACTAAAATCACTGAACTTTTAATGATTATTGTTGAAAACATTTGGAAGAGTCCAAATAAACAGAAAGAGCTCTTTTTCTTCAACTTGATGAGTTTTTATTGAAAGATTGTAAAAACAGAGCAGCTGCAAAGCTGCTCCAAGAGCAGCAGCTCAGCGTGACAACATTGATTCCAAGCATGCAGACTGGTCTCCTCTGACATGTGAAGCTGCTGATGCAGCACAAAGACTAAAGAAGCAGATGTGAAATGGTGCTGCTGCTCCTCCACTATTCTTCACACTCGGACTTCTTGATGCTTTTCTCTGCAGTCTGGGAGCCCACAGACACTTTACAGGTGTAAACCTTCTGCGCGTCCCAGTCTGACGTCAGGATGGACAGATGGCTGCTGATTTGGAAAGTCTGGTCTGCTTGTTGGACAGGAGTGTTGGTGGAGATCCCGCTGCTCACTGAAGTGTCACCAAGCAACCAGCTCACCTCTGCAAAAGGTGCAGAGAGTCTGGACAGACAGACCAGAGTGGCTTTGTTGGACTGGAGCTCAGCTCTGGACGGAGGGAAGACTGTCAGGACAGGAGGAGGGAGGCTGGAGCCTGAAAATACATGAAGAAGAAATTCACACACTCACACAAAGTTCAACAGGAACTAATGAATTTAGGAGTTTGGTTGAAAACATCACAAACACACTGAGCAAATAAAACCTTCAATCTTCAGCAACAATATGAGGAAAATCTCACTAAACCAGATATTTTACACCATTTCAGAGTCATTTAAAACATAAACAGCATCAATTAAATATTTGACAAAAGTAAAATTATAACCAGCAAATATACAAAAATATAAAGTCAAAAAATTAAAATGTGAATTTCAGCTGAATTAATTTAAGTGAATTTTCCAAAACCTTTTTCACTCACTTCCATCAAACACGAGCCAAGAAACCAAAGTCAATTTAAAATACGTTTAGGTAGAAAATCTGTTCTGCAGTTATTAAAAACAGGTGAAAATGAAGAAAACTCAACAATATTTGGTGAGAAACTGATTGAAATGATGTAATCTTTGGAGATGTTTCCTTTAGCTGACAGATAAAGTATCAAAGCAGGTCAAAGACTAACAGAAGAATATTTCAAATCATTTCCACACTCATCATTTCAAATGTGGAATCATTTCCACATTTCTATGAAAAAGCTTCTAGTTTGTATCAAAAGCATCAAATCTGCTGAGTGTAAAAGTACTTACTGGTGACAATCAGCTTGGTTCCTGGTCCGAATACCACAGTGATTCAGTTTGTACACACAGCTGTACAAAAACCTGCTGAGAGTCACTGATGAGTGGAGACACTGAGACATGAGAACAGCCTTCACTGGTGACACCATCATCACCATCATTACCATCATCATCATCATTATCATCATCATCATCACCACCGCCATCATCATCATCATCATCATAACCATCATTATCATCATCATCACCACCATCATCATCATCACCATCATCATCATCGTCATCATCATCGTCATCACCATCATCATCATCATCATCATCATCATCACCATCACCATCACCATCACCATTATCATCATCATCATCATCATCACCATCATCATCATCATCATCACTATCATCATTATCATCATCACCATCATCATCACCATCACATCATCATTATCATCATCATCATCATCATCATCATCACCATAATCATCATTACCATCATCATCATCATCATCATTGTTATCATCATCACCATCATCATCATCATAACTATTTATCATCATTATCATCATGATCATCACTATCATAACCTTAATTATAATCATAATCATCATCATCACCATCATCATCATCATTATCATCATCATCATCATCACCACCATCATCATCACCACCAGCTTCATCATCATCATCATCACAACAGATTCTCTGTTAGAACTTTAATCAACAAACTCTTCATCATATTCCCCATAAAGTCGTTTTGATGACTTAAAGGTGTATTTTAATGGTGATGATGGAGGATGAAGGATGAGTGAGGGAGTTGGTTTTGGTTCTTGTTATTTTCAGTGATGAAACAGCAGAAAGTTTCCAACAATCTGAAAGTTTCTCTGAGAAACTGAGTGTGAACATGAGTTGATTTGTAATTTAGTGAGACTGAACATGAGCTGATGTATCAGACACTAAAAAGCAGAAGTATTGAGTGAGGAGGTTTTTGTCACAGTCTGAATCACTGTGATACGAGCTCTTTAGCAGAGCCGTCCCATGTTTGACAGTAATAGACTGCTGAGTCTCCCTCCTCCAGATTATTGATCATTAAACGATAATCTGATTTTGACTGATGAGTAGAAGTGAATCTTGGAGATGAGAAACCAGAACCATACTCAACATAACTACCGCCGTGATACCAGTATAGTACAAACTGAGGAACTCCTCCTGGAACCTGTTTATACCAGCGAGCAGCACTGTTAGTAACAGTTCCCAGGTTACAGTCCATGGTGACTGACTCTCCTCTGCTCAGAGACACAACAGTGGGCTTCTGTGTCAGCACCGTCACAGCACTCACACCTGGAAACAACAAGAGGACATGAAGTCAAGAGAAAGACACAGACTGATGAATCCAGCATGAGCTCAGAGCTGCAGTAAGTCAGCCTCCTCACATGTTAGAGCAGTGATGAGAGTGCAGAGGCTCTCCAGCATGTTGCCACTGTGTGCTGACTATCAACCTGGAAAGTGACTTTACTGCTGACAGATTCAGGCTTTGGAGGATGAGGAGAGGAGGTGCTGGAGGAGCAATTTAATAGCCCACTGGAGCTGAGAGGGACTGACAGGAGGAGGAGCTTCTCTTCAATCTGCTGCTTTTCTCCTGTGTGTGATGTGGAAAAGAGCAGATTGGAGCTCCAACGTTTCATTTACATGAAGTTAAATAAAGACCATCAGAGCTGCAGGTGCTTCCTGCTGATGGAGGAGCTGAGTCAGGTCACATCTGAAGGAGCTGCTTTCTCTGTTTCTATGGTGATGGAGTGCTCCTCTCTGGTGGACTTGAACAGAACAACATCCTTCATGGACAAAATGTCTCTGGTGTTGTATATGTTTACACATGTAATCATTTGATCATAAAAATATAAGGGGATAAAACCCAATTGATGTCGAGATGTTTGTCTTTTCTTCTTTCTACCTTGCTTTTCCTCCTCTACTCTTTCCTTCTTTACCCTTTTCTCATCAAATGGAGCCCATTCCCACCATATCATCTTGGTCCTGCTCAAGATTTCTTCCATTTTAAAGAACCTTTTGACCTGCCACTGTTGACTCAGTGATCAGCCTCTGGGATCCCGTGAAGCTACTTGACTGAAACTTTTGTTAAAGAAATAAATATTGATCCGAATCTGTTTCTCCAGATTAGACTGGGACAGAACTGGTTTAATCTGGATATTGTTGAGAGTCCAATCAGAGGTTCTGATCTTTGATCTGTCAATCATTGAAGGGCAGGTTTTGTGAATTGTGAATAAGTTAAAATTACTGAAGCTGAATCTTTAGAAATATTTATATTTAAGTACAAGGATTTCAGCTAAATAAAACGTCAAGCGAGCAGAAACCCACTATCTTGTGGTGCTGTCATATTCCAGAACTACAACATAACTGAAGTGTCCAGTACAGTCCAAAGTGCTCAGAGACATGATGGACGGGCCTGTAACTGGATCAGTACTGATGTTGGCTGGAGCCAGTAAAGTTCAGTCAGACACCGACTGACATGGAGTGTTGCACACTTGGATACAATAACTGACTGTCCAGGCGTGCATGGGTGGGTTCTTTTTATAACTTTAATCCAGCGGTCAACACAGGAACACAACATGGAGCCTACCGTCCTGTCTCATGCTTCACCCCGGTCTCTTTTACAATCTGAGCGCTCTCTTTTTTTCTCTGAAGCACCTAAGCTGCCCCAAAAATGCCTGCGTGAGCCTCACTCATTTTAACCACCAGCAACACACTAAACATTACATATGCTCTCGTACATGAATATTTCTTTTTAATTACTGAACAGGATTACATGCAAAATAACAAAAGTTAAATAAATTAAATATGAGAATGGTCCATGTCCCTATACATGCCAGGCATTCTGGGTCCCACACTCTCCCCTCCAATATAAATGTCGTCTCGACATTTCGAGTTTCCCAGGGTTCGTAGTCATCAACTGATGAGTTCTGGAGGCAGATTATTGGGAGTCAGTCTGTCGACGATACCTTCTGTATAGCAACAGTTCATAACATGACATGCATCTCCCTCTTCATGCCATGAGGAAGCAACAGACGTCACTGGCCAGGTGACACCTGAAATGCTACTCCACCATTTGTGTAGGATCTGAATCTTTGACTGAAAGGTAATAACCACACTTCTGCCCATAACCCATTTAAACCCACATTTACACTGTAGGCATAACCTACTTCTCAGTGTCCTTATATGTTTGTGGTCTACTTCCTGGTACTAATCTCATGAACTTAAAGTGAATCAACTACTTTGTCACAACAATGAACTCAACATGTGACTATGAACTTGTCTTCACACCTGCACATCAAACTTTTACAACAACATCATTCATCCCTACGTGTGACCGATGGTTGACCTAATGTTTTGTAAGTGAGTGTCTTAGGTGGCTGTCTGTGTCGTAAAGGCCAAGATGAACTCTCTTCAGAGTTCATCTCATCTGCTCCATCAGAAGACTCAACCTGCTCAGCCTCTGCACCTCCACTGTCCTCCACCTCTGACTCCATTTTAATGTCATCCTCTCTGTCCAGCTGTTCACCTCCGTCGTCTTGTTCCGGTTGTCTCTCAGCTGCTTGGGGCTGGAGTTCCTCAGCACTAGCTCTCAGCTGACTCCTGACGCAGTCAAACGGCTCTCTTGGATGTGTGGTGATAAATCTCCAGTTGTTTTCATCATCTGAACTGCTCTCAGACTCTCCGTCTTTCTGCACTTCCTGACGTCGTCTTCTTTTGACTGTTCGACTTTGTCTTTGCCTTTCTTCTTTCAAACTTGTCTTCTTCCATGGGCAGGAAGTCACAGGGCAATAACAAGTTCCTGTGAAGAACTCTAGTCTCTGGTCTCACAACATACACAGGACTATCTTTGTGCTTTCTCTCGATCACAATATGAACTTTTTCCTCCCAGTAAGATCTGAGTTTTCCTGGTCCTCCTCTGTCCCTGACGTTTCTCACCAGCACTCGACACCCTGGCTGAAGCTCAACTCCATGTGTTTTCTTGTCATACAACTTCTTTGCTCTACTTTGGTGACTCTGAGCGGTCTTTGATGCTATTCTGTATGCCTCTTGCATCCGACTTCTCCATTTGCTGGCGTAGTCACTGTGAGATGCGCTCTGGTCCCTCGGAGTCAGACTGAACATGATGTCAACAGGTAGTCGGGGGTTTCTCCCATACAGAAGGTAGTATGGAGCGTATCCTGTCGCTTCACTGCGTGTACAGTTGTATGCGTGCACCACTTTGGCTAAGGAGCTCTTCCAATCTGCCTTCGCTTCGTCTGTCAGATTTCTTAGCATGGACAGCAGTGTTCTATTCAATCTCTCAGCCTGACCGTTTCCTGCTGCATGGTAAGGTGTTGTGTGGGAGCCTTGAATGCCACTGTATTCTTCGAGCTTAGAGAACAGCTTATTCTCAAACTCCCTACCTTGATCATGGTACAGTTTCGAAGGAAAGCCAAACTTGAGTACAAAGTCTCCAAAGATCTTCTCAGCCGCTGTCTTTGCTGACCTGTTGGTGCAAGCATACGCCTGGGCAAAGCGAGTGAAATGGTCTACTACCACCAAAATATACTCATACCCTCCCTTACAGCTCTCCAGATGCAGGTAGTCAATTGACACCATTTCAAATGGGTATGTGGTCACTATGCTAACCAGCGGTGCTCTGGTTGGCTTGTTTGGGCGTTGTCATTTCAAGCAGCTACACACTTTGGTCACATAATGGTCCACGTCTCTCTGCATGTGAGGCCAGTAAAATCGATCACGGATCAGACTCGGTGTTCGCTCAACTCCGAGGTGTCCCACCTCCTCATGCAACTCTTTGTAAATCAGTGGATGGAATACTGGGCAACACTAGTTGATTTCTGGTCGTCGATTTTCTGTACAGGATGCCATCTTTGTTAACATACAGTTTGGTCTTCTCTCTTATGAGAACGGAAATGCCGTCTCGCCTGTCTCTCAGACGTGGCCACTGTCCTTTCATGACGAACTCTCTCACCTTTCCAATGACAGGGTCCTCTTCTTGTGCTTTTTTTAGTGTCTCAATGCTGATCTCTTTCACTGGTGATGCTACTCGTTCACATTCTACATCAGTACCTGCTGCAGCGATTGTGGCTGGACACATCCAGGGCTCACGCTCATAAAAATCTAGTTGGAGTGTCTGCGTGACTGTTGTGATTACCTCTGGCTCCATTTCCTGTGAGCAGGTTTCCATGTACTGCTCCATGTCCAGCGGCATACGTGATAAGCCATCAGCGTCTCCATTCGCTTTCCCCGGCCTGTACTTGATGGAAAAGTTAAAGTCTGCTAACTCAGCAATCCACCTGTGAGTTGTGGCGTTTAGCTTCGCTGTTGTGAGGACGTAGGTTAAAGGATTATTATCGGTGTAGACAGTGAATGAAGGCGCATAGTATAGATCAGGGGTCACCGACCTTTTTGAAACCAAGAGCTACGCCATGGGTACCGAGTCGTGTGATGGGCTACCGCTTGACACACTCCTCTAAAATAACAAATTGTGTGTGTGTGTGTGTGTGTGTGTGTGTGTATCAATAACTTAGAATGGGTAACAGAAAAGATCAATATTCAACACTTTATTATTATTAATCTCAGCAATTGTTCAGCTGATCACTTCTACATTTGATCAGAAAAAAATGTCGAGTCTTCACCAGACCCTTTCAACCATAAGAAACTAAACCATTTTAACAATTCATAAATTATGTTGAAACATGTTTTAAAAAGTTATGCAACATTTTAAAAAAAATAACTTTCATATTGAATAAATCTTAACTGAACAAATCTACTGCAATTCTGCTCAAAATCTGTTACATTTTATAAACACGCTTTTGAGCTCATGGGCCTTCTCTGACTGTAGAATGCTTCCCGGTGGGTAGTTAGCATTAGCATTGTAGCTTTCATGACGCGTAGTGAAGCGTCGCTCCACATTGTGCTGCGTCGCCGTCATCACAGTCGCCCCACAAATGCAACATACACACCTTCCTTTCACAGTAGTAAAAAATTACTCTTCCTCCCATTCACTTTGAAAATGATAAATTTACTGTCTTCTTTTTGCCATGTTTTTGGGGTAGAAAATTGTACTCCACTGCCCGCTAGTTTATTCTCCACAAGCGCAAAGGTTCTTTCATGCGCACAATACTGACCTTTGAACTAGGTCAGAGTTCACCTTCACTTTATTTATATTTTTATTTATTTTTAAGACATTGTCATTTTAAATGTCTATGTAAATGCAGGTGTGATTTTAAAAAAATAGCGGTAGAAAAAGTTTTCTTAGACACACCTCACTTGCGAGTTTGACTATTTTTAGAACAGGCTTGCGGGTGACTCATGTGGTCATTGCGGGCGACTTGGTGCCCACGGGCACTGTGTTGGTGACCCCTGGTATAGATACTCACGAAATCTTTCACAGATGGCCCACTTCATGGCCAAAAACTCCAACTTTCCAGAGTGGAGATGGTAGTTCTTTTCTGGAGCTGTTAGTGTCCTTGAGCCATAACCGATAACAACCAACCTGCCTTGTTGTCTCTGGTACAGTACTGCACCGAGTCCCTCCTGTGAGGCATCACAGTGAAGCACAAAGGGTTCTTCAAAATCGGAGTAACCCAGGAGCGGTGGACTCAGCAGGTACTCCAAAAGCTGGCAAAGCACTTCTTGGTGTTTTTCTGTCCAGATGATTCGCTGGCTTGAAGGTGACTGATCTGACTTTTTCTGCTTTCCCCTGCTCCTGTTTACTTTTGACTCTTTGACTTTACTACCTGGGGTCTTATCAGTGGACAGCAGGCTGTACAAAGGCTTTGCAATGCGTGAGAAGTTAGGAATGTATTGGCGGTAGTGGGACAGGAATCCCAACATTTTCCTCAGGTCTCCAACTGTCTCAGGTTTGCGACCTTTGAGTGCTTGCACAGGTGCTATCTCAGCTGGATCCATTCAGTAGCCGTCTCCTGACACAATCGTTCCAAGAAATTTCACCTAGTCTTTAAACACTTCACACTTCTTAGCTGTTAGCTTTACTCCATGTGCCTGATAATGACGTAGCACCTCCCTCATGTCATTTAGATGCTCCTGGAAGGTTTTACTGTGGACGAGGTTGTCATCTAAATAAGGCTGTGATGACACATCTCTCAGACCTGTGAGGCATTCCTCCATGCTGCGCTGGAACTCTGCTGGAGCTGAGGACAGGCCGAAGGGAATCCGGACCCACTCGTACAAACCCCATGGTGTTAGAAAAGCTGTGAGTGGTCTGCTACTTTCCTCCAGGAAACCCTGGTGGTATGCCTTGCCCTGGTCCAGCACTGAAAACCACACACTTCCGCTCAAGCTGTTCAGCAGGTCTTGTACTCGAGGGATGGGGATGGAATGGATTTCTGGTTTAGCTCCCTGTAATCCACACATAAACGTAGACTTCCATCCTTCTTACGTACACAGACAATCGGTGAAGAGTATGGAGACCTGGATTTTCTAATCCATCCTCTATTAAGCAGGTCCTCCAGATATTCCTTCACCTCTTTGTGCAGCGGTTTTGGAACTGAGGTGTAGGTGTGTCGCACAGGAGTTGTGTCACTCAGTCTGATTTTCAGCTGCAGAGATGGAATGCATCCAACATCGTTCTCATCCTTTGAGAATGCATTACACTCTTCTCGTAGCATCTTTTTCACTTTCTGTTGTTGACCTGGTAACAGATGATCAATTGATACTGGAGGATCCCATGACTCATGTTTCTGTGTGTCCTGCTGTCTTTGATCCTCTTCCTGACTCTCAACACGACGAGCTTTACTGTCTGTCTTTTCACCTGTACTCGCTGTGTCAGTGGTGTTCTCATTGGTGCAGGCTGGCCTTACATCAGCCTGGTAGATCGACTTGACTTGCTGGACATGACCCAGAATGGTGCGAGGTGTTAGAGTGATGTTATAGTTCCTATCATTAGTGACAGGGATTGCAACCTTGGACCAGTTTCCTTTAGACAGGCAGATAACAGTCTCTGGAACGGTCAGACCTTCAGGCCATTTTTGGATCTCGTCTGGCTCAAAAAAGACTTCCTGTTTTGTGGAAAGGGGACCAGTCCTTACATTACATTTGATCTCTCTTGTCTGCCCTGGTGGAATTACTGTCTTTTGTCCTCCCACTTTCACCACACCCTCCTTGTCATGCTTGTCGTAGCTCTGCACGAGCTGAATCAGCATGTTTGTCTTCTTACAGTCGATGGAGAAAGCATCACTCACAACAGCAGGTGTAACCTCTGGGTGCTGCTCCATCCCATTCTTCACGATGAGCTCAATGACATTATAGACAATAATTGGTGGCTCTGCTACCCCTGGCTCATTGG